>NW_027507903.1:664951325-665333825 GCF_037356315.1 Lithobates pipiens
CTCAGAAGCCTCATCCAGTGACTCCATCTTATGTCCTTTATGTTCTCCAATCATACAACAAGATATACAGATACAGGTCTCATCCTCAGTGCAGAAATACTTCAAAACTTCCTTATGGACGGAGCATTTCCTGCTCTCCATGGACAAGGTGGGGTCACATAAGACGTGTTCTGGGGACTTTTTGTGGACTCTCAGGTGTTTATCACACAGAGAAACCTCACAGAGGAGACAGGATCTAACAGCAGGTACAGGAAAGTCCACACAGTGAGTACAGAAGACCCCGGACTCCTCTTGATCTTGATGAGCAGACAGGAAAGTCTCTGCTATGTTACGTAGTGTTATGTTCCTCTGCAGTGCAGGACGACTCTTGAACCTTTTTCTGCATACAGGACAGAAGAAATCTCCAGACCCCTCCTGTGTATCCAGCACACGATCAATACAGACCCGGCAGAAGTTGTGACCACATCCCAGCATTACAGGATCGGTATAAATGTTCAGACAGACGGAACATTTCAGCTCGGCTCTCAGATCACCAGACGCCATCGCTGACAGGGGAAGTGAAACAAGACTGAAAGTCTCTGACACCGGAGAGGAATGTGGATGGGGGAGGGGTGACATCCTCCTACACAGGGTGAGGCTGGATGAATATTATAGGTCACGGAGATCAGAGTACAGAAGGGAGGAGATTCGTTTTGCAGTAGTAATGAGAATTATACCTCCCAACATTAGAAGAGAGAAAGAGGGAAAGACGGATGTGGAGAAGACATGCGGAGCACTAAGTGCAATGACATGAAAAGTGGAGATGACTACATCATGATGAAAAGGAAATTGGTTATGTAGCACTACCCCCGAAGGAGCCGCTGGTTAGATTTGGGATTACCGTTACCTTCTGTTCCAATCGCTTCACGTCTAGGGGTGTCCCGTGGTAAATGGCCCAGTAACTTGAGAGACTGACAACAGATCCACTTGACTGGATTTTATTTGCAAAACATAGACAATGAACAGTCTGTTAAATTGGGATCAGAGGGTTGGAAAGGAAGTTCAGGTTCTCTTAGTGTCAAAGTCAATGTTGAAGAACTTGCTTACTTTGACTGCATCCAGAGAATAGCCATTCGCAACTGGATGATCACTCAAGTTGGACAGTCCCTCTCTCACAAGGTCTAGCAGCCAACAAGGTGCTTACTCAGGAACAAGTCTCTGCCACAGACGTTGTTGTAGAACATACAAGATAATGTCTCTGCCACAGATGTTTTTGTAGAACACGTAGGGAAACTAAATTCGAAGAACACTCGTAGGATACCTGGATCTTTCAGCCAGCTTGGCGATATCTACGAGACTGGATTCTCTTGGGTACTTCAGCCCTCCCAGGCTCTTACTAAGAAACCAACCCGTACGTGGTCTTCTTCTGAAGAGTCCTCCACTGAAGAGTCCTCCACTGGAATGCTTGAAGTCACTGGGTCTCTCCCAAACCGGAGACGGCACCCAACCACCTCAGAATCCTCCTTTAGTTTCCTTGCCTCGGGCTAGCCAGCCTTGAGACATCAAGATCGGATGGATCCGCACCCCAGGCCATAGCCTTCCTGGGGGCTGGTCAGGAGGACCAGGACCATGAAGTCAGTACATCATTCTGGATCGGAACCCCGAACCACGTGATGTCGGCATTTTAAATACCTTCTCCCAGAAAGCACAGCAAGAGCGCCACTCCCACTGGGCGGGCTCCGAGAGAGAGTAACTTAAGCACCTAACCAGACCATAGTTCCATGCCTACCAGAAGAGACAATGCCCCCTGTGGCCAGGCTGAACATCTCACAGTCTAATCAGACTGATGCTGAAGTCCAAATTTAGACAATTGTATCCAAACCAAATTGCAGTTTAGGTATGACCTTAACTTTGAAAAACGCATAGCTGAACGTTGGGGGTAGGAAAGGGAGAAAGGAAGGAAAATAATAAACTTTCCAGTATGTGTGAAGACATTGTTAAAAACAGAATTATCATACAGCAAAGATTACCACCCAAAACTATCTATCTAAACCACCCATTCTCTGGCAGCTTGATAGATGCTCATTGGTGAATCCTGAAAGAGAAGAACACATGCAAACAATACACTGTACAAAGGCTATTAGAAGGCATTGTTCCATCCAATCTCAATGGATCCCTCTCCTCTAAACTTTAAAACTTTTAAAACCCTTTTATTTTTCTCTCTACTTATAAAACAGTGCTAATTGCGCCGACCAGTATCCAACCGTTCCTGTTGTTCTGTTCCTAATATACACACACACATTCCATATATATATATATATATATTTTTATATATATATATATATATATATATATATATATATATATATATATATACTGTATACAGTTTAGCTAGTTTCTAATATACTACAGGCAAGCGGTTTACCTCAGTTAGCTGCAGTATATTCAGTATACCGTATCCAGTTTAGCTAGATCTCATTGCAGACCGTTCTTGTTGCTCTCTTCCTAATATACTACAGGCAGGCAGTTGATTCAGTTAGCTGCAGTATATTCAGTACTGTATCCTTTGCAGCTAGATCTCACTGCAGACTGTTCCTGTTATTCTGTTCCTAATTTACTACAGGCTGGCAGATGATTCAGATATCTGCAGTATATTCAGTATACTGTATTCAGTTTAGCTAGATCTCACTGCAGACCGTTCCTGTTGTTCTGTTCCTAATATACAACAGGCATGCAGTTGATTCAGTTAGCTGTAGTATATTCAGTATATATATATATATACACACAATATATATATATATATATATATATATATATATATATATATATATATATATATATATATATATACACATCCCAGCTTTGTGCCGCTACATCTCACTACAGGCCATTCCTGGTGCACCTATTCAAATACATTACAAATACATCAAACACAGTATGTCTGGAAGGCCAACAAGGAGAGGCAGACGCTCACAGGCCACTAAAAGAGGGCAAGCAGGCTCTGTGTCTACAGCCAACATTGCTAGTAAAGGACACGGTGCATCCTCAGCACATGGCCGTGGGGCCCGCTTGTCCTTTTTTTTGGCAGCTGGCAGTGTTGAACCACAGCATGCCGAAGAGTTAGTTCAGTGGATAACCAAGCCGTCCTCATCCTCCTCATCCTGTGTCACCAGGCTCAGAGTACTTTGGCTGCCAATGCAGCTGCCAAATCGGCCTATTCCATTGGCTCCAGGTCATCAGTTACTCCTTCCCTAGCCCTACCATCATGCACGGAGGAGTCCCCCAGACCACAGTGTTGGGTACAACCTGCAGTCGGATGCACAGTGTTTTGAAGGCTCCAATGATGGTATCCAGCTTAAGCAAAGCAGTAACGTGAGCGCAGAGAGATGGGGTGCCCAAGAAGGACAACAAACTGGCAGTCATGTTCCTCCAGCTGCAGCATACTGCCAGGTTTTCTCCAGTGACGAGGAGGGAGGGGATGATGAGGTCACTGACTCTACGTGGGTGCCTGATAGGAGAGAGGAGGAGGAGGAGGCACATCTCCAACGAGACAGGATGCCCTCCAGGGGCCAGCTTAAGGGTAGCCAACCAACTGCAACACACTGCAGAGCTCTGCATGTGCAGGGCGCTGCTGACTCCATGCGTTTTCCAAAAGTTCTTTGGTGTGTGCCTTTTTTTGAGACATGTGCAGCAGATCGCACTGTTGCTGTTTGCAACATATGTTTAAAGCGTATCAAGCGTGGCCAAAACAGCAGCCGCTTGGGCACCACAAGCTTGACCAGACATATGTCGAACTCCCATGCAGTCTGTTGGCAAGCGTACTTTACTTCCCACCCTGCCAATGTATATATACGGCTGAGTGGGAGCTCTCTCCTTCTGACTGGACGTTCAGGAACGTCCTTCAGAAGGAGGGGGATCGCGCGTGCCTGCACAGCAGCATGATCCCGATGCGCTGGTGTCACCCGGACACTGATCGGAAGGAGGGTTCTGTGATTGGCCCTCCTGATCACATGACGGCCATTCCAATCACAGCCGTCATGTGATGTAAACAATCAGCCGGTTGCTAGGCAATTCGGCTCTCCTCTCCTCACACGGAAGTTGTCGCTGAGGAGAGGAGAGCGGATCGCTGACGCCAGCTGGTGATCAGTGAGTATGAGCTGTTTTTTTTACAGCTTTTTACTCACTGATCACCAATCTAGTGAAAAACACACATGTCCTCACACAATGTCCCCATAACACACATGTCCACAAATAATAAAAACACATGTCCCCAAATAATAAAAACACATGTACCCCACATATGTCCCACTAAAATCACATGTCCCAGTGATTATCTGCACACATATGTCCGTGATCACCTGCACACATCTGCACATGATCATTTGCATATGTTCGTGATCACACAAACCAATTATTATACACTTAACAGAATTTTTTTCCCCAAAAACATGTAGTAGAATACATTTTGGCTTAAATTTATGACAAAATTCAATTTTATTGGATTTCTTTTAAAATAGAAAGAAGAAAATATTGGGGATTTTTTCAAAATTTACACTCTTTTTTTGCTTATATCGCAAAAAATAAAAAAACTGAGTCGTGAATAAATACCACCAAAATAAAGCTCTATTTGTGTGAACAAAATTATAAAAATTTAATTTGGGTACAGCGTAGCATGACCGCGCAATTTTTATTGAAAGTGTGACAGTGCTGAAAGCTGAAAATTGGTCTGGGAAGGAAAGGGGTGAAAGTGCCCGGTATTGTAGTGGTTAAAAGACCCAAACCAAAGAACGGACCTCTCCTTGCTCCTCATCAGCTGGGATCTCCAACTCCACTACACCTTCAGTTCTCTCAAAAACCTGCACTGAGAGTAATGAAGGTGTAGAATTAGGTTTGCCAAGTACTTGCGGGCAATCTGCTATCGCTACACCAACGTCCGATTGTACCAGGCAAATTTCCCTACCCCAGTTGCTAAATCGGCAAAAGAAATTTGGTCCCAGCCATCCACATGCCCAGCGGCTGAATGCTAGCTTGGATAAATTGCTAGCACTCCAACTGCTGCCTTTTCAGCTGGTAGACTCTGCCCCCTTCCGTGAATTTGTGGAATGTGCGGTACCTCATTGGCAGCTTCCCAAACGCTACTTTTTTTCACAGAAGGCGATTCCGGCTCTCTACCAGCTTGTGGAAGGCAATGTTTTGGCCTCGCTGAACAGGGCAGTCAGTGGTAAGGTGCATATTACCACTGACTCATGGTCCAGCAGGCATGGACCGGGATGTTACCTATACTACTGCTATCCACGGCTCGGAAGGCTCATCCGCTTCCTCCAAATGGAGACTACAAGGAATTCCAAGGGGAATCACCATTTGGCGTGTTGCATCTTGGGTGGCATTGGAGCCCCCTACAAGCCCTTACGACACACTACTATATGGTGGATGTGTCCAACTTATCTGGTAAGTGTATCCAATTTTTTGTTTTGTCCTATAATCCGTTCTCAAGAAGTTTTTGAGGTCTGAGAAGGTTGAGAGTCATTTTTCCAGGAATGTCATCTGATTTCTCCAGAAGTCCTAAACACATCACTTTGAAGCTCATGACGATTGTCTTCACCTCATTTGGACTTTAGTGGACTCTTGGCCATTGTTATTTAATTATTTTCACTTCTATTATACTTACACTTATTCACTTAGGTGCCTAGAAGCGCTGCACTTATTTATATATTTTTGTTCTTAACTTGGTTTGTTTGAAACTCCATATACTGTCATTCAGGCCCGGACTGGCCCTAGGGCAGACCGGGAATTTGCCCGGTGGGCCGGAGGCCGCCCGCTCCGTGGCCTGTTGATGATCAGGCCGCACAACGGGAGGTAAGCGGCGACTGCGGCCTGATCATGGGTAACACAGGCCACGACCGCCACTTGCCTACCGCCATGCGGCCTTGCCTGTGTCATGCGGAACTGGCGGCTGCATGGGCTGAGCTGTGTGTCTCTCTCACACACAGCTCAGCCTCAGAGCCGCGCTGACAGTTCCGCTCTCCTCCTCCAGCCATGGGCGTCCGCATGGTGGGGAGAGCTGCAGGCTGCTGTCACAATATTCCCCCCTCGCTCCCCCTCCCCTTCTCATGTCGGCAGCAGGGGAAGAGGAGGCTTTCCTGTCTGTTCGTTTTCCTTCCCCATTGGACAAAACAGAGGGCCAATCAGAAGCAACTAGAGGGGCATCATGGGAAATGTAGTCCCAGAGATACATGGCACCATCGGTCTCAGCAGGGAGCAGACTACAGTCCCCAGCAAGCACTCTGCTGGGGTGAAAGAGAAAACCCAGAAACAAGCTGAGGAGTGCTTGTAGCAGCTACTACAGGAGACATGGAAAACGAAAGAGAGGACTGTGCTGGGGGAACTAATAGTCCCAGCACCACCAGAGAGAGAGAGAGACACTCTGTACCCGCACCACCAGAGAGAGAGCTATGCTGTACCCACACCACCAGAAAGAGAGCCGCGCTGTACCCGTACCAGCAGAGAGAGAACCCGCACCACCAGAGAGAGAGCAACGCTGTACCCACACCACCAGAGAGAGCCACGCTGTACCCACACAACTAGAGAGAGCCACGCTGTACCCACACCACTAGAGAGCCACGCTGTATCTGCACCACTAGAGAGAGAGCCACGCTGCACCACACCACCAGAGGGAGCCACGCTGCACCGCACCACTAGAGAGAGCCACGCTGTATCCGCACCACTAGAGAGAGAGCCACGCTGCACTGCACCACCAGAGAGAGCCACGCTGCACCACACCACCAGAGAGAGCCACGCTGTACCCGCACCACTAGAGAGAGCCACCCTGTACCCGCACCATCAGAGGGAGCCACGCTGTACCACACCACCAGAGAGAGAGCCACGCTCTACCGCACTGCCAGAAAGAGAGCAGGTCAGTGTCACTGTGCCGTGGGCACAATAGGAGACAGACAGTACTGGCATTGTATGGCCACAATAGGACTGGGACACTGTAATATAAAGGGGACTGCCCTTTTTAGTACAGTTCCCTTTATATCACAGTGTCCCTGCACATTAGAGTGTGGAGGGCCGACACCAGCCACTCCCACAAATGTCTACCGATCCCCCCCCCCCCCCGGTCCCTGGAAAAGTTAGCTGCTCAATCTAAAATGCCCGGGCCTATTTTTTGTCCCAGTCCAGGCCTGCTGTCATTTCTTGTAAGTCTGTGATTTTTTTTATACCTCCGTGAAACTCCCCCTTCTCTTTCCTCCCCCCCCCCCCCCCATTTCCAGTGGGCGGGATGAGTGGTAGGAACATCACGGCAGCAGGCCCAGGATTACCCTCAGAGAAAGTGTAGGCCTTTTTCACACACCCAAATGAAAGCCTCTGCTTGAATTAACGAATCGGTGGAATTGGTAAATATTACATGTGAACATTAATTGCTGTAATTGTTTTCATAATTCATGTACTAAGCGATGTATGTATTTCCATCCATTTATGTGTTCAAACAACATGTACCAGAGCTTGAATTTTAACTTATGATGGCTACAATGTTTTTTTGATTAATAAAATCATTTTATATATCTATCCGTGTTTCTCATTGCTGCCAAGGGTAACCCATTTTTTATATATTTTTTTATATTGGTTGCTATATGCTTAGCAAGGAGGGTTTCAGAATTGGCTGCTCTTTCTTGTAAAGAACCATACTTGATTATTCATGAGGACAGAGTGGTGTTGCGCTTTCGTCCAAATTTTTTTGCCAAAAGTGGTCTCAGGTGTTCACCTGAACCAAGATATTGTCCTGCCATCGTTTTTTTCCAAAACCATGTTCCAGGGAAGAGAAGTCACTACATTGTCTTGATGTGGTGAGAGCGGTCAAAGTCTATTTAAAGACGACTGCTCAGATTCGGAAGACTGATGTCTTATTTGTACTGCCAGAGTGTCCAAAGAAAGGACAGGCAGCGTGAAAATCCACTGTCGCTAAGTGGATTTGGCAAGTTATAATTCAGACTTATGATTTAAAGGGTAAGATTCCACCTTTTCAAGTCAAAGCGCACTCTACCAGGACGGTTAGTGCTTCTTGGGCAGTGCATCACCAAGCCTCCATGGCTCAGGTCTGTAAGGCCGCAACTTGGTCTTCAGTACATACATTCACCAAGTTTTATCAGGGGGTCTTCAGTACATACATTCACCAAGTTTTATCAGGTGGTCTTCTGTACATACATTCACCAAGTTTTATCAGGTGGTCTTCAGTACATACATTCACCAAGTTTTATCAGGTGGTCTTCTGTACATACATTCACCAAGTTTTATCAGGTGGTCTTCAGTACATACATTCACCAAGTTTTATCAGGTGGTCTTCTGTACATACATTCACCAAGTTTTATCAGGGGGTCTTCAGTACATACATTCACCACGTTTTATCAGGTGGTCTTCAGTACATACATTCACCAAGTTTTATCAGGTGGTCTTCTGTACAAGTTTTATCAGGTGGTCTTCTGTACATACATTCACCAAGTTTTATCAGGGGGTCTTCAGTACATACATTCACCAAGTTTTATCAGGTGGTCTTCAGTACATACATTCACCAAGTTTTATCAGGGGGTCTTCAGTACATACATTCACCAAGTTTTATCAGGTGGTCTTCAGTATATACATTCACCAAGTTTTATCAGGTGGTCTTCAGTACATACATTCACCAAGTTTTATCAGGTGGTCTTCTGTACATACATTCACCAAGTTTTATCAGGTGGTCTTCAGTACATACATTCACCAAGTTTTATGAGGTGGGGTAAGAAGGCATGAGGATATCACCTTTGGGCGCAGTGTGCTGCAGGCAGCAGTATAGATCCCCAAGTCTGGGGGTGCCCTACGGGTTGTCTCTCCCTCCCCTCAAATAGCAAAGCATGGGACTTCCCCCATAGTAATTACTATGGTGCTCTGTGTCCCATGATGTACGATAAAGAAAATAGGATTTTTATAACAGCTTACCTGTAAAATCCTTTTCTTGGAGTACATCATGGGACACAAAGGTCCTTCCCCTCTTTCTGGGGTTTAAGTATATTGCTTTGCTACAAAAACTGAGGCACTCCTGGTAGTAGGAGGGGTTATATAGGGAGTGAACTTCCTGTATTGGGTATAGCAGTGTCCATCACCTGAAGGTGCCTATATACCCACACCACATAGTAATTACTATGGTGCTCTGTGTCCCATGATGTACGATAAAGGAAATAGTATTTTTATAACAGCTTACCTGTAAAATCCTTTTCTTGGAGTACATCATGGGACACAGAGGTCCTTCCCCTCTTTCTTGGGTTTAAGTATATTGCTTTGCTACAAAAACTGAGGCACTCCTGGTAGTAGGAGGGGTTATATAGGGAGTGAACTTCCTGTATTGGGTATACCAGTGTCCATCACCTGAAGGTGCCTATATACCCACACCACATAGTAATTACTACTGTGCCCTGTGTCCCATGATGTACTCCAAGAAAAAGTTTTTTTACAGGTAATTTTTACTTTTTGTTATAAAACACTTCCAATAAAAAGATTTTAAAAATCAAATTTCTTCATCAATTTAGGCTAATATGTATTCTGCTACATGATTTTGGTAAAAAAAAAAAAAATCTCAATAAGTGTGAATTGATTGGTTTGCAGAAATGTTAAAGTGTCTACAAACTATGGGATAGATCAGGTGGTAGGCAACTCCCAGCAAATGTATCATATGCATACACGGTACGTCACTTCAGCTGATATCCCGATCAGCTGGCATGACGTATCGACTGGGCATGCTCAGTTTGTCGGATGCATTTTCCGATGAGAGGCAAGCCACGGAGAGCGCGCAGAGAAAGAGAATCTAAATGTAAAATTCCGCCTCGCTCTCCATGCATTGTTGTCCCATTACAATAGGAGCTGTTTACACCCTGCGGGGGGTCTTGGTGGTTCTAGGAAGCCAGCATGGGGGGAGCTCTGTTGAACTTCTAACTCCCAGAGCCAAATATTGTGTGGTACTTGGGACAGGAGTGTATGGTTAAGACGTTTTATTTCATGTTTTATGTAACTTTGGCGTTTATGGATATATTACATAGTTACATGGTTGGTGGGGTTGAGTGGAGACACCAGTCCATCCAGTTTGACCTGAGTGAGTGCAGGGTGTGGGTCTGCGGTTGTCCCTATCCCTGTGCATTGTGTCTCATTAAGATGCTCATATTTGTTTAAGGTGCCCATATAGTAACAACGGTTTGCTCACGCTCACGTCGGTCCCTGCCCTCAGGGAGCCCACAGTCCGGGGTCCCCGGCTTGCTTTCATATACTAGGGTCAATTTTGGATGGAAGCCAGTTGGCCTACCAGCATGTCTTTGGAGTGTGGGAGGAAACTGGAGTGCTGGGAGGAGACCCACGCAGGCACAAGGAGAGCATGCAGAGACCAGGCAGGTAGTGTCATGGTTGGGATTCAAACCAGCGACCCTTTTTTACTGCTAGGTGAGAGTGCTAACCACTACACCACTGTGCCACCCCATATTGTTTAGGTAAATATGCCTATATTTTAGTATGGGCCCTAACTGACATAAAGCCTAAAGTGTGTCTAGAGATAAGTGTTCATTTTGATGTCTCAGTTTTTGTAGGGAGAAATCCTGGTTTGTCACGGTTTCCTAAAATGTTTGTAAATGTTCATGTGGTATCTCAAATGTGTTTTGTGAGCAGTAGTTTGTGTAGCTAAGCAAAGAAATTTGGGTTTTGGCGGGAAAATGCGCCATTTTGTAGACATGTGCGCCGTCAAAAAAGTAATTTTGCTTCGTTCCGTTTTGTATTAAAAAAAATTGTATTTCGCAATTCATGTCAGAAATTCAATTTGGATTCGTACAAAATACAAATTTTCGTTAGATTCGTATTTTTTTTAAAAAAAATAACGAATGTTCGTTGTGATGAATTTATCATTATGAGGGGTTCCCACCATCCCTGTGCTGAGTTCCCGGGTCTGTACGCCTGCTGTGCCCATTATGAGGGGCTCCCACCATCCCTGTGCTGAGTTCCCGGATCTGTACACCCGCTGTGTCCATTATGAGGGGTTCCCATCATCCCTGTGCTGAGTTCCCGAGTCTGTACACCCGCTGTGTCCATTATGAGGGGTTCCCACCATCCCTGTGCTCAGTTCCCAGGTCCCCATTATGAGGGGTTCCCACCATCCCTCTGCTGAGTTCCCAGGTCTGTACACCTGATGTGCGCATTATGAGGGGTTCCCACCAACTCTGTGCTGAGTTCCCGGGTCTGTACACCCGCTATGCCCATTATGAGGGGTTCCCACCATCCCTGTGCTGAGTTCCCAGGTCTGTACACCTGCTGTGCCCATTATGAGGGGTTTCCACCATCCCTGTGCTGAGTTCCCAGGTCCCCATTATGAGGGGTTCCCACCATCCCTGTGCTGAGTTCCCAGGTCTGTACACCCGCTGTGTCCATTATGAGGGGTCCCACCATCCCTGTGCTGAGTTCCCGGGTCTGTACACCCGCTGTGCCCATTATGAGGGGTCCCACCATCCCTGTGCTGAGTTCCCGGGTCTGTACACCCGCTGTGCCCATTATGAGGAGTTCCCACCATCCCTGTGCTGAGTTCCCAGGTCCCCATTATGAGGGATTCCCACCATCCCTGTGCTGAGTTCCCAGGTCCCCATTATGAGGGTTTCCCACCATCCCTGTGCTGAGTTCCCTGGTCTGTACACCCGCTGTGTCCATTATGAGGGGTTCCTATCATCCCTGTGCTGAGTTCCCAGGTCTGTACACCCGCTGTGCCCATTATGAGGGGTTCCCACCATCCCTGTGCTGAGTTCCTAGGTCTGTACACCCGCTGTGTGTCCATTATGAGGGGTTCCCACCATCCCTGTGCTGTGCTGACTTCCTGGGGTAACTTCATCATAACGAATAATCGTAGTTAACGAACATTCTGTCCGATTCTGTTGTAACGGAATTTGGATCCAAAGCTCGTATACGAAATTTCGTATTTCGTACAAAATTTGTATGCATAACAATTCATATGTCGGATTCTTACGAATGTACAAATTTTTGGAAATTCATACGAATTTTCGATTTATACGAAACGAATTGCACACGTCCACCATTTTGTCGTGGCCTGGCTTTTCTTGTAGTAGTCACCATGTGGCCATGTCTTGATTTTCAGTATCCGCTGTGTTTGGGTGGAATTGCTATTTTGGTTTATAGAGACGTGGTTTAAGGCGCCATTTCCTTTTAAGTGAATTCTATTTTTGTACTTTTTACATACTTTTCAGTAGAGCTATTGCGTTTTCTGTATTGAATTTTGGTTTTGAGTGAAATCTCTACTTTGCACTGAATTTCACCGGATGACAAGACTAGCTTTAACTGTGAGGTTTTTTGTGCTTCTAGCGCTGTGTGTTTTGAGATATTTTGGAGTTCCTCAGAGGGCAATTCATTGTTGTGAGGCTTGTATTGGTAGAGCTGAGGTTTGGATTGAATAGCTTGCAGTACAAACAATGCTTCCCCCCCCCATTTCCTGTTCAGGTGTGCAACAGGAAGTTGGTGGGAGGAGCTTTGGGTCTTTAGAAACAAGCATGTTGACACAAAGGGACTCGTGTTTGGAAGATGATGAAATAATTTTAATGAAAGTTTATACTGTAATACAGTTTTGGGTAGAGGGTAAGGATGAGCCGAACACCCCCGGGTTCGGTTCGCACCAGAACTTGCGCACAGACGGATAGTCGCACAAACTTTCGAACCCCGTTAAAGTCTATGGGACTCGAATGTGAGAAATCAAAAGTGCGAATTTTAAAGGCTAATATCTAAGTTATTGTCCTAAAAAGTGTTTGGGGACCCGGGTACTGCCCCAGGGGACATGGATCAATGCAAACAAAAGTTTTGAAAACGGTCATTTTTTCGGGAGCAGTGAATTTAATAATGATTAACATGAAACAATAAAAGTGTAATATTCCTTTAAATGTTGTACTTGGGGGGTGTCTATAGTATGCCTGTGAAGGGGCGCATCTTTCCCATGCTTAGAACTGTCCCTGCACAAAATAAAAGTTCTAAAGTAATAAAAGTCATTTAACCACTTGCCGCCCACCATATAGCAGAATGACAATGGCAAAGTGGTTTCAATATCCTGACTGGGCGTCATGTGACGTCCTCAGGATATTGAGCCGTGGCGCGCCCCTGGAGAGCGCTCATGGCGGCGATCGTTGTTGCGGTGTGTCAGTCTGACACACCGCAACTACGATCTTGGTAAAAAGTCTCCTACGGAGACTCTTTACCATGAGATCAGCCGTGTCCAATCACGCCTGATCACAGAGTAAATTGGAAGAGCCATTGATCGGCTTTTCCTCACTCGCGTCTGTCAGATGTGAGTAGAGGAGAGCCGATCGGCTTCTCTTCTGACAGGGAGGGTCTGTGCTGATCGATTATCAGCGCAGCCCCCCGAGGATGCCCACACTTTACCACCAGGGATGCTCAGCACCAGGTATGCCACCCTAGACCACCAGGGATGCTAGTCAGTACCCACAATGGATGCCAATCAGTGCCCACAATGGGCATCACTGATTGTCATATATTTTTGTTTGACCCTAATAGGCATCCATACAATACTTTACACTACAATGCCACCTATCAGTGTCCATCCGTGCCGCCTATCAGTGCCCATCCTTTCTGCATATCAGTGCCCATCCATGCCGCCTATCCATACCCATCCGTGCCACCTATCCATGCCCATCTGTGCCACCTATCTGTGTCGCATATCAGTGCCACCTATCAGTGCCACATATCAGTGCCCATCAATGCCACTTCATTGGTGCCACATCATAGGTGCCCATATGCCTTATCAGTGCCTGTCAGTACAGCCCCATCAGTGCCCATCAGTGAAGGAGAAAACTTATTTATTTACAAAGTTTTGTAACTGAAACAAAAAAAAACATTTTTTTTTCAAAAATTTTGGTCTATTTGTTTAGCAGAAAATAAAAATCCCAGGGGTGATCAAATACCACCAAAAGAAAGCTCTATTTGTGGGAACAAAATGATAAAAATTTCATTTGGATACAGTGCAGCATGACCGCGCAATTGTCATTCAAAAGTGCGACAGAGCTGAAAGTTCAAAATTCATCTGGGCAGGAAGATGTATAAGTGGCCAATATTACATTTTTAAAGGAATAAAAGTCATTTAAAACTGCTTGCGGCTTTAATGTAATGTCTGGTTCCGGCAATATGGATGAAAATCAGTGAGACAAATGGCATGGGTAGCCCCCCCCCCCCAGTCCATTACCAGCCCCTTTGGGTCTTGTGTGGATATTAAGGGGAACCCCGCACCTCAGGCCCTATTTACTCAGAACAGCAGTATACAGGCGGTGCAAACAAGACAGGGACTGTGTAGGTTTGTTCTTATGTAGAATCTGTTTGTAATTTGGAACAGGTACAGTCTGTAAGTGTATCTCCAGTCAAAAAATCTATTTTAAAGCTTTTTGGAAAACATAGGGAAAGGTTATCACCCCTGTAACATTTGTTTTGCTGTCTGTGCACCTCTTTAGAAGAGTTCACCTCACTTTCTGTCCCAATAAAAATTGGATTTTGAAAATGTGGGGTTTTTTAGGGAAACAAGGATTGGTGATAAAGCATCAGTGGAGGAGACACCCTTTCCCATACTGACTCTTACAGGAGAGAATTTCCCTTCCTAGGGGTAGATTTCATCTCACTTCCTGTTGTCTCCTTCCATTTGTGAGTAGGAGTCATTTGTAAGTTGGATGTTTGAAAGTAGGGGCCTGCCCTATATACTCTGCAGATAATTGGGTCTTAGATGTTGGTGGTACCAGAACACTGTAAGCCCTCACAGTTACTCTTGGTGGGCACTGGAATGGGCCCTGCTGTGAAATATTAGATCAAGAATTGTAATTACATGCCCCTGTTAAACAGGGGCTGAACAATTGGGTCTTAGGCACTGGTGCCACAACACTGCAACCCCTCACAGATACTCTAGTTGGAGCGCAGGAATGAGCCCTGCTGCAAAGTATTGCATCAAAAATTGTAATTACACGCTTCTTTTAAACAGGGACAGAAAAATTGGGCCTTAGCCACTGCATGAACATTGAGGAGGAAGAGGATAGTCACTCAGCATCAGCATAGGCAGTATTGAAGGGATCTCACATTCAAAAAACAAATTATTTGGTTACATCAGCATCAGGTGCTTGGTAGCTGGTGATCCAAGACTGATTCATTTTTATGAAGGTCATCCAATCGACCAATTTGACCAATTCGGTGGACAAGCGCACCCTGTGATTGGTTACAAAGCCTCCAGCAGCACTGAATGTGCATTCCGAAAGAACGCTGGATGCAGGACAGGTCAGTAGCTCAATTGCATACTGTGCAGTCTCTGGCCAGTGATCCATCCTCAAGACCCAGTAACCCAGAGGATTTTCAGTGCGAAAGGTGTCCAAGTCTGACCTTGCCCCTAGGTATTCCTGCACCATGTAAATCAGACGCTGGTGACGGTTGCTGGAACCGATCATACCTTGGGGCTGCGGACTAAAAAATTGTCTGAATGCATCAGTCAGACGGCCACCTTCTCCACCGCTCCTTCTGTGACTGACCGAAGCCTCAGCAACACGTTGTCCAGGAGGACCAGGAAATTGTAACCTCCCAGGCTCTGGAAACGCATTGCACAAACCTTTCTGCAAGGCCTCCCGAAGATGTTTCATCCTCTGCTCCCTCTGTGATGGCAAGATAAGGTCCACAACCTTAGCCTTGTAACGTGGGTTGCCAGCCAGTAATGATCCCTCTCCTTGATACCACGAATACAAGAATCCTTCCGCGGGCTTTGCAGGATCAGGGAGGCCATGCATCGTAGGTTTGCTGAGGCATGCAGTCTGGAGTCCCCTGGGTCACTAAGGATGACCTGATCCACAGCCACCTCCTCCCAGCCACGTACAAGTCCATGGGTTTCTTCGGACTGTAAATGATCCCGTGAAGACTGTTGGTGATGCTGAGTGATAGGCTCCAACTCCATGCTGACACAATCCTCCTCCTCCTCCTCCTCCTCCTCTTCCTGTGTGATCGGCAGGCACACAGGAAAACTGTCTGGATGAAGGGGGCCTTCAAAGGTAAGGAAGTTCTCCTCTTCCTGCCTCTGTTCTGAGGATCTCTCGATATTCAAATGCAGCCTACTAGAAGAGCTTATATGGCGTGCAGTGTGTCTCTGTAGGGTTTCTGCCTCTTGTCTCTGGTTTAATCCAATGCATTTTCTATTTCTGGACAAAAAATGCCTAATTTCTCCTTCTTTAAAACAGGCCTACCACCAAGGCTTACAGGATGTTCATCATGTCCCTGTAATACTTCTTATTTGTGTCTTTAACATAATCAGTGTAATATTTATTTCTCGCTAAAAATAAAACCTCCTTGATTCTCTCCCTCTTCAAATTAGACCCACATAAAAAGCTTAAATGATTTACAGCATGTCTCCACAATATTTCAGTATAATCACTGCCATTTTTATTTTATATTTAAAAAACTTGCCTTGTCTCTCCATCTTACATTGCTGCCAATCAAGCTGCTTACATACTCTCCAGCCACTGTGCTATTTGTCTGACTACTGTCTCTGAAATACAGATGTGTCATTTTTATTTCTTCATAACAATTGCCCCATCTATGGAACGTGTGACTATCTATTAAGGTGCTTTGTACACTCTGTAATGAAATTTGATTATGGTCTGCAGACAATACAGTGTGGTACGGCATTAAATGAAGATCACATGTTATGCTATGAAACATGCTTTGCTACTCTTTGGAAATTGTTGAAAAGTATTTAGCATTATTTTATTTAGAAATATAATTGTATGCTATGCATTAAAATAAAGAGCCTTCCATGTGCAGCCTCAGCTCCCCTAATACTTACCAACAATGTTACAGGAGTGTCTTGCCCATCCGGAACTCCCCTCTTCATTGGCTGAGACAGCAGCCTGGTGCCATTGGCTCCTGCTACTGTCAATTAAAGTTAGCCAATAAGGAGAGAAAGGGGCGGGACTGGGCTTCGGTATCCATATGTGAATGGACACAAGAAGCTGTAACTTGGCTCGGGTGCCCCCATAGCTGCTTACTGTGGGGGCACTCAACAGGAGGGAGGGGCCAGGAACACAGAATAGGGACCCAAGAAGAGGAGGATCAGGGATGCTTTGTTTAAAACCATTACACAGAGCAGGTAAGCATAACACCAACACTTCACATCTACAACCGAGAAAAACTTTATTCACATTAACATCTTTCCAAATTCCTCCTCCATCACTGGGACACATCTAGTGATTATAATACACCATCACATTATACATTATATTAGGATCCATTATAAAAGTGATCCCATAGAATTCTATTGGTGATCCATTCTATGGGGACACATTATATTGGGGACACATTCCAGTTCTAGTAATCATACATTATTATAGTGATATCATTATATTAGTGATAAATCCCATTATTTCTGTCATTAGTAAATGCATTGATGTGAACGTGTTCCATAGGGATCTATGTTAAAAAAAAACGCATTGGCGTGAATGGAGCCTTAAACGCAAAAAAGGTTTTTGCTTTTTATGGTTCAATAGACTTCAATGGAGGAGGTGCAGAAAAGCATGTAGTGCGTTATTACAGCGATTTTGCCGCAATTTGCATTTTTTAATTTGCCCAAACAGCAAATTATCTGAAACAAAAAATACAATAAAAACCTCCAAACGGCAAATCGCACTATAACCTGCGGAAAGCACATAAGAAAGGCTGAAAAGCACCCTGCATAGGTGTGAATGGAGCCTTAGGCTGGGATGAGACTTGTGGGATGCGGGAACCAGTGCGATTCCTGTGCGGGTTCCCTCATCACACCTCAATCACCGGACGGTCACACTGACATCTGAGAACCGCTGCGGGGGGGGGGGTCAATGGAAAGTTAATGACACCCCCAGATGGCTTCGCAGATCGCAGTGCAAACGCTGAAATGGTGCAGGAATCGGATTGTATAGATGTGACACCCAATGTGATCCGATTCCAGTGAGGACCAAAAAAAGGGTCCGGCACCCTTCTGGTGTGAATGTGATTTCAGTCACACAGTTTGTACGGCTGAATTCACAGCACACAGACATGACATGTGATCTGCACAGCAATGTGATCCCAGCCTTAGAGAGATTTCCTCTCACTTCCTGTCCTGGTGACACCAATACAAGGAGCGAGAGAAATCTGTACAGGGACACAGACATATAAACATCTGACAGGGGCTCTAATCCTTCCCCTTCCTTATTATACTAAACATATCATTCTTATTTCAGTCTGTGTTCCTGTTGGAGAGTTCCCCTCATTTCCTGTCTAGATAAATGTTGTCACCGGGACAGGAAGTGAGGGGAAATCTCTGTAATGGAGCCCCGGACAGAAGAAAAAACCTGACAGGGGGATCTAATCCTGACCCACTCTGTCTAAAAACAGCCTGGGCTCTCTGATCACATTTTTTCTTTCAGTAATAAATCTCTAGATGACGTCTTCATAGATTTCCTCTAAGATTGTTCCATTTATTTCCTATCCCATCACAGTGACCCCACCCCCTCTATGTCTGATCATGGCTGCCCCACGCCCCACAGAGGGACCACATGTGGGGGAGGGGCAGGGGGGAGGAGATGGCTGATGTCACATACTGTGACAAAACACAGAAAGTATTATGTCAGATTGTTATGGAAGATAGATAGATAGATAGATAGATAGATAGATAGATAGATAGATAGATAGATAGATAGATAGATAGATAAATTAATTCCCCTCCTTCGTTTGACATCACCAGACTGTGGGCGGAGTTCTCACATCTCCCGCCTCCCCCCACATATCTTTATACAACCTCTCCATACACCTATCACAGCATGGAGGGGCTCAGTGAAGGTGGTGGTTAAGGTGTGGAGGTGTCGGATCGGGTCACACAGATCATAAAAGGAGATCCGCCCGGCCTCATAATCCAGATATATCCTGACTCTGTTACTGGAGGGATTGGGGGGTAAGAAGGTCCATTTACTGTCATGTATCAACTTATACTCCTCATCATTATCATCCTTGTCCAATGCCCAGGACTTATTATTACATCCAATCTCTGACTCCTTCCCTCTCCTCTCTATACTGGGGTAACACATCCCGACTCTCCAGTCATCTGACCCCCCGACATCCACTTCCCAGTAATGTCTCCCTGAGGAGAAACTCCGACTGCTCATCACCTGAGAAGAAAAATCCTGGAATCTCTCTGGTGTTTCTGGGAGATTCTGCTTTATATCTGACCTGGATACAGTTTTCCTGTCATCTGATATCTGTAGATCATTATGAGCTGTGTTTCCATCCAGTAATATGTCTGCAGCCCCCTGCATATAGTATACATTTACCTCTGTTATTATATCAGATAAACCTTTCTGTAAGACCCCCGCCACATCCAGACCCCCTCCATCATGGAGGAGCTCCTCATGTCTCTCTCTGTCCTCATTATCTCCATCCTCAGTATCACACAAGTCACCTGTGTCTGATTCCTGTAAGACAGTCAGTGGATCCGTCACGTTACACAGCTCCTCAATGTGACGCAACTTCCTGGACAGCTCCTCCTTCTTTATTTCCAGATCCCGGATGGAGATGGAGATCCGATTTGCCCTCCTGGAGATGTCCCTCAGGACTCTCTTCTCCAGGTCTTCCAGACGTCTCCTGAGATCTCTAAACAGGGCAGTGACTCTCTCGGTGTCACCGGATGTTTCTTCTTCTACTTTCCTCCTGTGTTCCTGCAGACTCTGGACTCTTTCCTCCGTCTCCTCTCTCTTTGTCAGAAGTTTCTGGAGAACATTCCTCAGTGGCTCCTTCTTCTTCTCAGAAGCCTCATCCAGTGACTCCATCTTATGTCCTTTATGTCCTCCAATCATACAACAAGAAATACAGATACAGGTCTCATCCTCAGTGCAGAAATACTTCAAAACCTCCTTATGGACGGAGCATTTCCTGCTCTCCATGGACAAGGTGGGGTTACATAAGACGTGTTCTGGGGACTTTTTGTGGACTCTCAGGTGTTTATCACACAGAGAAACCTCACAGAGCAGACAGGATCTAACAGCAGGTACAGGAAAGTCCACACAGTGAGTACAGAAGACCCCGGACTCCTCTTGATCTTGATGAGCAGACAGGAAAGTCTCTGCTATGTTACGTAGTGCTATATTCCTCTGCAGTGCAGGACGACTCCTGAACCTTTTTCTGCATACAGGACAGAAGAAATCTCCAGACCCCTCCTGTGTATCCAGCACACGATCAATACAGACCCGGCAGAAGTTGTGACCACATCTCAGCATTACAGGATCGGTATAAATGTTCAGACAGACGGAACATTTCAGCTCGGCTCTCAGATCACCAGACGCCATCGCTGACAGGGGAAGTGAAACAAGACTGAAAGTCTCTGACACCGGAGAGGAATGTGGATGGGGGAGGGGTGACGTCCTCCTACACAGGGTGAGGCTGGATGAATATTATAGGACACGGAGATCAGAGTACAGAAGGGAGGAGATTCGTTTTGCAGTAGTAATGAGAATTATACCTCCCAACAATAGAAGAGAGAAAGAGGGAAAGACGGATGTGGAGAAGACATGCGGAGCACTAAGTGCAATGACATGAAAAGTGGAGATGACTACATCATGATGAAAAGGAAATTGGTTATGTAGCACTACCCCCGAAGGAGCCGCTGGTTAGATTTGGGATTACCGTTACCTTCTGTTCCAATCGCTTCACGTCTAGGGGTGTCCCGTGGTAAATGGCCCAGTAACTTGAGAGACTGACAACAGATCCACTTGACTGGATTTTATTTGCAAAACATAGACAATGAACAGTCTGTTAAATTGGGATCAGAGGGTTGGAAAGGAAGTTCAGGTACTCTTATGCCCCGTACACACGAGAGGACTTAAGTCCGACAGACTTCCAAAGGAGTTCCGTCGGAGTTCTGCTGGAATTCCGACGGAGTTCTGACAGACTTTTCGGCTGAACGGACTTGGCCACACACAATCACACTAAACTCCGACTCGAATAAGGAAGTTCATAGCCAGTAGCCAATAGCTGCCCTGGCGTCGGTTTTAGTCCGTCGGAGTAGCATACACACGAGCGGAGTTTTCGAAGGGGACCGGGTCCGGCGGAGTTCCTTCGGGAAAATTTGAAGCATGTTCCATATTCTAAAGTCCGTCAGATTTTGGTGAATCAAAAGTCTGTTGCAGCCCACACACGATCGGATAGTCTGACGGACTCGGTCCTTCGGACTTTGGATGTTGAAAAGTCCGCTCGTGTGTACGCGGCATTAGTGTCAAAGTCAATGTTGAAGAACTTGCTTACTTTGACTGCATCCAGAGAATAGCCATTCGCAACTGGATGATCACTCAAGTTGGACAGTCCCTCTCTCACAAGGTCTAGCAGCCAACAAGGTGCTTACTCAGGAACAAGTCTCTGCCACAGACGTTGTTGTAGAACATACAAGATAATGTCTCTGCCACAGATGTTTTTGTAGAACACGTAGGGAAACTAAATTCGAAGAACACTCGTAGGATACCTGGATCTTTCAGCCAGCTTGGCGATATCTACGAGACTGGATTCTCTTGGGTACTTCAGCCCTCCCAGGCTCTTACTAAGAAACCAACCCGTACGTGGTCTTCTTCTGAAGAGTCCTCCACTGAAGAGTCCTCCACTGGAATGCTTGAAGTCACTGGGTCTCTCCCAAACCGGAGACGGCACCCAACCACCTCAGAATCCTCCTTTAGTTTCCTTGCCTCGGGCTAGCCAGCCTTGAGACATCAAGATCGGATGGATCCGCACCCCAGGCCATAGCCTTCCTGGGGGCTGGTCAGGAGGACCAGGACCATGAAGTCAGTACATCATTCTGGATCGGAACCCCTGAACCACGTGATGTCGGCATCTTAAATACCTTCTCCCAGAAAGCACAGCAAGAGCGCCACTCCCACTGGGCAGGCTCCGAGAGAGAGTAACTTAAGCACCTAACCAGACCATAGTTCCATGCCTACCAGAAGAGACAATGCCCCCTGTGGCCAGGCTGAACATCTCACAGTCTAATCAGACTGATGCTGAAGTCCAAATTTAGACAATTGTATCCAAACCAAATTGCAGTTTAGGTATGACCTTAACTTTGAAAAACGCATAGCGCATGCTTATTTAGACGATGTCCTCATCATCTGGGAAACACAGGAAAAAAGAAACCCAGAGAAACAAATAACTCTATCAAAAACCTTAGAGTACCTGAACGTTGGGGGTAGGAAAGGGAGAAAGGAAGGAAAATAATAAACTTTCCAGTATGTGTGAAGACATTGTTAAAAACAGAATTATCATACAGCAAAGATTACCACCCAAACCTGTCTATCTAAACCACCCATTCTCTGGCAGCTTGATAGATGCTCATTGGTGAATCCTGAAAGAGAAGAACACATGCAAACAATACACTGTACAAAGGCTATTAGAAGGCATTGTTCCATCCAATCTCAATGGATCCCTCTCCTCTAAACTTTAAAACTTTTAAAACCCTTTTTTTTTTCTCTCTACTTATAAAACAGTGCTAATTGCGCCGACCAGTATCCAACCGTTCCTGTTGTTCTGTTCCTAATATACACACACACATTCCATATATATTTATATATATATATATATATATATATATATATATATACTGTATACAGTTTAGCTAGTTTCTAATATACTACAGGCAAGCGGTTTACTCAGTTAGCTGCAGTATATTCAGTATACTGTATCCAGTTTAGCTAGATCTCACTGCAGACCGTTCTTGTTGCTCTCTTCCTAATATACTACAGGCAGGCAGTTGATTCAGTTAGCTGCAGTATATTCAGTACTGTATCCTTTGCAGCTAGATCTCACTGCAGACTGTTCCTGTTATTCTGTTCCTAATTTACTACAGGCTGGCAGATGATTCAGATATCTGCAGTATATTCAGTATACTGTATTCAGTTTAGCTAGATCTCACTGCAGACCGTTCCTGTTGTTCTGTTCCTAATATACTACAGGCATGCAGTTGATTCAGTTAGCTGTAGTATATTCAGTATATATATATATATATATATATATATATATATATATATATATATATATATATATACATCCCAGCTTTGTGCCGCTACATCTCACTACAGGCCATTCCTGGTGCACCTATTCAAATACATTACAAATACATCAAACACAGTATGTCTGGAAGGCCAACAAGGAGAGGCAGACGCTCACAGGCCACTAAAAGAGGGCAAGCAGGCTCTGTGTCTACAGCCAACATTGCTAGTAAAGGACACAGTGCATCCTCAGCACGTGGCCGTGGGGCCCGCTTGTCCTTTTTTTTTGGCAGCTGGCCGTGTTGAACCACAACATGCAGAAGAGTTAGTTCAGTGGATGACCAAGCCGCCCTCATCCTCCTCATCCTGTGTCACCAGGCTCAGAGTACTTTGGCTGCCAATGCAGCTGCCAAATCGGCCTATTCCATTGGCTCCAGGTCATCAGTTACTCCTTCCCTAGCCCCACCATCATGCACGGAGGAGTCCCCCAGACCACAGTGTTGGGTACAACCTGCAGTCGGATGCACAGTGTTTTGAAGGCTCCAATGATGGTATCCAGCTTAAGCAAAGCAGTAACGTGAGCGCATAGAGATGGGGTGCCCAAGAAGGACAACAAACTGGCAGTCATGTTCCTCCAGCTGCAGCATACTGCCAGGTTTTCTCCAGTGATGAGGAGGGAGGGGATGATGAGGTCACTGACTCTACGTGGGTGCCTGATAGGAGAGAGGAGGAGGAGGAGGCACATCTCCAATGAGACAGGATGCCCTCCAGGGGCCAGCTTAAGGGTAGCCAACCAACTGCAACACACTGCAGAGCTCTGCATGTGCAGGGCGCTGCTGACTCCATGCGTTTTCCAAAAGTTCTTTGGTGTGTGCCTTTTTTTGAGACGTGTGCAGCAGATCGCACTGTTGCTGTTTGCAACATATGTCTAAAGCGTATCAAGCGTGGCCAAAACAGCAGCCGCTTGGGCAGCACAAGCTTGACCAGACATATGTCGAACTCCCATGCAGTCTGTTGGCAAGCGTACTTAACTACTTCCCACCCTGCCAATGTATATATACGGCTGAGTGGGAGCTCTCTCCTTCTGACTGGACGTTCAGGAACGTCCTTCAGAAGGAGGGGGATCGCGCGTGCCTGCGCAGCGGCATGATCCCGATGCGCTCGTGTCACCTGGACACGGCGCATCTCGGATCGGAAGGAGGGTTCTGTGATTGGCCCTCCTGATCACATGACGGCCATTCCAATCACAGCCGTCATGTGATGTAAACAAACAGGCGGTTGCTAGGCAATCGGCTCTCCTCTCCTCACATGGAAGTTGTCGCTGAGGAGAGGAGAGCGGATCGCTGATGCCGGCTGGTGATCAGTGAGTATGAGCTGTTTTTTTACAGCTTTTTACTCACTGATCACCAATCTAGTGAAAAACACACATGTCCCCACACAATGTCCCCAAAACACACATGTAAACAAATAATAAAAACACATGTCCCCAAATAATAAAAACACATGTACCCCACATATGTCCCACTAAAATCACATGTCCCAGTGATTATCTGCACACATATGTCCGTGATCACCTGCACACATCTGCACATGATCATTTGCGTACATATGTCCGTGATCACACAAACCAATTATTATAAACTTAACAGAATTTTTTTCCCCAAAAACATGTAGTAGAATACATTTTGGCTTAAATTTATGGCAAAATTCAATTTTATTGGATTTCTTTTAAAATAGAAAGAAGAAAATATTGGGGATTTTTTTTAAATTTACACTCTTTTTTTGCTTATATCGCAAAAAATAAAAAAACTGAGTCGTGAATAAATACCACCAAAATAAAGCTCTATTTGTGTGAACAAAAGTATAAAAATTTAATTTGGGTACAGCGTAGCATGACTGTGCAATTGCCATTGAAAGTGTGACAGTGCTGAAAGCTGAAAATTGGTCTGGGAAGGAAAGGGGTGAAAGTGCCCGGTATTGTAGTGGTTAAAAGACCCAAACCAAAGAACGGACCTCTCCTTGCTCCTCATCAGCTGGGATCTCCAACTCCACTATACCTTCAGTTCTCTCAGAAACCTGCACTGAGAGTAATGAAGGTGTAGAATTAGGTTTGCCAAGTACTTGTGGGCAATCTGCTATCGCTACACCAACGTCCGGCAAATTTCCCTACCCCAGTTGCTAAATCGGCGAAAGAAATTTGGTCCCAGCCATCCACATGCCCAGTGGCTGAATGCTAGCTTGGATAAATTGCTAGCACTCCAACTGCTGCCTTTTCAGCTGGTAGACTCTGCCCCCTTCCGTGAATTTGTGGAATGTGCGGTACCTCAGTGGCAGCTTCCCAAACGCTACTTTTTTTTTCACGGAAGGCGATTCCGGCTCTCTACCAGCATGTGGAAGGCAATAGTAAAACAATATGATAACCAGGGTAATTGGCGCTACCTACAAGTAAAACTCCTTATATGTATGTATATCAATATATAATTCTGAAAATATCATGTATTCATCTAGAAGAATATATATATAATAGAAGGAGGCATAACCCCAAAAAACTATCAATCTGCAATTTGAAATTCACAAGCTACTCAGAATTCCCAAAAAACAACAAAGTTTCTACTAAAGATAGGTTCCTGGGATTAACAAATAATTCCAATCAGCAACAGAAAAGGAAAAAACAAAAACCAGACATCAAACTAGAAACCAAAAAGAGTTTTTTGTATCTGTATCGCTAAGAGACAGTATTCCCTAAAATCGCATAAATGCCAAAGTGTGGTTTGAGTAGGCAAATTCCGAGTAAGAGGCGTATGTAAATGTGCTAGTGAGCTTATAATCCCAAACACGCAAACTATAAGTATAAACGCTAATATAGATACATATGCAAGAATTTTTTGCCTAAAGTCGCATTATCGCCAAGATGTGCAAAAAACCAGATAGAAGGTGTATATAAATGTGCTTAGTAAAATTAAAATTCACAATACAAAATTCAGATTATACAACCTATGCATACAATATGCTAATATAAACATCTATATATGAAAAAACAAATAAATTGTATCAAAAATATATATCAAAAAAGTGCAGCTGAAAAAAACAAAAGACAAAAAAAATGTGTGTACAAAAAAGAGAGAAGAAAGAATATATATATCAAAAATAAATAAAATATATATATATAAAAAAGCAAAGGGTCTCTTAAAAAACAATTAAATAACAAAAAATACAAAAAATAATGTCCAAATTCCCAAAGAAATCTCTTCAACAGTGCAATTACAAAAAGTTCAAAAGGTGTGACTAAAGTGCTCCTCGTGCAATCTCCAACGTGACTTCTGTGTTCCCCCACAAGGTCCCCCACTCACCAGAAGAATAAACCCCTGCAGGGGTAATTCGCCTTGGAATCAAAGTCTACCGATAATCAGCTCTTCATTCGCATCCAGAGAGAGTTTTTTCAGTCCCTGCTGATGTCCGGCTCCTCAATCGCAACCAAGGGGGATATTTCCTCATAGGAAAAAAATTGTAGTCTCCATAGTGTGATTTGTATAAAAAATCAATTTATTGCCACAAAAATATAAACAAATAAAAACATAAAAAATTATAAAACGGAAAAAGACAATTCTCATGTGTTGAGACAGAATGTGGAACCACAGTCCATTAAAAAACCTTTCCAGCCTCCATATATGAATGATAACGTTCCAGGAAAAAAAAAAAAAAAAAAATATATAAATAAAAAATCCTAGAACAGGGCTGAAAGAAATGTGAAAACCATACGCTAATGGCACTCTATCCCTGATAATACAAAGGACTAGACACCAAAAAATGTATATATAATGGTAATGTCCCAGGATATAACCTGTTATTTAGAGTCACTCCAGTATTTGTAAGTCCCCCAGGGATAGAGCCCTTTTAGCGCGAAAAAAATATAATATAATATTAATCCGAACGTGGAAGCCGCCCGGTGGACACGCAGCTACGGCTTGCACTCCAACTGCGCTCCAACGAACGGAACTGACGTAATAGGCGTAACTCCGTTGAACGCGTTTCGTCATTGACGTCTTCAGCGGCGGTGTCACGCTAAAACGTCTTTCAACTTAAATAGGAAAAAACCGATCGAGCAGAATCTGATTGGCCAACGTTCGTAATTGACACCCAAACAGCCACCAATGGGCTCCCATTACTCGGAATTTGCCTACTCAAACCACACTTTGGCATTTATGCGATTTTAGGGAATACTGTCTCTTAGCGATACAGATACAAAAAACTCTTTTTGGTTTCTAGTTTGATGTCTGGTTTTTGTTTTTTCCTTTTCTGTTGCTGATTGGAATTATTTGTTAATCCCAGGAACCTATCTTTAGTAGAAACTTTGTTGTTTTTTGGGAATTCTGAGTAGCTTGTGAATTTCAAATTGCAGATTGATAGTTTTTTGGGGTTATGCCTCCTTCTATTATATATATATTCTTCTAGATGAATACATGATATTTTCAGAATTATATATTGATATACATACATATAAGGAGTTTTACTTGTAGGTAGCGCCAATTACCCTGGTTATCATATTGTTTTACTATTTTTTGGAGGAAACACCTTTTGGAGTTTCTTTCTTCTGTGGGTGGCAGCAACCTAATGATATAACTAGTATTTAGCCGTAGTTACGGTTATTATTATCCTCTCTTACTTCCCACCGTTGTCGAGCGCGGTTTTTTCCTTTGTTTTTATTTTTATGTGGAAGGCAATGTTTTGGCCTCGCTGGACAGGGCAGTCAGTGGTAAGGTGCATATTATCGCTGA
Organism: Lithobates pipiens; assembly: GCF_037356315.1. Taxonomy (NCBI): domain Eukaryota; kingdom Metazoa; phylum Chordata; class Amphibia; order Anura; family Ranidae; genus Lithobates; species Lithobates pipiens. The sequence goes on from NW_027507903.1 coordinate 664,979,143, forward strand.
CTCATGGTCCAGCAGGCATGGACAGGGATGTTACCTATACTACTACTGCTATCCACGGCTCGGAAGGCTCATCCGCTTCCTCCAATTGGAGACTACGAGGAATTCCGAGGAGAATCACCATTTGACATGTTGCATCTTGGGTGGCATTGGAGCCCCCTACAAGCCCTTACGCCACACTACTATATGGTGGATGTGTCCAACTTATCTGGTAAGTGTATCCAATTTTTTGTTTTGTCCTATAATCCGTTCTCAAGAAGTTTTTGAGGTCTGAGAAGGTTGAGAGTCATTTTTCCAGGAATGTCATCTGATTTCTCCAGAAGTCCTAAACACATCACTTTGAAGCCCATGACCAGGGCAGGACTTACCATTGGGCTTGACTGGGCTCAAGCCCATGGGCCCCACCCAATAGGGGGCCCCGCCGAGATACAAAGCCAAGTGTACTCGGTTCAGCTCCGCTCCACTCACAGTCACACCCAGTCTCGACCTATGATGGACATAACACAGGGACTAGGCTCGACTGTGAGCCGAGCCGAGTACACTACTCTTGGCTCCTCTCGGGACTGCGAGAGGACCCGAGAGCCAACGAGAGGACCCGAGAGCCAACGAGATACACAGGACTCTGTATCTCGGCAGCGCTATTTTTAAACTTCAAGACTGCAATGACAAGGCTGCAAATGACAAGGCTACACTGACAAGGCTGCAAATGACACTGCCAGGCTGCATTGATGGGCATTTAAATGTACGTTTTTTTCCTTAAAATTCCCTCCTAAACTTGGGGTGCGTGTTATACTCTGGCGCAAGTTATCCGCCAATAAATACGATAATGTATAGAAGGTAGGGCCCGAAAGTGACTCAAGCCCAGGGGCCCCCGCCACCCTAAGTCCTGCCCTGCCCATGACGATTGTCTTCACCTCATTTGGACTTTAGTGGACTCTTGGTCATTGTTATTTGATTATTTTCACTTCCATTATACTTACACTTATTCACTTAGGTGCCTAGAAGCGCTGCACTTATTTATATATTTTTGTTCTTAACTTGGTTTGTTTGAAACTCCATATACTGTCATTCAGGCCCGGACTGGCCATAGGGCAGACTGGGCATTTCCCCGGCGGGCCGGGGGCCGCCCGCTCCGTGGCCTGTTGATGATCCGGCCGCACAGCGGGAGGTAAGCGGCGACTGCGGCCTGATCATGGGTAACACAGGCCATGGCCGCTGCTCGCCTACCACCATGCGGCCGTGCCTGTGTCATACGGAACTGGCGGCTGCATGGGCTGAGCTGTGTGTCTCTCTCACACACAGCTCAGCCTCAGAGCCGCGCTGACAGTCCCGCTCTCCTCCTCCAGCCGTGGGCGTCTGCACGGTGGGGAGAGCTGCAGGCTGCTGTCACAATATTCCCCCCTCGCTCCCCCTCCCCTTCTCATGTCGGCAGCAGGGGAAGAGGAGGCTCTCCTGTCTGTTCGTTTTCCCTCCCCATTGGACAAAACAGAGGGCCAATCAGAAGCAACTAGAGGGGCATCATGGGAAATGTAGTCCCAGAGATACATGGCACCATTGGTCTCAGCAGGGAGCAGACTACAGTCCCCAGCAAGCACTCTGCTGGGGTGAAAGAGAAAACCCAGAAACCAGCTGAGGAGTGCTTGTAGCAGCTACTACAGGAGACATGGAAAACGAAAGAGAGGACTGTGCTGGGGGAACTGTGCCGGGGGTTATACAGGGTGTGAACTTCCTGTATTGGGTATACCAGTGTCCATCACCTGAAGGTGCCTATATACCCACACCACATAGTAATTACTACTGTGCTCTGTGTCCCATGATGTACTCCAAGAAAAAGTTTTTTTACAGGTAAGCTGTGTAATTTTTACTTTTTGTTATAAAACATTTCCAATAAAAAGATTTTAAAAATCAAATTTCTTCATCAATTTAGGCTAATATGTATTCTGCTACATGATTTTGGTAAAAAAAAAAAAAAATCTCAATAAGTGTGAATTGATTGGTTTGCAGAAATGTTAAAGTATCTACAAACTATGGGATAGATCAGGTTGTAGGCAACTCCCAGCAAATGTATCATACCCATACACAGTACGTCACTTCAGCTGATATCCCGATCAGCTGGCATGACGTATCGACTGGGCATGCTCAGTTTTTTTCGGATGCATTTTCCGATGAGAGGCAAGCCAAGGAGAGCGTGCGGAGAGAGAATCTAAATGTGAGATTCCGCCTCGCTCTCCATGCATTGTTGTCCCATTACAATAGGAGCTGTTTACACCCTGCGGGGGGTCTTGGTGGTTCTAGGAAGCCAGCATGGGGGAGCTCTGTTGACCTTCTAACTCTCAGAGCCAAATATTGTGTGGTACTTGGGACAGGAGTATATGGTTAAGACGTTTTATTTCATGTTTTATGTAACTTTGGCGTTTATGGATATATTACATAGTTGCATGGTTGGTAGGGTTGAGTGGAGACACCAGTCCATCCAGTTTGACCTGAGTGAGTGCAGGGTGTGGGTCTGCGGTTGTCCCTATCCCTGTGCATTGTGTCTCATTAAGATGCTCATATTTGTTTAAGGTGCCCATATAGTAACAACGGTTTGCTCACGCTCACGTCGGTCCCTGCCCTCGGGGAGCCCACAGTCCGGGGTCCCCGGCTTGCTTTCATATACTAGGGTCAATTTTGGATGGAGGCCAGTTGGCCTACCAGCATGTCTTTGGAGTGTGGGAGGAAACCGGAGTGCCCGGAGGAGACCCACACAGGCACAAGGAGAGCATGCAGAGACCAGGCAGGTAGTGTCACGGTTGGGATTCAAACCAGCGACCCTTTTTTACTGCTAGGTGAGAGTGCTACCCACTACACCACTGTGCCACCCGATATTGTTTAGGTAAATATGCCTATATTTTAGTATGGGCCCTAACTGACATAAAGCCTAAAGTGTGTCTAGAGATAAGTGTTCATTTGGATGTCTCTGTTTTTGTAGGGAGAAATCCTGGTTTGTCACGGTTTCCTAAAATGTTTGTAAATGTTCATGTGGTATCTCAAATGTGTTTTGTGAGCAGTAGTTTGTGTAGCTAAGCGAAGAAATTTGGGGTTTGGCGGGAAAATGCGCCATTTTGTAGACATGTGCGCCGTCAAAAAAGTAATTTTGCTTCGTTCCGTTTTGTATTAAAAAAAATTGTATTTCGCAATTCATGTCAGAAATTCAATTTGGATTCGTACAAAATACAAATTTTCGGTAGATTCGTATTTTTTTTAAAAAAAATAACGAATGTTCGTTGTGATGAATTTATCATTATGAGGGGTTCCCACCATCCCTGTGCTGAGTTCCCGGGTCTGTACGCCTGCTGTGCCCATTATGAGGGGCTCCCACCATCCCTGTGCTGAGTTCCCGGATCTGTACACCCACTGTACCCATTATGAGGGGTTCCCACCATCCCTCTGCTGAGTTCCCATATCTGTACACCTGATGTGCCCATTATGAGGAGTTCCCACCATCCCTATGCTGAGTTCCCAGGTCTGTACACCTGATGTGCGCATTATGAGGGGTTCCCACCAACTCTGTGCTGAGTTCCCGGGTCTGTACACCCGCTATGCCCATTATGAGGGGTTAATTTTGTTTTATTGAAAATCTTACAAACAACAACTTATATACAATAAAACCATAATAAATAAATAAAAACATATTTACAAAATAATTTAATATAATTATACAAACCAGAAAGAACAAGAACAAAATAAACGGTGCAAAAACAAATTGTGCATTACATAATCCCTATGGGAGAGCCAGACTAAGGAACATCACCGTCACCATGCATGTAGCCTTTTATCAAAATTGTATTTGATCTGAAAATCTAAGGGAGTGAAAGAAGAATACAAAGAAAGCCGCACACCCCGAGATCAACAGGCAGCAGCTACAGAGCCCTGATATTCCTCCACGCCTTTATCCAGGCCTCCTGCTGCCACCTGTCTTTCTCAAGACCCCGAATCTTCCCAACCTCACCCAGAATGTTCTGCACCACCACTTCCACAGGGAGGATTTTACCCCGTAAGGATACCTGACACCGTGCACTCCACGTGAAATAACGGACTACTAAACTAACTAAAAAAAGTGTTTCCAAATCATAATCCCGACGAGTCTGGAAAGCCCCATACACCCACTCTGCATAACTCATATGGGGGAGGAAGGGTATACTCAGAGCCCTCCCCACCCTCTTGTACACCTCTATATTAAAAGGGCACTGAAGTAGAAAGTGATCCATGGACTCCACCACTCCTCCACACTCCACTCTCGGGCAGCCCCGATCACTCATGGAAAGAAACTTCAAGTTGCCCTTCACATATAGTTTTCCATGAAAGGCAAGCCAAGCCTGATCCCTAAACTTCATTGGGATTCTCTCCAAATTAATCAACCGCAAACCCACCCCCAAAACCAGGCTTGGGCAATCCCTCAAGGCCAGTGGCTCGCAAAAAACAGAGCTCATGATCCGCTTCTCAAGAAGTTTCCTTGGAAGAGATCTGACTTCTCCTGCCGTTACTTGCCACTGCCGAAGTATTTTCAAACACGGGGCAACATAAGCCGGGAGCTTATCATGCTTGACCCTCAGGCTTTTCACTGGCCCACCATTTTCCCAGTCTCGCAGAAAGGGCCTAAACCAGGACTGGAAAATACCAACCCACCCAGGCGGTCTCTCTGCCAACATGTTACCAAGATTGTACTTCACAAACATCAGAGAGAAAAAGACTACAGGGTTGATCATCCCTAGACCACCCTCCCGCCTAGAAAGGTAAGTCACATTCCTTTTGACAAGGTTTATTCTGTTCCCCCATAACAGCTGGAAGAAACAAGTATAGACCCTGGTATAGAGAGAAGCTGGCAAAACGCAAACAAAACTGACATATAGAAAAATCGGAATCAGGTAAGTCTTGATCAGATCAACCTTTTCCCTCAAGGAAAGCTGCCAACCTTTCCAGCTTGCCACCTTGGCATCGGCATTCTCCAGCCTGTTCACCCAATTTGCATGACCATAGTCACCTGGGCCAAATTCAATGCCTAGAACTCTAATTTTTTGCTGGGGCTCCGGGAAGTCATCCGGGAGAACAAAGCTCTCACCTTCCACGCCCATCCAGAAAGCTTCACACTTGTCCTGGTTGACCTTTGAACCTGATGCCTCTGAATACTGCGTTATCACTGAGACCACCTCCTGTGCCTCCCCAGTCCCAGAGACAAAAACAGAAACATCATCAGCATAGGCCACAACTTTCAAAGGAGGCTCACCAGCGATGCCCAAAGGTACCCCACACAATGGCCCATTCTCCAGCCTTCTGACGAAGGGGTCGATTGCAAATGCATATAACAGAGGACTCAATGGGCACCCCTGACGCACACCTGAGCCAACCACAAAGGGTTGCCCGACCCAACCATTAACTAGCGGAAAGCTTTCAGCCCCTTTGTACAAAATCTTGAGCCAATCAATGAAACCCCCCCCCAGGCCATATCTGCCAAGAAGGAGCCATAAGTACTCATGATTAACCCTATCAAAGGCCTTAGCCTGATCCAATGTCAGCAAAAATTTACCCCAACCAGCAGCCCTACAACGCTCCAAGGCCTCCCGGACGGCTAACACTGCTGAGAAAGTGCTTCTACCTTGGACCGAACAGTGCTGGTGGTGGGATAACAAACTGCCTGCCACTGGCGATAATCGCCAGAAAAAAATCTTTGCCAGTATCTTTCTATCGACATTAAGAAGGCTAATGGGGCGCCAATTCTCAATAATCGAAGGATCTTTACCCTTTGACAGAAGGATCACTGCAGATTGCCTCATGGAGGGAGGGAGAGAACCCTCCTGCAAACAGCTATTAAAAACCTCCGCAAGGTAGGGAGCCAGGATCGTCTTAAAACATTTATAAAACTCAGCTGTCAACCCATCTGGCCCTGGCGTTTTCTTGATGGCCAGTTTATCAATAGCCTGGACTACCTCATCTGCAGTGATTTCATCTGTCAAATTCATCAAAGGAACATTACTCTCCAGTCCTGGTGTAGAGTCCAAAAAACCCAACATCCTTGTCCGATCAAGGTTCCTTCCTCCCAGGAGATCGGCATAGTATGACCTGACAACCTCCAGGATCCCTGACCTAGACTTCGTCAGGGAGCCCGTACTGTCCTTCAGGCCATGGACCGTCTTAACTGCTACGCTCTGTTTACAGTTCTGGTAAGGGTCAGGCGAATGGTATTTCCCGTAATCCCTCTCCTGAACCAAAGAGGCGTGCCGGTCATATTCATGTCTCCTAAGGAGGAGCTTCACCTCAGAGATCGCCCCAGAATCTCCTCCATTCGAAACAAGGCGGTCAAGTTTCCTCCGCAAACGCTGGTAGGTGATATACTTATCTCGCTGCTTCTTTCTTCCTATGGCCTTGAAAAGCCTAACAGTCCGCTGTTTTACAAGCTCCCACCATTCTGACTTGCTGTTGCAAAAGTCTAGGATCGTTACCTGTGCTTGAAAAAAGTCCTCAAAGGATTGTCTTACTCTCTCGTCTTCCAGGAGGGCCGAATTCAATCTCCAGATACCCCTCCCCCTAGGTGGCATGTCTGAGGCATTCAGAGTCACAGATAGAATACAGTGATCAGAAAACTCCACTGCCCGACACACAGGTGTCGAAAAAGCAGAGTCTCCCTTTAAAAAAAAACCTGTCTATCCTACTCTGACTACTACCTCTCTGAAAAGTGAACCCCGTGCTGTCTGGGCAACGCTTAATGTGCGCATCTACCAGACCTGCTTCCCTAACTATCGCATTGAGAAAAAGGGTGTCATAGCCCAGCTTATCTCTGAAACCTCTCCTGTCTTTAGACCTAGTAATGGTGTTGAAATCACCTCCAAAGATAACCTGCTGGGCCGTAAAAAGAAAAGGCTTAATCTTTGTAAAGAGGCATTTCCTGTCCCACTTCGTCTGGGGACCATAGATGTTAATCAGGCGCAAGTCCTGCCCCCCTACAGAGACGTCCAAGACCATGCATCTCCCAATCTCTACCTCAATTACCCGCCGGTACGTTACCATACCAGAAAAAAGGACTGCAACCCCGCTGTAAGGCTCGGCCGCAAGAGACCAAAATGAGGGACCACGTCTCCACTCCTTCTTTGCCAGATGTATATCAGCCAGACTATTCAAATGGGTCTCTTGTAAAAACAAAATGTCAGCATCAAACTCGCTGAGCAAAAATAAGGCCATATGACGAGCGCTTACTGATCTCAAGCTGGCAACATTAATGGTTGCCACTTTTATCGGAGTGGGAACTGCCATTAGGGTAATTGAGGCAGACGTTTCTTAGCCTGACTACTCCCTCTGCCTGGAGAACCAGCACGCTTTGTTGCGCCCTGGCACTCATCATCCATGGAGGACGCTGAACTGAACGAGTCCCAATCATCATCATCATCATCATCATCGTCCGACAGGACCTTAAACTTATTTTCCAAAGGCAAAACTACAGGATTTAAGGGAACTGAACCCCTTTTTTTCCTTCTTTTGCCCCTCCTCCTCCTATCCTCCAACCACTCCATATCATCTTTGGATAAACCACAACCAGCCTCCCCACACCTATCCTCCCCTTCAGCCCCCTCCCCCCCACTCTCCCTTCCCTTATCTACCACCAGGCCAGCCTCCCCACTATTTTCCCCACTCCTCTGGCCCCCACGATCTGCAATAGGAACCCTGCAGCGTCGGGGGAGGGGGACTGGCACCACACCTGATGCACCAGCCTCAGCACCTCTTGCTGCCTCTGCAATTTTAGAAGACACAGAAGGATAAGACACAGAAGGATTGGACACATTCTTGGCAACTGAAACTTTACATACAGGCTGGGCGGACACAGACACATTGGGTACTGGCACAGACTGGGAGGACACAGACACATTGGGTACTGGCACAGACTGGGGAACCACAGACTGGGGAGACACGGACCCATTGGGTATGGGCACAGACTGGGGAGACACAGACACATTGGGTATTGGCACAGACTGGGGAGACACATTGGGTATGGGCACAGACTCCGATGGAATCACAGGCCCTCCAGCTGATGAGCTCTGTGCATCCTCCATGTCCAGACGGAAGAACTCCCTCATGAGCTCAGGCTTATTGTGCATTGCCTCAGGACACTGACTATAAGGATGTCCCACTGCATTGCACAGATTACATCTTATAATATTACAATCCTTTGCCAAATGTCCTATACCCTGACACAGGGAGCACTTCATCACTGGACAGGAGGATGCAAGATGCCCTTTATCTCCACATTTATTGCAGAGCTTTGGCTGGCCCGGGTAGAAGATGGTCAGCCTGTCCCTCCCCAGGAAAGCTGAGGATGGCAGATGCTGGACAACATTATCAATAACCTTTAGTTTCAGCTGCACAGACCATCCCCCTGTCCATATTCCCCGATCGTCCAAAATCTTTCTCAGGGGGCTCAGGACGTCCCCATACCTCCTCAACCATACAGTCAGATCCCCTTGGGGTATAGATTCATTGCGCACAAGTATTGTCACCATCTTAATGAGGGGCTGGCGGGATATAAGTTTGGGGATGAGCCCTTTCCAGTCCGGCAGGCCCCTACACACGTGTTCAAACTTCTCCCAAAATATGTCCAGAGACTCGGGACGGATAAAGGACAAATCATATTCATAGGAACCTGCCGGACTGATCAGGGCGAAGATATCCGCAGGCCTAAACCCCATCTGCAGGATTTTATCCACCACTGTCCTCCTATGTGGGGGGTTTCCATCACCTTCCCATTTCAATTGTACAACATTCCTCCTTTTAAACAGGGAGAAAGATAAAACGTCCCCATGCTCCTTCCCTGCTTGCTCCCCCTTCCCAGAACCTGTGGCAGCAACACCAGCATAAGTTTTTCTTCCAGCTTTTGCAGTCTTGTCCTCAGATACATTCAAACCTGCTGGCAGAGAGTGTGAATCAGCTGGGATAGCAGTCTTCTGATTAGCAGGACCCACCCCCTCCCCCGAACACTCAGCTTCAATCCTGGGAGCCATCACAGTCTTGGCTGCTGCAGACTCCTGGAGAGCTGTAGTACTACTGCTCCCAGCATCTCCTCCACCATTCACAGGAACAGTCGCTGTGCCTGGTCCAGGCAAAGTCACTGTATTGTCCATGGACCTCTCTGCAGACTGAAGCTGACAGTTATTAGCAGATGTATTTGCTTGCAGTACATTGTCTATGGTTCTGGGCTGACTGTCTGTAGTACCACAACCCTCAGCAGGCCCATTGTTATTAAAGAGCCCACCATCCTGCACACACACAGTACCTGCACCTGCTCTCTCCACAGGAATAGGAACGGTGTCCATCTTCTCACCTTCCTGGGGAGCTGAATCTGGACTGGACTCCAGTTTGTTGATCAGATCCAACATGTCAGAACCTTCAACCTCCGGCTCAGATGTTCCATATTGCTGGGGAGGGAAGGGGACAGAGGCCTCCGCCATTGAGGGCTCAGCAGGTGTCTGAGATGTTGAACAGCTGGGCTCATCCTCCGGGCCCACTTTCTCACTCTCTGCTTCCATCTCCTCGCTCTCCATGCAGGAAGAAGCTCCTTTCCTCATTTGATTAAATCGCTCCTCATTTTTATATTTTTCTTTAAAAGCTCCACTATTCTCCTTCAGAGAGCTCACCAATTCCTTCTGCTTCCGCAGAGCTTGTTCCAGGTCCTTCAATTCAGGCCTTAGAGCCGGTCTCTTCTTACTGAAGACTTTGGCACAAATCTGCTTCTTCTTTTTAAATTCAGCTTTCAAAGCTCCCAACTTCTCCTCTTCCTTCTCAATCCGCTTCAGCGTTTCCACAATCCTCCGTCTAAAGGAAGACAGAGATTCATCCTTCCTTGGGCCAGGCCCAGAATCTTCCGCAGGTTGAGGCCTATCCAGGGGGCCCCCGCCAGGGTCCTCCCCAGGATCCAGCATCCTTCCTGGGGCAGAGGAGTAACTCTAGCCCCTGGTCTCTGGAAGCACAGGAGCAAAGGAACTAGCAACCTCTCACCTTGCTGTCAAGGAGAGGAATGGCAGTTTCCCACCATCCCTGTGCTGAGTTCCCGGGTCTGTACACCCGCTGTGCCCATTAAGAGGGGTTCCCACCATCCCTGTGCTGAGTTCCCGGGTCTGTACCCCTGCTGTGCCCATTATGAGGAGTTCCCACCATCCCTGTGCTGAGTTCCCAGGTCCCCATTATGAGGGTTTCCCACCATCCCTGTGCTGAGTTCCCTGGTCTGTACACCCGCTGTGCCCATTAGGAGGGGTTCCCACCATCCCTGTGCTGAGTTCCCAGGTCTGTACACCCGCTGTGCCCATTATGAGGGGTTCCCACCATCCCTGTGCTGAGTTCCCAGGTCTGTACACCCGCTGTGTGTCCATTATGAGGGGTTCCCACCATCCCTGTGCTGTGCTGACTTCCTGGGGTAACTTCATCATAACGAATAATCGTAGTTAACGAACATTCTGTCCGATTCTGTTGTAACGGATTTTGGATCCAAAGCTCGTATACGAAATTTCGTATTTCGTACAAAATTTGTATGCATAACAATTCATATGTCGGATTCTTACGAATGTACAAATTTTTGGAAATTCATACGAATTTTCGATTTATACAAAACGAATTGCACACGTCCACCATTTTGTCGTGGCCTGGCTTTTCTTGTAGTAGTCACCATGTGGCCATGTCTTGATTTTCGTTTGTCCCGGCTGCCATTTTGTATCCGCTGTGTTTGGGTGGAATTGCTATTTTGGTTTATAGAGACGTGGTTTAAGGCGCCATTTCCTTTTAAGTGAATTCTATTTTTGTACTTTTTACATACTTTTCAGTAGAGCTATGGCGTTTTCCGTATTGAATTTTGGTTTTGAGTGAAATCTCTACTTTGCACTGAATTTCACCGGATGACAAGACTAGCTTTAACTGTGAGGTTTTTTGTGCTTCTAGCGCTGTGTGTTTTGAAATATTTTGGAGTTCCTCAGAGGGCAATTCATTGTTGTGAGACTTGTATTGGTAGAGCTGAGGTTTGGATTGAATAGCTTGCAGTACAAACAATGCTTCCCCTCCCCCCCATTTCCTGTCTAGGTGTGCAACAGGAAGTTGGTGGGAGGAGCTTGGGGGTCTTTAGAAACAAGCATGTTGACACAAAGGGACTCGTGTTTGGAAGATGACGAAATCATTTTAATGAAGGTTTATACTGTAATACAGTTTTGGGTAGAGGGTAGGGATGAGCCAATCACCCCCCCGGGTTCGGTTCGCACCGGAACTTGCGAACAGACCGATAGTCGCACAAACTTTCGAACACCGTTAAAGTCTATGGGACTCGAATGTGAGAAATCAAAAAATGTGAATTTTAAAGGCTAATATGCAAGTTATTGTCCTAAAAAGTGTTTGGGGACCCGGGTCCTGCCGCATATCAGTGCCTATCTGTGTTGCATATCAGTGCCACCTATTCTGCCCCAGGGGACATGGATCAATGCAAAAAAAAGTTTTAAAAGCATCTGTTTTTTCTGGAGCAGTGATTTTAATAATGATTAAAGTGAAACAATAAAAGTGTAATATTCCTTTAAATGTGGTACCTGGGGGGTGTCTATAGTATGCCTGTGAAGGGGCACATGTTTCCCGTGCTTAGAACTGTCCCTGCACAAAATAAAATTTCTAAAGTAATAAAAGTAATTTAACCACTTGCCGCCCACCATATAGCAGAATGACAATGGCAAAGTGGTTTCAATATCCTGACTGTGCGTCATGTGACGTGATCGGGATATTGAGCCGTGGTGCGCCCCTGGGGGCGCGCATCGCGGCGATTGTTGTTGCGGTGTGTGAGTCAGTCTGACACACCGCAACTACGATCTCAGTAAAAAGTCTCCGATGGAGACTCTTTACCATGAGATCAGCCGTGTCCAATCACGGCTGTTCACAGAGTAAATAGGAAGAGCCATTGATCGGCTTTTCCTCACTCGCGTCTGTCAGACTTGAGTAGAGGAGAGCCGATCGGCTGCTCTTCTGACAGGGAGGGTCTGTGCTGATTGATTATCAGAGCAGCCCCCCCCCCGAGGATGCCCACACTGGACCACCAGGGAGGCCACCAGACCACCAGGGATGCCCAGCACCAGGTATACCACCCTAGACCACCAGGGATGCTAGTCAGTGCCCACAATGGGCATCACTGATTGGCATGTATTTTTGTTTGACAATGATTGGCATCCATACAAAACTTTACATTACAATGCCACCTATCAGTGCCCATCCGTGCCGCCTATCAGTGCCCATCCATTCCGCCTATCAGTGCCCATCCATGCCGCCTATCCATACCCATCCATGCCGCCTATCCATGCCCATCTGTGCCAACTATCAGTGCCTATCTGTGTCGCATATCAGTGCCACCTATCAGTGCCACATATCAGTGCCCATCAATGCCACTTCATTGGTGCCACATCATAGGTGCCCATATGCCTTATCAGTGCCCATCAGTGCAGCCCCATCAGTGCCCATCAGTGAAGGAGAAAACGTATTTATTTACAAAAAAGTTTCAAAAAATTTTGGTCTTTTTTTATTTGTTTAGCAGAAAATAAAAATCCCAGGGGTGATCAAATACCACCAAAAGAAAGCTCTATTTGTGGGAACAAAATGATAAAAATTTCGTTTGGATACAGTGCAGCATGACCGCGCAATTGTCATTCAAAAGTGCGTCAGAGCTGAAAGTTCAAAATTCATCTGGGCAGGAAGATGTATAAGTGGCCAGTATTACATTTTTAACCACTTGCTTACTGGGCACTTAAACCCCCCTCAGTCCCAGACCAATTTTCAGCTTTCAGCGCTGATGCACTTTGAATGACAATTACGCGGGCATACAACACTGTACCCAAATGACATTTTTATCATTTTTTTCCCACAAATAGAGCTTTCTTTTGGTGGTATTTAGTTACAGCTCGGAGTTTTATTTTTTGCTAAACAAACAAAAAAAGATGCAAAAAAAAAAAAAAAAAATCATGTTTAATAGTTTGTTATAAAATTTTGCAAACGGGTCATTTTTCTCCTTCATTGAAGTGCGCTGATGAGGCGGCACTGATAGGCTGCATTGGTGGGCACTGATGGGCTGCATTGGTGGGCACTGATAGGCTGCATTGGTGGGCACTGATAGGCTGCACTGGTGGGCACTGATAGGCATAGTTAAGGCGGCACTAATAGGCACAGATAAGGCGGCACCGATGGGCACAGATAAGGCGGCACAGATAAGATGGGCACAGATAAGATGGCACGGATGGGTGGCACGGATGGGTGGGTAGGATGGGTGGCACGGATGGGTACCACTGATAGATGGGACTGATGGGCACTGATAGGTGGCACTGCTGGGCACTGATGGGCGGCACTGCTGGGCACTGATGGGCGGCACTGGGGTGCAGCACCTTTGAGGCAGATTGTGGGCACTGTGGGTGGCACTGCTGGGTGGCACTGTGGGTGGCACTGCTGGGTGGCACTGTGGGCACTGCTGGGTGGCACTGACGGGGGGCACTAACTTTTATTAAATTGGCACTGCAGGGGGCAGGTGGGCACTGGCAGGGGGCAGGTGAGCGCTTACATTACTGGCCGTGATCGGGACTGATGTCCCGATCACGGCCGCCGGTGATCGGCTTTTTTTTTTTTCTCCTCGCGCTGAGGAATAATAGTCGATTACCGGCTCCGTTCTATCACATGATCAGCTGTCATTGGCTGACAGCTGATCACGTGATAAGGGGTTGGGATCGACCCCTTGCACGGATCGGTGATCAGGCGAGTCTCATGGACTCGCCGATCACAGAGCGCGCCGCGCGCGCCCCTCAGGGGCGCGCAGGCCGCTCGTACACAGGACGACGTCAATAAACGTAGTCCCGGAAATGTAGGTCCGCGCTAATGCCGTCATTTTGCAATAGCGCGGTACCGAAGTGGTTAAAGGAATAAAAGTCATTTAAAACTGCTTGCGGCTTTAATTTAATGTCTGGTTCCGGCAATATGGATGAAAATCAGTGAGACAAATGGCATGGGCAGCCCCCCCAGTCCATTACCAGCCCCTTTGGGTCTTGTGTGGATATTAAGGGGAACCCCGCACCTCAGGCCCTATTTACTCAGAACAGCAGTATACAGGCGGTGCAAACAAGACAGGGACTGTGTAGGTTTGTTCTTATGTAGAATCTGTTTGTAATTTGGAACAGGTACATTCTGTAAGTGTATCTCCAGTCAAAAAATCTATTTTAAAACATAGGGAAAGGTTATCACCCCTGTAACATTTGTTTTGCTGTCTGTGCACCTCTTTAGAAGAGTTCACCTCACTTTCTGTCCCAATAAAAATTGGATTTTGAAAATGTGGGGTTTTTAGGGAAACAAGGATTGGTGATAAAGCATCAGTGGAGGAGACACCCTTTCCCATACTGACTCTTACAGGAGAGAATTTCCCTTCCTAGGGGTAGATTTCATCTCACTTCCTGTTGTCTCCTTCCATTTGTGAGTAGGAGTCATTTGTAAGTTGGATGTTTGAAAGTAGGGGCCTGCCCTATATACTCTGCAGAAAATTGGGTCTTAGGTGTTGGTGGTACCAGAACACTGTAAGCCCTCACAGTTACTCTTGGTGGGCACTGGAATGGGCCCTGCTGTGAAATATTAGATCAAGAATTGTAATTACATGCCCCTGTTAAACAGGGGCTGAACAATTGGGTCTTAGGCACTGGTGCCACAACACTGCAACCCCTTACAGATACTCTAGTTGGAGCGCAGGAATGAGCCCTGCTGCAAAGTATTGCATCAAAAATTGTAATTACACGCTTCTTTTAAACAGGGACAGAAAAATTGGGCCTTAGCCACTGCATGAACATTGAGGAGGAAGAGGATAGTCACTCAGCATCAGCATAGGCAGTATTGAAGGGATCTCACATTCAAAAAACAAATTATTTGGTTACATCAGCATCAGGTGCTTGGTAGCTGGTGATCCAAGACTGATTCATTTTTATGAAGGTCATCCAATCGACCAATTTGACCAATTCGGTGGACAAGCGCACCCTGTGATTGGTTACAAAGCCTCCAGCAGCACTGAATGTGCATTCCGAAAGAACGCTGGATGCAGGACAGGTCAGTAGCTCAATTGCATACTGTGCAATCTCTGGCCAGTGATCCATCCTCAAGACCCAGTAACCCAGAGGATTTTCAGTGTGAAAGGTGTCCAAGTCTGACCTTGCCCCTAGGTATTCCTGCACCATGTAAATCAGACGCTGGTGACGGTTGCTGGAACCGATCATACCTTGGGGCTGCGGACTAAAAAATTGTCTGAATGCATCAGTCAGACGGCCACCTTCTCCACCGCTCCTTCTGTGACTGACCGAAGCCTCAGCAACACGTTGTCCAGGAGGACCAGGAAATTGTAACCTCCCAGGCTCTGGAAATGCATTGCACAAACCTTTCTGCAAGGCCTCCCGAAGATGTTTCATCCTCTGCTCCCTCTGTGATGGCAAGATAAGGTCCACAACCTTAGCCTTGTAACGTGGGTTGCCAGCCAGTAATGATCCCTCTCCTTGATACCACGAATACAAGGATCCTTCCGCGGGCTTTGCAGGATCAGGGAGGCCATGCATCGTAGGTTTGCTGAGGCATGCAGTCTGGAGTCCCCTGGGTCACTAAGGATGACCTGATCCACAGCCACCTCCTCCCAGCCATGTACAAGTCCATGGGTTTCTTCGGACTGTAAATGATCCCGTGAAGACTGTTGGTGATGCTGAGTGATAGGCTCCAACTCCATGCTGACACAATCCTCCTCCTCCTCTTCCTGTGTGATCGGCAGGCACACAGGAAAACTGTCTGGATAAAGGGGGCCTTCAAAGGTAAGGAAGTTCTCCTCTTCCTGCCTCTGTTCTGAGGATCTCTCGATATTCAAATGCAGCCTACTAGAAGAGCTTATATGGCGTGCAGTGTGTCTCTGTAGGGTTTCTGCCTCTTGTCTCTGGTTTAATCCAATGCATTTTCTATTTCTGGACAAAAAATGCCTAATTTCTCCTTCTTTAAAACAGGCCTACCACCAAGGCTTACAGGATGTTCATCATGTCCCTGTAATACTTCTTATTTGTGTCTTTAACATAATCAGTGTAATATTTATTTCTCGCTAAAAATAAAACCTCCTTGATTCTCTCCCTCTTCAAATTAGACCCACATAAAAAGCTTAAATGATTTACAGCATGTCTCCACAATATTTCAATATAATCACTGCCATTTTTATTTTATATTTAAAAAACTTGCCTTGTCTCTCCATCTTACATTGCTGCCAATCAAGCTGCTTACATACTCTCCAGCCACTATGCTATTTGTCTGACTACTGTCTCTGAAATACAGATGTGTCATTTTTATTTCTTCATAACAATTGCCCCATCTATGGAACGTGTGACTATCTATTAAGGTGCTTTGTACACTCTGTAATGAAATTTGATTATGGTCTACAGACAATACAGTGTGGTACGGCATTAAATGAAGATCACATGTTTTGCTATGAAACATGCTTTGCCACTCTTTGGAAATTGTTGCAAAGTTTTTATCATTATTTTATTTAGAAATGTAATTGCATTCTACGCATTACGATAAAGAGCCTTCCATGTGCAGCCTCAGCTCCCCTAATACTTACCTGAGGTCCCTCTAGATCCAGCAATGTTGCAGGAGTGTCTTGCCCATCCGGAACTCCCCTCCTCATTGGCTGAGACAGCAGCGCGGTGCCATTGGCTCCTGCTACTGTGAATTAAAATTAGCCAATAAGGAGAGAAAGGGATGGGCTTCGGCATCCGTATCTGAATAGACACAAGATGCTGTAACTTGGCTCGGGTGCCCCCATAGCAAGCTGCTTACTGTGGGGGCACTCAACAGTAAGGAGGGGCCAGGAACACAGAATAGGGACCCAAGAAGTGGAAGATCAGGGATGCTCTGTGCAAAACCATTACACAGAGCAGGTAAGCATAACACCAACACTTCACATCTACAACCAAGAAAAACTTTATTCACATTAACATCTTTCCAAATTCCTCCTCCATCACCGGGACACATCTAGTGATTATAATACACCATCACATGATACATTATATTAGGATCCATTATAAAAGTGATCCCATAGAATTCTATTGGTGATCCATTCTATGGGGACACATTATATTGGGGACACATTCCAGTTCTAGTAATCATACATTATTATAGTGATATCATTATATTAGTGATAAATCCCATTATTTCTTTCATTAGTAAATGCATTGATGTGAACGTGTTCCATAGTTAAAAAAAACGAAAAAAAAAAAAACGCATTGCGTGAATGGGGTCTTAAACACATAAAAGGTTTTTGGTTTTTATGGTTCAATAGACTTAAATGGAGGAGGTACAGAAAAGCATGTCGTGCGTTATTACAGCGATTTTGCCACAATTTGCATTTTTTTATTTGCCCAAACAGGAAATTATCTGAAAAAAAAAAATACAATGAAAACCTCCAAACGGCAAATCGCACTAAAACCTGCGGAAAGCACATCAGAAAGGCTGAAAAGCACCCTGCATAGGTGTGAAAGGAGCCTTAGGCTGGGATGAGACTTGTGGGATGCGGGAACCAGTGCGATTCCTGTGCGGGTTCCCTCATCACACCTCAATCACCGGACGGTCACACTGACATCTGAGAACCGCTGCGGGGGGGGGGGGGGGGGGGGGTCAATGGAAAGTGCAAACCAGTGCAAACGCTGAAATGGTGCAGGAATCGGATTGTATAGATGTGACACCCAATGTGATCCGATTCCAGTGAGGACCAAAAAAAGGGTCCGGCACCCTTCTGGTGTGAATGTGATTTCAGTCACACGGTTTGTACGGCTGAATTCACATCACACAGACATGACATGTGATCTGCACAGCAATGTGATCCCAGCCTTAGAGAGATTTCCTCTCACTTCCTGTCCTGGTGACACCAATACAAGGAGCGAGAGAAATCTGTACAGGGACACAGATATATAAAAATCTGACAGGGGCTCTAATCCTTCCCCTTCCTTATTATACTAAACATATCATTCTTATTTCAGTCTGTGTTCCTGTTGGAGAGTTCCTCTCATTTCCTGTCTAGATAAATGTTGTCACCGGGACAGGAAGTGAGGGGAAATCTCTGTAATGGAGCCCCGGACAGAAGAAAAAACCTGACAGGGGACCTAATCCTGACCCACTCTGTCTAAAAACAGCCTGGGCTCTCTGATCACATTTTTTCTTTCAGTAATAAATCTCTAGATGACGTCTTCATAGATTTCCTCTAAGATTGTTCCATTTATTTACTATCCCATCACAGTGACCCCACCCCCTCTATGTCTGATCATGGCTGCCCCACGCCCCACAGAGGGACCACATGTGGGGGAGGGGCAGGGGGAGGAGATGGCTGATGTCACATACTGTGACAAAACACAGAAATTATTATGTCAGATTGTTATGGGAGAGATAGATAGATAGATAGATAGATAGATAGATAGATAGATAGATAGATAGATAGATAGATAAATGAATTCCCCTCCTTCGTTTGACATCACCAAACTGTGGGCGGAGTTCTCACATCTCCCGCCTCCCCCCACATATCTTTATACAACCTCTCCATACACCTATCATAGCATGGAGGGGCTCAGTGAAGGTGGTGGTTAAGGTGTGGAGGTGTCGGATCGGGTCACACAGATCATAAAAGGAGATCCGCCCGGCCTCATAATCCAGATATATCCTGACTCTGTTACTGGAGGGATTGGGGGGTAAGAAGGTCCATTTACTGTCATGTATCACCTTATACTCCTCATCATCATCATCCTTGTCCAATGCCCAGGACTTATTACATCCAATCTCTGACTCCTTCCCTCTCCTCTCTATACTGGGGTAACACATCCCGACTCTCCAGTCATCTGACCCCCCGACATCCACTTCCCAGTAATGTCTCCCTGAGGAGAAACTCCGACTGCTCATCACCTGAGAAGAAAAATCCTGGAATCTCTCTGGTGTTTCTGGGTAATTCTGCTTTATATCTGACCAGGATACAGTTTTCCTGTCATCTGATAGCTGTAGATAATTATGAGCTGTGTTTCCATCCAGTAATATGTCTGCAGCCCCCTGTATATAGTATACATTTACCTCTGTTATTATATCAGATAAACCTTTCTGTAAGACCCCCGCCACATCCAGACCCCCTCCATCATGGAGGAGCTCCCCATGTCTCTCTCTGTCCTCATTATCTCCATCCTCAGTATCACACAAGTCACCTGTGTCTGATTCCTGTAAGACAGTCAGTGGATCCGTCACGTTACACAGCTCCTCAATGCGACGCAACTTCCTGGACAGCTCCTCCTTCTTTATTTCCAGATCCCGGATGGAGATGGAGATCCGATTTGCCCTCCTGGAGATGTCCCTCAGGACTCTCTTCTCCAGGTCTTCCAGACGTCTCCTGAGATCTCTAAACAGGGCAGTGACTCTCTCGGTGTCACCAGCGGCTTCTTCTTCTACTTTCCTCCGGTGTTCCTGCAGACTCTGGACTCTTTCCTCCGTCTTCTCTCTCTTTGTCAGAAGTTTCTGCAGAACATTCCTCAGTGGCTCCTTCTTCTTCTCAGAAGCCTCATCCAGTGACTCCATCTTATGTCCTTTATGTTCTCCAATCATACAACAAGAAATACAGATACAGGT
This sequence comes from Lithobates pipiens, assembly GCF_037356315.1. NCBI lineage: Eukaryota > Metazoa > Chordata > Amphibia > Anura > Ranidae > Lithobates > Lithobates pipiens. Next base: position 664,998,823 of record NW_027507903.1, read on the forward strand.
CTCATCCTCAGTGCAGAAATACTTCAAAACCTCCTTATGGACGGAGCATTTCCTGCTCTCCATGGACAAGGTGGGGTCACATAAGACGTGTTCTGGGGACTTTTTGTGGACTCTCAGGTGTTTATCACACAGAGAAACCTCACAGAGCAGACAGGATCTAACAGCAGGTACAGGAAAGTCCACACAGTGAGTACAGAAGACCCCGGACTCCTCTTGATCTTGATGAGCAGACAGGAAAGTCTCTGCTATGTTACGTAGTGTTATGTTCCTCTGCAGTGCAGGACGACTCCTGAACCTTTTTCTGCATACAGGACAGAAGAAATCTCCAGACCCCTCCTGTGTATCCAGCACACCATCAATACAGACCCGGCAGAAGTTGTGACCACATCTCAGCATTACAGGATCGGTATAAATGTTCAGACAGACGGAACATTTCAGCTCGGCTCTCAGATCACCAGACGCCATCGCTGACAGGGGAAGTGAAACAAGACTGAAAGTCTCTGACACCGGAGAGGAATGTGGATGGGGGAGGGGTGACATCCTCCTACACAGGGTGAGGCTGGATGAATACTATAGGACACGGAGATCAGAGTACAGAAGGGAGGAGATTCGTTTTGCAGTAGTAATGAGAATTATACCTCCCAACATTAGAAGAGAGAAAGAGGGAAAGACGGATGTGGAGAAGACATGCGGAGCACTAAGTGCAATGACATGAAAAGTGGAGATGAGTACATCATGATGAAAAGGAAATTGGTTATGTAGCACTACCCCCGAAGGAGCTGCTGGTTAGATTTGGGATTACCGTTACCTTCTGTTCCAATCGCTTCACGTCTAGGGGATGTCCCGTGGTAAATGGCCCAGTAACTCGAGAGACTGACAACAGATCCACTTGACTGGATTTTATTTGCAAAACATAGACAATGAACAGTCTGTTAAATTGGGATCAGAGGGTTGGAAAGGAAGTTCAGGTACTCTTAGTGTCAAAGTCAATGTTGAAGAACTTGCTTACTTTGACTGCATCCAGAGAATAGCCATTCGCAACGGGATGATCACTCAAGTTGGACAGTCCCTCTCTCACAAGGTCTAGCAGCCAACAAGGTGCTTACTCAGGAACAAGTCTCTGCCACAGACGTTGTTGTAGAACATACAAGATAATGTCTCTGCCACAGATGTTTTTGTAGAACACGTAGGGAAACTAAATTCGAAGAACACTCGTAGGATACCTGGATCTTTCAGCCAGCTTGGCGATATCTACGAGACCGGATTCTCTTGGGTACTTCAGCCCTCCCAGGCTCTTACTAAGAAACCAACCCGTACGTGGTCTTCTTCTGAAGAGTCCTCCCCTGAAGAGTCCTCCACTGAAATGCTTGAAGTCACTGGGTCTCTCCCAAACCGGAGACGGCACCCAACCACCTCAGAATCCTCCTTTAGTTTCCTTGCCTCGGGCTAGCCAGCCTTGAGATATCAAGATTGGATGGATCCGCACACCAGGCCATAGCCTTCCTGGGGGCTGGTCAGGAGGACCAGGACCATGAAGTCAGTACATCATTCTGGATCGGAACCCCGAACCACGTGATGTCGGCATCTTAAATACCTTCTCCCAGAAAGCACAGCAAGAGCGCCACTCCCACTGGGCGGGCTCCGAGAGAGTAACTTAAGCACCTAACCAGACCATAGTTCCATGCCTACCAGAAGAGACAATGCCCCCGTGGCCAGGCTGAACATCTCACAGTCTAATCAGACTGATGCTGAAGTCCAAATTTAGACAATTGTATCCAAACCAAATTGCAGTTTAGGTATGACCTTAACTTTGAAAAACGCATAGCTGAACGTTGGGGGTAGGAAAGGGAGAAAGGAAGGAAAATAATAAACTTTCCAGTATGTGTGAAGACATTGTTAAAAACAGAATTATCATACAGCAAAGATTACCACCCAAACCTATCTATCTAAACCACCCATTCTCTGGCAGCTTGATAGATGCTCATTGGTGAATCCTGAAAGAGAAGAACACATGCAAACAATACACTGTACAAAGGCTATTAGAAGGCATTGTTCCATCCAATCTCAATGGATCCCTCTCCTCTAAACTTTAAAACTTTTAAAACCCTTTTTTTTTTCTCTCTACTTATAAAACAGTGCTAATTGCGCCGACCAGTATCCAACCGTTCCTGTTGTTCTGTTCCTAATATACACACACACATTCCATATATATTTATATATATATATATATATATATATATATATACTGTATACAGTTTAGCTAGTTTCTAATATACTACAGGCAAGTGGTTTACTCAGTTAGCTGCAGTATATTCAGTATACCGTATCCAGTTTAGCTAGATCTCATTGCAGACCGTACCCGTTGCTCTCTTCCTAATATACTACAGGCATGCAGTTGATTCAGTTAGCTGTAGTATATTCAGTATATATATATACACAGTATATATATATATATATACATATATATATATATATATATATATATACATATATATATATATATATATATATATATACATATATATATATATATATATATATATATATATATATATATATATATACATCCCAGCTTTGTGCCGCTACATCTCACTACAGGCCATTCCTGGTGTACCTATTCAAATACATTACAAATACATCAAACACAGTATGTCTGGAAGGCCAACAAGGAGAGGCAGACGCTCACAGGCCACTAAAAGAGGGCAAGCAGGCTCTGTGTCTACAGCCAACATTGCTAGTAAAGGACACGGTGCATCCTCAGCACGTGGCCGTGGGGCCCGCTTGTCCTTTTTTTTGGCAGCTGGCCGTGTTGAACCACAACATGCAGAAGAGTTAGTTCAGTGGATAACCAAGCCGTCCTCATCCTCCTCATCCTGTGTCACCAGGCTCAGAGGACTTTGGCTGCCAATGCAGCTGCCAAATCGGCCTATTCCATTGGCTCCAGGTCATCAGTTACTCCTTCCCTAGCCCCACCATCATGCACGGAGGAGTCCCCCAGACCACAGTGTTGGGTACAACCTGCAGTCGGATGCACAGTGTTTTGAAGGCTCCAATGATGGTATCCAGCTTAAGCAAAGCAGTAACGTGAGCGCAGAGAGATGGGGTGCCCAAGAAGGACAACAAACTGGCAGTCATGTTCCTCCAGCTGCAGCATACTGCCAGGTTTTCTCCAGTGACGAGGAGGGAGGGGATGATGAGGTCACTGACTCTACGTGGGTGCCTGATAGGAGAGAGGAGGAGGAGGAGGCACATCTCCAACGATACAGGATGCCCTCCAGGGGCCAGCTTAAGGGTAGCCAACCAACTGCAACACACTGCAGAGCTCTGCATGTGCAGGGCGCTGCTGACTCCATGCGTTTTCCAAAAGTTCTTTGGTGTGTGCCTTTTTTTGAGACGTGTGCAGCAGATCGCACTGTTGCTGTTTGCAACATATGTCTAAAGCGTATCAAGCGTGGCCAAAACAGCAGCCGCTTGGGCACCAACAAGCTTGACCAGACATATGTCGAACTCCCATGCAGTCTGTTGGCAAGCGTACTTAACTACTTCCCACCCTGCCAATGTATATATACGGCTGAGCGGGAGCTCTCTCCTTCTGACTGGACGTTCAGGAACGTCCTTCAGAAGGAGGGGGGATCACGCGTGCCTGCGCAGCAGCATGATCCCGATGCGCTGCTGTCACCTGGACACTGATCGGAAGGAGGGTTCTGTGATTGGCCCTCCTGATCACATGTCGGCCATTCCATTCCCAGCCGTCATGTGATGTAAACAATCAGCCGGTTGCTAGGCAATCGGCTCCTCCTCTCCTCACACAGAAGTTGTCGCTGAAGAGAGGAGAGCGGATCGCTGACACCAGCTGGTGATTAGTGAGTATGAGCTGTTTTTTTACAGCTTTTTACTCACTGATCACCAATCTAGTGAAAAACACACATGTCCCCACACAATGTCCCCAAAACACACATGTCCTCACACAATGTCCCCATAACACACATGTCCACAAATAATAAAAACACATGTCCCCAAATAATAAAAACACATGTACCCCACATATGTCCCACTAAAATCACATGTCCCAGTGTTTATCTGCACACATATGTCCGTGATCACCCTATTGGGGATTTTTTCAAAATTTACACTCTTTTTTTGCTTATATCGCAAAAAATAAAAAAAACTGAGTCGTGAATAAATACCACCAAAATAAAGCTCTATTTGTGTGAACAAAATTATAAAAATTTAATTTGGGTACAGCGTAGCATGACTGTGCAATTGTCATTGAAAGTGTGACAGTGCTGAAAGCTGAAAATTGGTCTGGGAAGGAAAGGGGTGAAAGTGCCTGGTATTGTAGTGGTTAAAAGACCCAAACCAAAGAACGGACCTCTCCTTGCTCCTCATCAGCTGGGATCTCCAACTCCACTATACCTTCAGTTCTCTCAGAAACCTGCACTGAGAGTAATGAAGGTGTAGAATTAGGTTTGCCAAGTACTTGCGGGCAATCTGCTATCGCTACACCAACGTCCGATTGTACCAGGCAAATTTCCCTACCCCAGTTGCTAAATCGGCAAAAGAAATTTGGTCCCAGCCATCCACATGCCCAGCGGCTGAATGCTAGCTTGGATAAATTTCTAGCACTCCAACTGCTGCCTTTTCAGCTGGTAGACTCTGCCCCCTTCTGTGAATTTGTGGAATGTGCGGTACCTCAGTGGCAGCTTCCCATACACTACTTTTTTTCACAGAAGGCGATTCCGGCTCTCTACCAGCTTGTGGAAGGCAATCTTTTGGCCTCGCTGGACAGGGCAGTCAGTGGTAAGGTGCATATTACCGCTGACTCATGGTCCAGCAGGCATGGACCGGGATGTTACCTATACTACTGCTATCCACGGCTCGGAAGGCTCATCCTCTTCCTCCAATTGGAGACTACAAGGAATTCCAAGGGGAATCACCATTTGGCGTGTTGCATCTTGGGTGGCATTGGAGCCCCCTACAAGCCCTTACGACACACTACTATATGGTGGATGTGTCCAACTTATCTGGTAAGTGTATCCAATTTTTTGTTTTGTCCTATAATCCGTTCCCAAGAAGTTTTTGAGGTCTGAGAAGGTTGAGAGTCATTTTTCCAGGAATGTCATCTGATTTCTCCAGAAGTCCTAAACACATCACTTTGAAGCCCATGACGATTGTCTTCACCTCATTTGGACTTTAGTGGACTCTTGGTCATTGTTATTTGATTATTTTCACTTCCATTATACTTACACTTATTCACTTAGGTGCCTAGAAGTGCTGCACTTATTTATATATTTTTGTTTTTAACTTGGTTTGTTTGAAACTCCATATACTGTCATTCAGGCCCGGACTGGCCATAGGGCAGACTGGGCATTTGACCAGCGGGCCGGGGGCTGCCCGCTCCGTGGCCTGTTGATGATCAGGCCGCACAGCGGGAGGTAAGCGGCGACTGCGGCCTGATCATGGGTAACACAGGCCACGGCCGCCGCTCGCCTACCGCCATGCGGCCGTGGCCTGTGTCATGCGGAACTGGCGGCTGCATGGGCTGAGCTGTGTGTCTCTCTCACACACAGCTCAGCCTCAGAGCCGCTCTGACAGTCCCGCTCTCCTCCTCCAGCCATGGGCGTCTGCATGGTGGGGAGAGCTGCAGGCTGCTGTCACAATATTCCCCCCTCGCTCCCCCTCCCCTTCTCATGTCGGCAGCAGGGGAAGAGGAGGCTTTCCTGTCTGTTCGTTTTCCCTCCCCATTGGACAAAACAGAGGGCCAATCAGAAGCAACTAGAGGGGCATCATGGGAAATGTAGTCCCAGAAATACATGGCACCATTGGTCTTAGCAGGGAGCAGACTACAGTCCCCAGCAAGCACTCTGCTGGGGTGAAAGAGAAAACCCAGAAACAAGCTGAGGAGTGCTTGTAGCAGCTACTACAGGAGACATGGAAAACGAAAGAGAGGACTGTGCTGGGGGAACTGTGCCGGGGGTTATACAGGGTGTGAACTTCCTGTATTGGGTATACCAGTGTCCATCACCTGAAGGTGCCTATATACCCACACCACATAGTAATTACTACTGTGCCCTGTGTCCCATGATGTACTCCAAGAAAAAGTTTTTTTACAGGTAAGCTGTGTAATTTTTACTTTTTGTTATAAAACACTTCCAATAAAAAGATTTTAAAAATCAAATTTCTTCATCAATTTAGGCTAATATGTATTCTGCTACATGATTTTGGTAAAAAAAAAAAAAAAAAATCTCAATAAGTGCGAATTGATTGGTTTGCAGAAATGTTAAAGTGTCTACAAACTATGGGATAGATCAGGTGGTAGGCAACTCCCAGCAAATGTATCCTACGCATACACAGTACATCACTTCAGCTGATATCCCGATCAGCTGGCATGACGTATCGACTGGGCATGCTCAGTTTGTCGGATGCATTTTCCGATGAGAGGCAAGCCACGGAGAGCGTGCGGAGAGAGAGAATCTAAATGTAAGATTCCGCCTCGCTCTCCATGCATTGTTGTCCCATTACAATAGGAGCTGTTTACACCCTGCGGGGGGTCTTGGTGGTTCTAGGAAGCCAGCATGGGGGGAGCTCTGTTGACCTTCTAACTCTCAGAGCCAAATATTGTGTGGTACTTGGGACAGGAGTATATGGTTAAGACGTTTTATTTCATGTTTTATGTAACTTTGGCGTTTATGGATATATTACATAGTTACATGGTTGGTGGGGTTGAGTGGAGACACCAGTCCATCCAGTTTGACCTTAGTGAGTGCAGGGTGTGGGTCTGCGGTTGTCCCTATCCCTGTGCATTCTGTCTCATTAAGATGCTCATATTTGTTTAAGGTGCCCATATAGTAACAACGGTTTGCTCACGCTCACGTCGGTCCCTGCCCTCAGGGAGCCCACAGTCCGGGGTCCCCGGCTTGCTTTCATATACTAGGGTCAATTTTGGACGGAGGCCAGTTGGCCTACCAGCATGTCTTTGGAGTGTGGGAGGAAACCGGAGTACCCGGAGGAGACCCACACAGGCACAAGGAGAGCATGCAGAGACCAGGCAGGTAGTGTCACGGTTGGGATTCAAACCAGCAACCCTTTTTTACTGCTAGGTGAGAGTGCTACCCACTACACCACTGTGCCACCCGATATTGTTTAGGTAAATATGCCTATATTTTAGTATGGGCCCTAACTGACATAAAGCCTAAAGTGTGTCTAGAGATAAGTGTTCATTTTGATGTCTCTGTTTTTGTAGGGGGAAATCCTGGTTTGTCACGGTTTCCTAAAATGTTTGTAAATGTTCATGTGGTATCTCAAATGTGTTTTGTGAGCAGAAGTTTGTGTAGCTAAGCGAAGAAATTTGGGTTTTGGCGGGAAAATGCGCCATTTTGTAGACATGTGCGCCGTCAAAAAATTAATTGTGCTTCATTCCGTTTTGTATTAAAAATTGTATTTCGTAATTCGTGTCAGAAATTCAATTCGGATTCGTACGAGATACGAATTTTCGTTAGAATCGTAATTTTTTTTTTTTAAATAACGAATGTTCGTTGTGATGAATTTATCATTATGAGGGGTTCCCACCATCCCTGTGCTGAGTTCCCAGGTCTGTACACCCGCCGTGCCAATTATGAGGGGTTCCCACCATCCCTGTGCTGAGTTCCCAGGTCTGTACACCCGCTGTGCCCATTATGAGGGCTTCCCACCATCCCAGTGCTCAGTTCCCAGGTCTGTACACCCGCTGTGCCCATTATGAGGGCTTCCCACCATCGCTGTGTTGAGTTCCCAGGTCTGTACACCTGCTGTGCCCATTATGAGGGGTTCCCACCATCCCTGTGCTGAGTTCCTGGGTCTGTACACCCGCTGTGCCCATTATGAGGGCTTCCCACCATCCCTGTGCTGAGTTCCCAGGTCTGTACAACCGCTGTGCCCATTATGAGGGCTTCCCACCATCCCAGTGCTGAGTTCCCAGGTCTGTACACCCGCTGTGCCCATTATGAGGGCTTCCCACCATTGCTGTGTTGAGTTCCCAGGTCTGTACACCTGCTGTGCCCATTATGAGGGGTTCCCACCATCCCTGTGCTGAGTTCCCGGGTCTGTACACCCGCTGTGCCCATTATGAGGGCTTCCCACCATCCCTTTGCTGAGTTTCCGGGTCTGTACACCCGCTGTGCCCATTATGAGGGCTTTCCACCATCCCTTTGCTGAGTTCCCGGGTCTGTACACCCGCTGTGCCCATTATGAGGGCTTCCCACCATCCCTGTGCTGAGTTCCCAGGTCTGTACACCCGCTGTGTCCATTATGAGGGGTCCCACCATCCCTGTGCTGAGTTCCCGGGTCTGTACACCCGCTGTGTCCATTATGAGGGGTCCCACCATCCCTGTGCCGAGTTCCCAGGTCTGTACACCCACTGTGCCCATTATGAGGGGTTCCCACCATCCCTGTGCTGAGTTCCCGGGTCTGTACACCTGCTGTGCCCATTATGAGGAGTTCCCACCATCCCTGTGCTGAGTTCCCAAGTCCCCATTATGAGGGGTTCCCACCATCCCTGTGCTGAGTTCCCAGATCCCCATTATGAGGGGTTCCCACCATCCCTGTGCTGAGTTCCCGGGTCTGTACACCCGCTGTGCCCATTATGAGGGGTTCCCACCATCCCTGTGTTGAGTTCCTGGGTCTGTACACCTGCTGTGTCCATTATGAGGGGTTCCCACCATCCCTATGCTGAGTTCCCAGGTCTGTACACCTGCTCTGCCCATTATGAGGGGTTCCCACCATCCCTGTGCTGAGTTCCCAGGTTTGTACACCCGCTGTGCCCATTATGAGGGGTTCCCACCATCCCTGTGCTGAGTTCCCAGGTCTGTACACCCGCTGTGCCCATTATGAGGGCTTCCCACCATCCCTGTGCTGAGTTCCCAGGTTTGTACACCCGCTGTGCCCATTATGAGGAGTTCCCACCATCCCTGTGCTGAGTTCCCAGGTCTGTAAACCTGCTATGTGTCCATTATGAGGGGCTCTCACCATCCCTGTGCTGTGCTGAGTTCCTGGGGTTTTTAACTTCATCATAACGAATAATCGTAGTTATCGAACGTTCTGTCCCATTCTGTTGTAACGGAATTTGGATCCAAAGTTTGCATATGAAATTTCGTACAAAATTTGTATGCATAACAATTCATATGTCGGATTCTTAGGAATGTACAAATTTCTGGAAATTCATACGCATTTTCGGTTCATACGAAAAATAATCGCATACGTCCACCATTTTGTCGTGGCCTGGCTTTTCTTGTAGTCACCATGTGGCCATTGTCTTGATTTTGCTGCCATTTTGTATCCGCTGTGTTTGGGTGGAATTGCTATTTTGGTTTATAGAGACGCAGTTTAAGGCGCCATTTCCTTTTGAGTGAATTCTATTTTTGTACTTTTTACATACTTTTCAGTAGAGCTATGGCGTTTTCCGTATTGAATTTTGGTTTTGAGTGAAATCTCTACTTTGCACTGAATTTCACCGGATGACAAGACTAGCTTTAACTGTGAGGTTTTTTGTACTTCTAGCGCTGTGTGTTTTGAAATATTTTGGAGTTCCTCAGAGGGCAATTCATTGTTGTGAGGCTTGTATTGGTAGAGCTGAGGTTTGGATTGAATAGCTTGCAGTACAAACAATGCTTCCCCTCCCCCATTTCCTGTTCAGGTGTGCAACAGGAAGTTGGTGGGAGGAGCTTGGGGGTCTTTAGAAACAAGCATGTTGACACAAAGGGACTCGTGTTTGGAAGATGACGAAATCATTTTAATGAAGGTTTATACTGTAATACAGTTTTGGGTAGAGGGTAGGGATGAGCCAAACACCCCCCCCCCCCCGGGTTCGGTTCGCACCAGAACTTGCGAACAGACCGATAGTCGTACAAACTTTCGAACACCGTTAAAGTCTATGGGACTCGAATGTGAGAAATCAAAAATGTGAATTTTAAAGGCTAATATGCAAGTTATTGTCCTAAAAAGTGTTTGGGGACCCGGGTCCTGCCGCATATCAGTGCCTATCTGTGTTGCATATCAGTGCCACCTATTCTGCCCCAGGGGACATGGATCAATGCAAAAAAAAGTTTTAAAAGCGGCTGTTTTTTCTGGAGCAGTGATTTTAATAATGATTAAAGTGAAACAATAAAAGTGTAATATTCCTTTAAATGTGGTACCTGGGGGGTGTCTATAGTATGCCTGTGAAGGGGCGCATGTTTCCCGTGCTTAGAACTGTCCCTGCACAAAATAAAATTTCTAAAGTAATAAAAGTAATTTAACCACTTGCCGCCCGCCATATAGAGGAATGAGGATGGCAAAGTGGTTTCAATATCCTGACTGTGCGTCATGTGACGTGATCGGGATATTGAGCCGTGGTGCACCCCTGGGGGCGCGCATCGCGGCGATTGTTGTTGCGGTGTGTGAGTCAGTCTGACACACCGCAACTACGATCTCGGTAAAAAGTCTCTGATGGAGACTCTTTACCATGAGATCAGCCGTGTCCAATCACGGCTGATCACAGAGTAAATAGGAAGAGCCATTGATCGGCTTTTCCTCACTCGCGTCTGTCAGACTTGAGTAGAGGAGAGCCGATCGGCTGCTCTTCTGACAGGGAGGGTCTGTGCTGATTGATTATCAGAGCAGCCCCCCCCCCCCCCCGAGGATGCCCACACTGGACCACCAGGGATGCCACCAGACCACCAGGGATGCCCAGCACCAGGTATGCCACCCTAGACCACCAGGGATGCTAGTCAGTGCCCACAATGGGCATCACTGATTGGCATGTATTTTTGTTTGACAATGATTGGCATCCATACAATACTTTACACTACAATGCCACCTATCAGTGCCCATCCGTGCCGCCTATCAGTGCCCATCCATTCCGCCTATCAGTGCCCATCCATGCCGCCTATCCATACCCATCCATGCTGCCTATCCATGCCCATCTGTGCCAGCTATCAGTGCCTATCTGTGTCGCATATCAGTGCCACCTATCAGTGCCACATATCAGTGCCCATCAATGCCACTTCATTGGTGCCACATCATAGGTGCCCATATGCCTTATCAGTGCCCATCAGTGCAGCCCCATCAGTGCCCATCAGTGAAGGAGAAAACTTATTTATTTACAAAGTTTTGTAACTGAAACAAAAAGAACCTTTTTTTTTCAAAAATTTGGGTCTTTTTTTATTTGTTTAGCAGAAAATAAAAATCCCAGGGGTGATCAAATACCACCAAGAGAAAGCCCTATTTGTGGGAACAAAATGATAAAAATTTCGTTTGGATACAGTGCAGCATGACCGCGCAATTGTCATTCAAAAGTGCGACAGAGCTGAAAGCTCAAAATTCATCTGGGCAGGAAGGTGTATAAGTGGCCAGGATTACATTTTTAAAGGAATAAAAGTCATTTAAAACTGCTTGCGGCTTTAATGTAATGTCTGGTTCCAGCAATATGGATGAAAATCAGTGAGACAAATGGCATGGGTAGCCCCCCCCCCCCCCCCAGTCCATTACCAGCCCCTTTGGGTCTTGTGTGGATATTAAGGGGAACCCCGCACCTCAGGCCCTATTTACTCAGAACAGCAGTATACAGGCGGTGTAAACAAGACAGGGACTGTGTAGGTTTGTTCTTATGTAGAATCTGTTTGTAATTTGGAACAGGTACAGTCTGTAAGTGTATCTCCAGTCAAAAAATCTATTTTAAAGCTTTTTGGAAAACATAGGGAAAGGTTATCACCCCTGTAACATTTGTTTTGCTGTCTGTGCACCTCTTTAGAAGAGTTCACCTCACTTTCTGTCCCAATAAAAATTGGATTTTGAAAATGTGGGTTTTTTTAGGGAAACAAGGATTGGTGATAAAGCATCAGTGGAGGAGACACCCTTTCCCATACTGACTCTTACAGGAGAGAATTTCCCTTCCTAGGGGTAGATTTCATCTCACTTCCTGTTGTCTCCTTCCATTTGTGAGTAGGAGTCATTTGTAAGTTGGATGTTTGAAAGTAGGGGCCTGCCCTATATACTCTGCAGATAATTGGGTCTTAGATGTTGGTGGTACCAGAACACTGTAAGCCCTCACAGTTACTCTTGGTGGGCACTGGAATGGGCCCTGCTGTGAAATATTAGATCAAGAATTGTAATTACATGCCCCTGTTAAACAGGGGCTGAACAATTGGGTCTTAGGCACTGGTGCCACAACACTGCAACCCCTCACAGATACTCTAGTTGGAGCGCAGGAATGAGCCCTGCTGCAAAGTATTGCATCAAAAATTGTAATTACACGCTTCTTTTAAACAGGGACAGAAAAATTGGGCCTTAGCCACTGCATGAACATTGAGGAGGAAGAGGATAGTCACTCAGCATCAGCATAGGCAGTATTGAAGGGATCTCACATTCAAAAAACAAATTATTTGGTTACATCAGCATCAGGTGCTTGGTAGCTGGTGATCCAAGACTGATTCATTTTTATGAAGGTCATCCAATCGACCAATTTGACCAATTCGGTGGACAAGCGCACCCTGTGATTGGTTACAAAGCCTCCAGCAGCACTGAATGTGCATTCCGAAAGAACGCTGGATGCAGGACAGGTCAGTAGCTCAATTGCATACTGTGCAGTCTCTGGCCAGTGATCCATCCTCAAGACCCAGTAACCCAGAGGATTTTCAGTGCGAAAGGTGTCCAAGTCTGACCTTGCCCCTAGGTATTCCTGCACCATGTAAATCAGACGCTGGTGACGGTTGCTGGAACCGATCATACCTTGGGGCTGCGGACTAAAAAATTGTCTGAATGCATCAGTCAGACGGCCACCTTCTCCACCGCTCCTTCTGTGACTGACCAAAGCCTCAGCAACACGTTGTCCAGGAGGACCAGGAAATTGTAACCTCCCAGGCTCTGGAAATGCATTGCACAAACCTTTCTGCAAGGCCTCCCGAAGATGTTTCATCCTCTGCTCCCTCTGTGATGGCAAGATAAGGTCCACAACCTTAGCCTTGTAACGTGGGTTGCCAGCCAGAAATGATCCCTCTCCTTGATACCACGAATACAAGGATCCTTCCGTGGGCTTTGCAGGATCAGGGAGGCCATGCATCGTAGGTTTGCTGAGGCATGCAGTCTGGAGTCCCCTGGGTCACTAAGGATGACCTGATCCACAGCCACCTCCTCCCAGCCACGTACAAGTCCATGGGTTTCTTCGGACTGTAAATGATCCCGTGAAGACTGTTGGTGATGCTGAGTGATAGGCTCCAACTCCATGCTGACACAATCCTCCTCCTCCTCCTCCTCTTCCTGTGTGATCGGCAGGCACACAGGAAAACTGTCTGGATGAAGGGGGCCTTCAAAGGTAAGGAAGTTCTCCTCTTCCTGCCTCTGTTCTGAGGATCTCTCGATATTCAAATGCAGCCTACTAGAAGAGCTTATATGGCGTGCAGTGTGTCTCTGTAGGGTTTCTGCCTCTTGTCTCTGGTTTAATCCAATGCATTTTCTATTTCTGGACAAAAAATGCCTAATTTCTCCTTCTTTAAAAGAGGCCTACCACCAAGGCTTACAGGATGTTCATCATGTCCCTGTAATACTTCTTATTTGTGTCTTTAACATAATCAGTGTAATATTTATTTCTCGCTAAAAATAAAACCTCCTTGATTCTCTCCCTCTTCAAATTAGACCCACATAAAAAGCTTAAATGATTTACAGCATGTCTCCACAATATTTCAGTATAATCACTGCCATTTTTATTTTATATTTAAAAAACTTGCCTTGTCTCTCCATCTTACATTGCTGCCAATCAAGCTGCTTACATACTCTCCAGCCACTGTGCTATTTGTCTGACTACTGTCTCTGAAATACAGATGTGTCATTTTTATTTCTTCATAACAATTGCCCCATCTATGGAACGTGTGACTATCTATTGAGGTGCTTTGTACACTCTGTAATGAAATTTGATTATGGTCTGCAGACAATACAGTGTGGTACGGCATTAAATGAAGATCACATGTTATGCTATGAAACATGCTTTGCCACTCTTTGGAAATTGTTGAAAAGTATTTAGCATTATTTTATTTAGAAATATAATTGTATGCTATGCATTACAATAAAGAGCCTTCCATGTGCAGCCTCAGCTCCCCTAATACTTACCTGAGGTCCCTCTAGATCCAACAATGTTACAGGAGTGTCTTGCCCATCCGGAACTCCCCTCTTCATTGGCTGAGACAGCAGCGTGGTGCCATTGGCTCCTGCTACTGTCAATTAAAGTTAGCCAATAAGGAGAGAAAGGGGTGGGACTGGGCTTCGGTATCCATATGTGAATGGACACAAGAAGCTGTAACTTGGCTCGGGTGCCCCCATAGCTGCTTACTGTGGGGGCACTCAACAGGAGGGAGGGGCCAGGAGCACAGAATAGGGACCCAAGAAGAGGAGGATCGGGGATGCTCTGTGCAAAACCATTACACAGAGCAGGTAAGCATAACACCAACACTTCACATCTACAACCGAGAAAAACTTTATTCACATTAACATCTTTCCAAATTCCTCCTCCATCACCGGGACACATCTAGTGATTATAATACACCATCACATTATACATTATATTAGGATCCATTATAAAAGTGATCCCATAGAATTCTATTGGTGATCCATTCTATGGGGACACATTATATTGGGGACACATTCCAGTTCTAGTAATCATACATTATTATAGTGATATCATTATATTAGTGATAAATCCCATTATTTCTGTCATTAGTAAATGCATTGATGTGAACGTGTTCCATAGGGATCTATGTTAAAAAAAAACGCATTGGCGTGAATGGAGCCTTAAACGCAAAAAAGGTTTTTGATTTTTATGGTTCAATAGACTTCAATGGAGGAGGTGCAGAAAAGCATGTAGTGCGTTATTACAGCGATTTTGCCGCAATTTGCATTTTTTAATTTGCCCAAACAGCAAATTATCTGAAACAAAAAATACAATAAAAACCTCCAAACGGCAAATCGCACTAAAACCTGCGGAAAGCACATAAGAAAGGCTGAAAAGCCCCCTGCATAGGTGTGAAAGGAGCCTTAGGCTGGGATGAGACTTGTGGGATGCGGGAACCAGTGCGATTCCTGTGCGGGTTCCCTCATCACACCTCAATCACCAGACGGTCACACTGACATCTGAGAACCGCTGCGGGGGGTCAATGGAAAGTTAATGACACCCCCAGATCGCTTCGCAGATCGCAGTGCAAACGCTGAAATGGTGCAGGAATCGGATTGTATAGATGTGACACCCAATGTGATCCGATTCCAGTGAGGACCAAAAAAAGGGTCCGGCACCATTCTGGTGTGAATGTGATTTCAGTCACACAGTTTGTACGGCTGAATTCACAGCACACAGACATGACATGTGATCTGCACAGCAATGTGATCCCAGCCTTAGAAGAGATTTCCTCTCACTTCCTGTCCTGGTGACACCAATACAAGGAGCGAGAGAAATCTGTACAGGGACACAGACATATAAACATCTGACAGGGGCTCTAATCCTTCCCCTTCCTTATTATACTAAACATATCATTCTTATTTCAGTCTGTGTTCCTGTTGGAGAGTTCCCCTCATTTCCTGTCTAGATAAATGTTGTCACCGGGACAGGAAGTGAGGGGAAATCTCTGTAATGGAGCCCCGGACAGAAGAAAAAACCTGACAGGGGATCTAATCCTGACCCACTCTGTCTAAAAACAGCCTGGGCTCTCTGATCACATTTTTTCTTTCAGTAATAAATCTCTAGATGACATCTTCATAGATTTCCTCTAAGATTGTTCCATTTATTTCCTATCCCATCACAGTGACCCCACCCCCTCTATGTCTGATCATGGCTGCCCCACGCCCCACAGAGGGACCACATGTGGGGGAGGGGCAGGGGGAGGAGATGGCTGATGTCACATACTGTGACAAAACACAGAAAGTATTATGTCAGATTGTTATGGGAGATAGATAGATAGATAGATAGATAGATAGATAGATAGATAGATAGATAGATAGATAGATAGATAGATAGATAGATAGATAGATTTCTCACTGACCAATAGGAACATGTTATTGTTACTCCAATAATTGGACAGATATTCTACCCAAGAAATCTCACATTTATTTATAGTAGAAAAACTTGCAGGAAGCCCCGCCCACTGCTATATACTATTGGATGAATGAATTCCCCTCCTTCGTTTGACATCACCAGACTGTGGGCGGAGTTCTCACATCTCCTGACTCCCCCCACATATCTTTATACAACCTCTCCATACACCTATCACAGCATGGAGGGGCTCAGTGAAGGTGGTGGTGAAGGTGTGGAGGTGTCGGATCGGGTCACACAGATCATAAAAGGAGATCCGCCCGGCCTCATAATCCAGATATATCCTGACTCTGTTACTGGAGGGATTGGGGGGTAAGAAGGTCCATTTACTGTCATGTATCAACTTATACTCCTCATCATTATCATCCTTGTCCAATGCCCAGGACTTATTATTACATCCAATCTCTGACTCCTTCCCTCTCCTCTCTATACTGGGGTAACACATCCCGACTCTCCAGTCATCTGACCCCCCGACATCCACTTCCCAGTAATGTCTCCCTGAGGAGAAACTCCGACTGCTCAACACCTGAGAAGAAAAATCCTGGAATCTCTCTGGTGTTTCTGGGAGATTCTGCTTTATATCTGACCTGGATACAGTTTTCCTGTCATCTGATATCTGTAGATCATTATGAGCTGTGTTTCCATCCAGTAATATGTCTGCAGCCCCCTGTATATAGTATACATTTACCTCTGTTATTACATCAGATAAACCTTTCTGTAAGACCCCCGCCACATCCAGACCCCCTCCATCATGGAGAAGCTCCTCATGTCTCTCTCTGTCCTCATTATCTCCATCCTCAGTATCACACAAGTCACCTGTGTCTGATTCCTGTAAGACAGTCAGTGGATCCGTCACGTTACACAGCTCCTCAATGTGACGCAACTTCCTGGACAGCTCCTCCTTCTTTATTTCCAGATCCCGGATGGAGATGGAGATCCGATTTGCCCTCCTGGAGATTTCCCTCAGGATTCTCTTCTCCAGGTCTTCCAGACGTCTCCTGAGATCTCTAAACAGGGCAGTGACTCTCTCGGTGTCACCAGTGGCTTCTTCTTCTACTTTCCTCCGGTGTTCCTGCAGACTCTGGACTCTTTCCTCCGTCTCCTCTCTCTTTGTCAGAAGTTTCTGCAGAACATTCCTCAGTGGCTCCTTCTTCTTCTCAGAAGCCTCATCCAGTGACTCCATCTTATGTCCTTTATGTCCTCCAATCATACAACAAGATATACAGATACAGGTCTCATCCTCAGTGCAGAAATACTTCAAAACTTCCTTATGGACGGAGCATTTCCTGCTCTCCATGGACAAGGTGGGGTCACATAAGACGTGTTCTGGGGAATTTTTGTGGACTCTCAGGTGTTTATCACACAGAGAAACCTCACAGAGCAGACAGGATCTAACAGCAGGTACAGGAAAGTCCACACAGTGAGTACAGAAGACCCCGGACTCCTCTCGATCTTGATGAGTAGACAGGAAAGTCTCTGCTATGTTACGTAGTGTTATGTTCCTCTGCAGTGCAGGACGACTCCTGAACCTTTTTCTGCATACAGGACAGAAGAAATCTCCAGACCCCCTCTGTGTATCCAGCACACGATCAATACAGACCCGGCAGAAGTTGTGACCACATCCCAGCATTACAGGATCGGTATAAATGTTCAGACAGACGGAACATTTCAGCTCGGCTCTCAGATCACCAGACGCCATCGCTGACAGGGGAAGTGAAACAAGACTGAAAGTCTCTGACACCGGAGAGGAATGTGGATGGGGGAGGGGTGACGTCCTCCTACACAGGGTGAGGCTGGATGAATACTATAGGACACGGAGATCAGAGTACAGAAGGGAGGAGATTCGTTTTGCAGTAGTAATGAGAATTATACTTCCCAACAATAGAAGAGAGAAAGAGGGAAAGACGGATGTGGAGAAGACATGCGGAGCACTAAGTGCAATGACATGAAAAGTGGAGATGACTACATCATGATAAAAAGGAAATTGGTTATGTAGCACTACCCCCGAAGGAGCCGCTGGTTAGATTTGGGATTACCGTTACCTTCTGTTCCAATCGCTTCACGTCTAGGGGTGTCCCGTGGTAAATGGCCCAGTAACTCGAGAGACTGACAACAGATCCACTTGACTGGATTTTATTTGCAAAACATAGACAATGAACAGTCTGTTAAATTGGGATCAGAGGGTTGGAAAGGAAGTCCAGGTACTCTTAGTGTCAAAGTCAATGTTGAAGAACTTGCTTACTTTAACTGCATCCAGAGAATAGCCATTCGCAACTGGATGATCACTCAGGTTGGACAGTCCCTCTCACAAGGTCTAGCAGCCAACAAGGTGCTTACTCAGGAACAAGTCTCTGCCACAGATGTTGTTGTAGAACATACAAGATAATGTCTCTGCCACAGATGTTGTTGTAGAACACGTAGGGAAACTAAATTCGAAGAACACTCGTAGGATACCTGGATCTTTCAGCCAGCTTGGCGATATCTACGAGACTGGATTCTCTTGGGTACTTCAGCCCTCCCAGGCTCTTACTAAGAAACCAACCCGTACGTGGTCTTCTTCTGAAGAGTCCTCCCCTGAAGAGTCCTCCACTGAAATGCTTGAAGTCACTGGGTCTCTCCCAAACCGGAGACGGCACCCAACCACCTCAGAATCCTCCTTTAGTTTCCTTGCCTCGGGCTAGCCAGCCTTGAGACATCAAGATTGGATGGATCCGCACCCCAGGCCATAGCCTTCCTGGGGGCTGGTCAGGAGGACCAGGACCATGAAGTCAGTACATCATTCTGGATCGGAACCCCGAACCACGTGATGTCGGCATCTTAAATACCTTCTCCCAGAAAGCACAGCAAGAGCGCCACTCCCACTGGGCGGGCTCCGAGAGAGAGTAACTTAAGCTCCTAACCAGACCATAGTTCCATGCCTACCAGAAGAGACAATGCCCCCTGTGGCCAGGCTGAACATCTCAAAGTCTAATCAGACTGATGCTGAAGTCCAAATTTAGACAATTGTATCCAAACCAAATTGCAGTTTAGGTATGCCCTTAACTTTGAAAAACGCATAGCTGAACGTTGGGGGTAGGAAAGGGAGAAAGGAAGGAAAATAATAAACTTTCCAGTATGTGTGAAGACATTGTTAAAAACAGAATTATCATACAGCAAAGATTACCACCCAAACCTGTCTATCTAAACCACCCATTCTCTGGCAGCTTGATAGATGCTCATTGGTGAATCCTGAAAGAGAAGAACACATGCAAACAATACACTGTACAAAGGCTATTAGAAGGCATTGTTTCATCCAATCTCAATGGATCCCTCTCCTCTAAACTTTAAAACTTTTAAAACCCTTTTTTTTTTCTCTCTACTTATAAAACAGTGCTAATTGCGCCGACCAGTATCCAACCGTTCCTGTTGTTCTGTTCCTAATATACACACACACATTCCATATATATATATATAAAAGAGGGAAAACACTGCGCTATAGTGTGTGAAAAAATGGCCACAACAGCCACAACAGCAGCCAACACTAAAAACAAACAAAGTTCAACAGATAGAATAATAAAAACAGTGTAGCGCTTCAATAATAATAAGTGTAATCAACACAAATTATAAAAATAATAATCGCACAAAACTGAATGCCTGAAAGTAAAAGTCCAACATAAGGCACTCATTCCACTATGTTGATGGCATGGGAGTGGCCAAACCGTCACATGGAACGAAAGTGGTGTACTGGACGAATATGTTCATGCAGGTAAACTTGATTGGAAACATCAGTGAATAGTAGATAAATACTTCTTACCGGAACAGTTGGACTCACACAGTCATATGACGGCTGAGTCTGTAAGGCTTGGGGTCACAGTCAAGGACCAAGGAGTGTGAGGAGAGAGGTCAGTTGAGCTAGTGGAGGAGCTCCAGGCGGTTGTAGGCTCAAAGATGGATCCTTTCAGATGGAACATCAAAGGTCGAAGTAATCAAGCTCAAACGCAGCCCGTTGGACCAATACTCCAGCCTCCCCCGAGTGGGGAGGGGGGTGTTTGTAAAGTTTTAAACCAAAACCATGGAGAAAAGGGAAAAGAAAAAAAGGCTCCACATGGTGCGGGTCAAACGATATAAAAACGTTGGTTTATTGAAGTCAAAAGATAATAAATGACTTGGTGATCACATAAAAGAACAAAATGAACTTAAAAGCAATGTGGGGTACCAACAGCTCGCCCGACGCGTTTCGACATATGTGTCTTCAACTGGGGCAAGGCACAGTTGAAGACACATATGTCGAAACGCGTCGGGCGAGCTGTTGGTACCCCACATTGCTTTTAAGTTCATTTTGTTCTTTTATGTGATCACCAAGTCATTTATTATCTTTTGACTTCAATAAACCAACGTTTTTATATCGTTTGACCCGCACCATGTGGAGCCTTTTTTTCTTTTCCCTTTTCTCCATGGTTTTGGTTTAAAACTTTACAAACACCCCCCTCCCCACTCGGGGGAGGCTGGAGTATTGGTCCAACGGGCTGCGTTTGAGCTTGATTACTTCGACCTTTGATGTTCCATCTGAAAGGATCCATCTTTGAGCCTACAACCGCCTGGAGCTCCTCCACTAGCTCAACTGACCTCTCTCCTCACACTCCTTGGTCCTTGACTGTGACCCCAAGCCTTACAGACTCAGCCGTCATATGACTGTGTGAGTCCAACTGTTCCGGTAAGAAGTATTTATCTACTATTCACTGATGTTTCCAATCAAGTTTACCTGCATGAACATATTCGTCCAGTACACCACTTTCGTTCCATGTGACGGTTTGGCCACTCCCATGCCATCAACATAGTGGAATGAGTGCCTTATGTTGGACTTTTACTTTCAGGCATTCAGTTTTGTGCGATTATTATTTTTATAATTTGTGTTGATTACACTTATTATTATTGAAGCGCTACACTGTTTTTATTATTCCATATATATATATATACTGTATACAGTTTAGCTAGTTTCTAATATACTACAGGCAAGCGGTTTACCTCAGTTAGCTGCAGTATATTCAGTATACCGTATCCAGTTTAGCTAGATCTCATTGCAGACCGTTCTTGTTGCTCTCTTCCTAATATACTACAGGCAGGCAGTTGATTCAGTTAGCTGCAGTATATTCAGTACTGTATCCTGTG
This sequence comes from Lithobates pipiens, assembly GCF_037356315.1. Taxonomy (NCBI): domain Eukaryota; kingdom Metazoa; phylum Chordata; class Amphibia; order Anura; family Ranidae; genus Lithobates; species Lithobates pipiens. Next base: position 665,020,055 of record NW_027507903.1, read on the forward strand.
CAGCTAGATCTCACTGCAGACTGTTCCTGTTATTCTGTATCTAATTTACTACAGGCTGGCAGATGATTCAGATATCTGCAGTATATTCAGTATACTGTATTCAGTTTAGCTAGATCCCACTGCAGACCGTTCCTGTTGTTCTGTTCCTAATATACTACAGGCATGCAGTTGATTCAGTTAGCTGTAGTATATTCAGTATATATATATATATATATATATATATACACAATATATATATATATATATATATATATATATATATATATATATATATATATATATACATACACATCCCAGCTTTGTGCCACTACATCTCACTACAGGCCATTCCTGGTGCACCTATTCAAATACATTACAAATACATCAAACACAGTATGTCTGGAAGGCCAACAAGGAGAGGCAGACGCTCACAGGCCACTAAAAGAGGGCAAGCAGGCTCTATGTCTACAGCCAACATTGCTAGTAAAGGACACGGTGCATCCTCAGCACGTGGCCGTGGGGCCCGCTTGTCCTTTTTTTTGGCAGCTGGCCGTGTTGAACCACAACATGCAGAAGAGTTAGTTCAGTGGATGACCAAGCCGTCCTCATCCTCCTCATCCTGTGTCACCAGGCTCATAGTACTTTGGCTGCCAATGCAACTGCCAAATCGGCCTATTCCATTGGCTCCAGGTCATCAGTTACTCCTTCCCTAGCCCCACCATCATGCACGGAGGAGTCCCCCAGACCACAGTGTTGGGTACAACCTGCAGTCGGATGCACAGTGTTTTGAAGGCTCCAATGATGGTATCCAGCTTAAGCAAAGCAGTAACGTGAGCGCAGAGAGATGGGGTGCCCAAGAAGGACAACAAACTGGCAGTCATGTTCCTCCAGCTGCAGCATACTGCCAGGTTTTCTCCAGTGACGAGGAGGGAGGGGATGATGAGGTCACTGACTCTACGTGGGTGCCTGATAGGAGAGAGGAGGAGGAGGAGGCACATCTCCAACGAGACAGGATGCCCTCCAGGGGCCAGCTTAAGGGTAGCCAACCAACTGCAACACACTGCAGAGCTCTGCATGTGCAGGGCGCTGCTGACTCCATGCGTTTTCCAAAAGTTCTTTGGTGTGTGCCTTTTTTTGAGACGTGTGCAGCAGATCGCACTGTTGCTATTTGCAACATATGTCTAAAGCGTATCAAGCGTGGCCAAAACAGCAGCCGCTTGGGCACCACAAGCTTGACCAGACATATGTCGAACTCCCATGCAGTCTGTTGGCAAGCGTACTTAACTACTTCCCACCCTGCCAATGTATATATACAGCTGAGTGGGAGCTCTCTCCTTCTGACTGGACGTTCAGGAACGTCCTTCAGAAGGAGGGGGATCGCGCGTGCCTGCACAGCAGCATGATCTCGATGCGCTGGTGTCACCCGGACACTGATCGGAAGGAGGGTTCTGTGATTGGCCCTCCTGATCACATGACGGCCATTCCAATCACAGCCGTCATGTGATGTAAACAATCAGCCGGTTGCTAGGCAATCGGCTCTCCTCTTCTCACACGGAAGTTATCGCTGAGGAGAGGAGAGCGGATCGCTGACGCCAGCTGGTGATCAGTGAGTATGAGCTGTTATTTTACAGCTTTTTACTCACTGATCACCAATCTAGTGAAAAACACACATGTCCTCACACAATGTCCCCATAACACACATGTCCACAAATAATAAAAACACATGTCCTCAAATAATAAAAAACATGTACCCCACATATGTCCCACTAAAATCACATGTCCCAGTGATTATCTGCACACATATGTCCGTGATCACCTGCACACATCTGCACATGATCATTTGCGTACATATGTTCGTGATCACACAAACCAATTATTATACACTTAACAGAATTTTTTTCCCCAAAAACATGTAGTAGAATACATTTTGGCTTAAATTTATGACAAAATTCAGTTTTATTGGATTTCTTTTAAAATAGAAAGAAGAAAATATTGGGGATTTTTTCAAAATTTACACTCTTTTTTTGCTTATATCGCAAAAAATAAAAAAAACTGAGTCGTGAATAAATACCACCAAAATAAAGCTCTATTTGTGTGAACAAAATTATAAAAATTTAATTTGGGTACAGCGTAGCATGACTGTGCAATTTTTATTGAAAGTGTGACAGTGCTGAAAGCTGAAAATTGGTCTGGGAAGGAAAGGGGTGAAAGTGCCCGGTATTGTAGTGGTTAAAAGACCCAAACCAAAGAACGGACCTCTCCTTGCTCCTCATCAGCTGGGATCTCCAACTCCACTATACCTTCAGTTCTCTCAGAAACCTGCACTGAGAGTAATGAAGGTGTAGAATTAGGTTTGCCAAGTACTTGCGGGCAATCTGCTATCGCTACACCAACGTCCGATTGTACCAGGCAAATTTCCCTACCCCAGTTGCTAAATCGGCAAAAGAAATTTGGTCCCAGACATCCACATGCCCAGCGGCTGAATGCTAGCTTGGATAAATCGCTAGCACTCCAACTGCTGCCTTTTCAGCTGGTAGACTCTGCCCCCTTCCGTGAATTTGTGGAATGTGCGGTACCTCAGTGGCAGCTTCCCAAACGCTACTTTTTTTCACAGAAGGCGATTCCGGCTCTCTACCAGCTTGTGGAAGGCAATCTTTTGGCCTCGCTGGACAGGGCAGTCAGTGGTAAGGTGCATATTATCGCTGACTCATGGTCCAGCAGGCATGGACCGGGATGTTACCTATACTACTGCTATCCACGGCTCGGAAGGCTCATCCGCTTCCTCCAAATAGAGACTACAAGGAATTCCAAGGGGAATCACCATTTGGCGTGTTGCATCTTGGGTGGCATTGGAGCCCCCTACAAGCCCTTACGACACACTACTATATGGTGGATGTGTCCAACTTATCTGGTAAGTGTATCCAATTTTTTGTTTTGTCCTATAATCCGTTCTCAAGAAGTTTTTGAGGTCTGAGAAGGTTGAGAGTCATTTTTCCAGGAATGTCATCTGATTTCTCCAGAAGTCCTAAACACATCACTTTGAAGCCCATGACGATTGTCTTCACCTCATTTGGACTTTAGTGGACTCTTGGTCATTGTTATTTGATTATTTTCACTTCCATTATACTTATACTTATTCACTTAGGTGCCTAGAAGCGCTGCACTTATTTATATATTTTTGTTCTTAACTTGGTTTGCTTGAAACTCCATATACTGTCATTCAGGCCCGGACTGGCCATAGGGCAGACCAGGCATTTGCCCGGTGGGCCGGGGGCCACTCGCTCCATGGCCTGTTGATGATCAGGCCTCACAGCGGGAGGTAAGCGGCGACTGCGGCCTGACCATGGGTAACACAGGCCATGGCCGCTGCTCGCCTACCACCATGCGGCCGTGCCTGTGTCATGCGGAACTGGTGGCTGCATGGGCTGAGCTGTGTGTCTCTCTCACACACAGCTCAGCCTCAGAGCCGCGATGACAGTCCCGCTCTCCTCCTCCAGCCATGGGCGTCCGCACGGTGGGGAGAGCTGCAGGCTGCTGTCACTATTCCCCCCTCGCTCCCCCTCCCCTTCTCATGTCGGCAGCAGGGGAAGAGGAGGCTCTCCTGTCTGTTCATTTTCCCTCCCCATTGGACAAAACAGAGGGCCAATCAGAAGCAACTAGAGGGGCATCATGGGAAATGTAGTCCCAGAAATACATGGCACCATTGGTCTTAGCAGGGAGCAGACTACAGTCCCCAGCAAGCATTCTGCTGGGGTGAAAGAGAAAACCCAGAAACGAGCTGAGGAGTGCTTGTAGCAGCTACTACAGGAGACATGGAAAACGAAAGAGAGGACTGTGCTGGGGGAACTGTGCCGGGGGTTATACAGGGTGTGAACTACCTGTATTGGGTATACCAGTGTCCATCACCTGAAGGTGCCTATATACCCACACCACATAGTAATTACTACTGTGCTCTGTGTCCCATGATGTACTCCAAGAAAAAGTTTTTTACAGGCAAGCTGTGTAATTTTTACTTTTTGTTATAAAACACTTCCAATAAAAAAGATTTTAAAAATCAAATTTCTTCATCAATTTAGGCTAATATGTATTCTGCTACATGATTTTGGTAAAAAAAAAAAAAATCTCAATAAGTGTGAATTGATTGGTTTGCAGAAATGTTAAAGTATCTACAAACTATGGGATAGATCAGGTGGTAGGCAACTCCCAGCAAATGTATCCTACGCATACACAGTACGTCACTTCAGCTGATATCCCGATCAGCTGGCATGACGTATCGACTGGGCATGCTCAGTTTGTCGGATGCATTTTCCGATGGGAGGCAAGCCACGGAGAGCGTGCGGAGAGAGAGAATCTAAATGTAAGATTCCGCCTCGCTCTCCATGCATTGTTGTCCCATTACAATAGGAGCTGTTTACACCCTGCGGGGGGTCTTGGTGGTTCTAGAAAGCCAGCATGGGGGAGCTCTGTTGACCTTCTAACTCTCGGAGCCAAATATTGTGTGGTACTTGGGACAGGAGTATATGGTTAAGACGTTTTATTTCATGTTTTATGTAACTTTGGTGTTTATGGATATATTACATAGTTACATGGTTGGTGGGGTTGAGTGGAGACACCAGTCCATCCAGTTTGACCTTAGTGAGTGCAGGGTGTGGGTCTGCGGTTGTCCCTATCCCTGTGCATTGTGTCTCATTAAGATGCTCATATTTGTTTAAGGTGCCCATATAGTAACAACGGTTTGCTCACGCTCACGTCGGTCCCTGCCCTCAGGGAGCCCACAGTCCGGGGTCCCCGGCTTGCTTTCATATACTAGGGGTCAATTTTGGACGGAGGCCAGTTGGCCTACCAGCATGTCTTTGGAGTGTGGGAGGAAACCGGAGTGCCCGGTGGAGACCCACGCAGGCACAAGGAGAGCATGCAGAGACCAGGCAGGTAGTGTCACGGTTGGGATTCAAACCAGCGACCCTTTTTTACTGCTAGGTGAGAGTGCTAACCACTACACCACTGTGCCACCCGATATTGTTTAGGTAAATATGCCTATATTTTAGTATGGGCCCTAACTGACATAAAGCCTAAAGTGTGTCTAGAGATAAGTGTTCATTTTGATGTCTCAGTTTTTGTAGGGAGAAATCCTGGTTTGTCACGGTTTCCTAAAATGTTTGTAAATGTTCATGTGGTATCTCAAATGTGTAGTTTTGTGAGCAGAAGTTTGTGTAGCTAAGCGAAGAAATTTGGGGTTTGGCGGGAAAATGCGCCATTTTGTAGACATGTGCGCCGTCAAAAAATTAATTGTGCTTCATTCCGTTTCGTATTAAAAAAAAATTGTACTTCGTAATTCGTGTCAGAAATTCAATTCGGATTCGTACCAGATACGAATTTTCGTTAGAATCGTAATTTTTTTTTTTTTTAAACAACGAATGTTCGTTGTGATGAATTTATCATTATGAGGGGTTCCCACCATCCCTGTGCTGAGTTCCCAGGTCTGTACACCCGCTGTGCCCATTATGAGGGGTTCCCACCATCCCTGTGCTGAGTTCCCAGGTCTGTACACCCGCTGTGCCCATTATGAGGGGTTCCCACCATCCCTGTGCTGAGTTCCCAGGTCCCCATTATGAGGGGTTCCCACCATCCCTGTGCTGAGTTCCCGGGTCTATACACCTGCTGTGCTCATTATGAGGGGTTCCCACCATCCCTGTGCTGAGTTCCCAGATCTGTACACCCGCTGTGCCCATTATGAGGAGTTCCCACCATCCCTGTGCTGAGTTCCCAGGTCTGTAAACCCGCTATGTGTCCATTATGAGGGGCTCTCACCATCCCTGTGCTGTGCTGACTTCCTGGGGTTTTTAACTTCATCATAACAAATAATCGTAGTTATCGAACATTCTGTCCCATTCTGTTGTAACGGAATTTGGATCCAAAGTTTGTATATGAAATTTCGTACAAAATTTGTATGCATAACAATTCATATGTCGGATTCTTACGAATGTACAAATTTCTGGAAATTCATACGCATTTTCGGTTCATACGAAAAAGAATCGCACACGTCCACCATTTTGTCGTGGCCTGGCTTTTCTTGTAGTCACCATGTGGCCATTGTCTTGATTTTGCTGCCATTTTGTATCCGCTGTGTTTGGGTGGAATTGCTATTTTGGTTTATAGAGACGCAGTTTAAGGCGCCATTTCCTTTTGAGTGAATTCTATTTTTGTACTTTTTACATACTTTTCAGTAGAGCTATGGCGTTTTCCGTATTGAATTGAGTCGGCGGGCGGCCATCTTGCCTGCAGGGGGGGCCGGTGTGGAGTCTGTTGCTGGGCGACATGCTGTGGGGGTATGGGGACGGCTCGGGATGGCTCTGCTGGGGACCCGGGGGCTCCGACCAGGGGGGGTGTCGTCCGGCTTGTGCAGGTTCGAGGATCGCCTGCGGTTTGCTCTACACGGCGGGGATCGGTGAGCGCCCGGGGGTCTGCCGTTCCAGGGGCTGGCAGGGCTGGTTCTCATCACCAGGCTGCCGAGGAGGGATCAGCCGGGAGCGTGGCTGCACCCCTGCGGGCTGCGGCTTCGGCCTCCGGGGTCTCTTCCCCCGGGGGGCTTGCACCCCAGCTACCTGGGGTCCGGATGATCGGTCAGGAGGGGAGGTCGCGGATGATGACGAACTGCCTGGTCCAGGTGGTGCGGTCGCCGGTCCGGCATGAGGAGCGTCCCTGGGCCGCCAGGTGAGTCCCCTGATGCGTTGTCCGTGTCGCATGCATTGCAGGGTTTGCTGGGAGTGGTGCTGACGGGCATGGGACGGGGTTCGTTGGGGGGTGGTGCGGGTGTGCGCGGGGGGGCCAGTGACGCCTGGGGTTTGGGACGCGGGGTGGCGGGGGTTCCTGCGGCGGCGGTGCCCGGAGGTGCGGGTGCGGAATCGGCGGGACGGGGGCGGTTGCGGGCCTTGGCGGGGCGTTTTGACCGGGGGGCGGGCCTGGCCGTCGTTGGCGACCCCATGGGTGGCTCCCCCGGCGGGGGGCCTCGGGGTGGCCTCAGATACCCCGGGGTGTACGGCACCGGGGGCACCTTTGGTGCCGTCTACAGGGGGGGGGGCGGGGCGTCGGGGGTTTCCACGGGCAAACAAGATTCGGTGGCGCGGTCGGACATGGTTCGGTTGGCCGACGCGGCGCGGTGTGCGGGGTATGTATGCTTCGAGGGGCCGCTGGGGGAAGCGGTGGTACTTTTCCAATTGGCGCCAGGCGCTTGCCATTTTGGCTGGCGTCATTGGGGGGAAGACCCCCGAGCATTGCTTGGCGCTTTTTCTGTTATATGGCGGCGCTCGGGGAGGCCCGTCGGGTTTATGGGGGTGGCGTGGCTCCGGTACGATGAGCAGTTCCGGCAGCGCAAGGCGGTGCGGTCGGAATTGCGCTGGGCCCACAAGGACATCAGCCTCTGGAGGCGGCTTATGTCGTTGGCGGGGGCCCCCATCTCAGTTTCTTCGGGGGGGGCTGGGAGTGCGCTTACCTTGGGGCTGCTGGCCGGAACAAAGTGGGGGGGGTTTGCTGGCGGTACACCGTGGGGGCCTGCAGGTTCGGAGGAGCGTGCACGTTCGGGCACGGGTGGTCCGGTTGCGGCGGGACTCACATGTGGTCCCGGTGCTGCCGGACGGGGCAGAAAGTTCCGTGTTCGCTGCCTGAGGTGCCGCAGGTTGCGGAAAACTTGTAGTCCCCATTGGAACATCCGTGGGTGGTGGATGACAAGCCGCGGAAGGAGGTGGCGTGGGGGCGCATGGGGGGGGGGGGCGTTTGGGGATAAGCCGTGGCCCGCCTTGGTGGTTTCCCCGTTGGGGGTGGTCCTCAAGCAGGAGCCAGGGCAGTTTCGGCTTATTCCTCACCTTTTTCCTATCGGGGGCTCCGTGCGTGATTTCAGTGACCCTGAGGTGGGCACGGTGTCCTACGCTTTGTTTGACGCTGCGGTACGGGGGGTGCGGCGTTCGGGCCGGGGGGCGCTGATGGCCGAGACCGAGGTGGAATCGGCGTTCCGGCTGCTTCCTGTTCATCCGGATGGCTTTCGGCTGCTGGGGTGCCACTGGCGTGACAAGTATTTCGTGGCTATGTGCCTATCGATGGGTTGCTCGACCTCGTGTGCGTACGGTGTGACGTTTAGCTCCTTTTTGGGAATGGGTGGTGAGGGACGCTTCGGGTCTGGAGTCGGTTGTCCGCTATTTGGCTGACTCCCTGTGTGTGGGCCTGCCTGCCTCCGCTGTGTGTGCGATTTTCTGTCTACGTTGCAGCACATCGCGGGCAGGTTTGGGGTTCCCTGGGCTGACGATCAGAGGGTGGGCCCGACGTCGGAACTGAGTTTCCTGGGGATCGTGATCGACTCCCGGGGGATGGAGTGTCGGCTGCCGGAGGACGAGTTGGTGGAGCTTCGGCGGGTAGTTAAGGATATTCGGGGTCGGCGCAAGGTACAGTTGTGGGTGTTACAGTCGCTCTAGGGTCAGCTGCACTTCGCACGTAGGGTCAGTCCCGTGGGAAGGTTTTTTCTGCCGGCGGCTGTCGGCAGCTACGGCGGGCGTCGGCGTTCCCACCCATTTTGTGCGGTTGGGGAGGGAGCACCGGGTGGATTTGCGGGTTTGGCACGGGTTTTTTGGGCTCGGACAATGGGAGGGCCAGGTGGGTGGCGGGCCCGGTCGGCAATTTTGACTGGGCTTTGGTCACGGCCGCGGCCGGTTGTACGGGATACGGGGCGTTTTTCAGGGGCAAGTGGTGCGCGGAGACGTGGCCGGAGGCTTGGAGAACGGCGGGGTTTTTGGGCAATCTGGTTCTGTTGGACATGTTTCCGGTGGTGTTGGCTTTGGAACTGTGGGGGGTGGAGTGTGGGAATCTGTAGTTGCGCATTCATTGCGACATCATGGGGGTTGTGCAGGTGGTGAACCGGGTGTCGGCTTCATCCCCTCCAGTGAGACGGTTGATGCGGCAGTTGGTCCTTGGTTGGTTACAGTTGAATGTTTTTTGCTTACGCTGTGTACTTACCGGGTGTGGACCTCGAGTGGGCTGACTCCGTCTCGTTTTTCAGTGGGACAGGTTCAGGGAGCTGGCTCCGGGCGCGGCAGCGGAAGGGGCCCGTTGCCCGGAGTGGATTTGGGGGGTTGCCATTGGAGTCGCCGCCGGATGGATCCGGCAGTCTGTGAGTGCGCCCACCTGGGCGGCCTATTCCAAGGTTGGTCTGCAAGGTCTGGTCTGGTTCGGGAGGCTGGGGTACGTGATCGAGGCTCCGCTTGCGGTTGTTGGTGCTTTAATTTGTGGCCCGGAATATGGAACGGGGGGTGTCGGTTTCTGCGCTCGGTCGGAATATGGCGGTTTTGACGTTTTTGTTTGAGCTGTTGCGGGTGGTGGCCTGGACTTAGGATTTTTTGGGTTCGTCAGGCGCTGAAGGGTTGTGGGAGGCGACACGGGACGAGGGATACGCGGAGGCAGGTTACGTTTGCCATCTTGCAGGCGATCTGTGCTCAGCTGGGGCGGGTGTGCTCTTTGGAATATGTGACGCGGCTGTTTTCTTTGGCCGTCTGTGGGGCGTTTAGGCTTGGGGAGTTGGTTGGCCCGTCCAAGAAGGTGGCAGGGGGTTTGTTGGCCGGGGAGGTTCGAGTTGCAGTGATCGGGTGGGGCTCTGGCTCCGCAGGTCCAAAAGGGATCGGCTGGGCTAGGGGGTTCTGGTGTCCCTGTTTGCATTGCCGGGTTCCAGTGGGTGCCCGGTGGCGGCAGTACGGGTTTTTCGGGCGGTGAGCCGGGGGGGGGGGAGGGCCCTTTCCGGTGGCATGCGGGGGGGTCCTTTTTGTCTAAGTACCAATTTGTTTCGGTGTTTCGGCAGTGCTTGCGGGTGGTGGAGTTGGTTGCGAGGGATTTGCGTCCCATTCGTTCCGGATAGGGGCTACCACGGAGGCGGCCCGGTGCGGTTTTGGGGAGGCGGCAGTGCGCCGGATAGGGAGAGGGGAGTCTCGGCGTTTTCGTTCTTCTGTTAGGCCACAGTTGGTGGTTTGATGGCCATATATGAAAAACAAAACGAAAAAAAAAAAAAAACAGAAACATAACTTTACATGTCGCAGGAATAATTCAAACGTAACGAGCAGACATTATGTTCTTAGGGTTGCACGCCGGCACTAATCTTTTGGGCTTCCTCTGGGTTTGGGGGGCTGGCGTGGTTGTTGTCTTGTCGGGGTGGATGCCATGTTACTGGGTGGCGGCTGTTTACGCTGTTGATTTTTCTTTTCGGATGGAGGTCCGGCTCGCCTCGTCTGGATCGGGGGGCACTCCTGCGTGTGTTGGGGGGCCTGGTGAGGTGGTCAACGGCCCGAGGGCAGGCAACTTGGGATTTCCCGGAGCGAGGCATGCTTGCAGTGGTTGGGTATCCCTGGAATGCGGGGGGGACGGTTGATGGAGGAGATTGAGAGACGTGTGTCTCGGGACGGTTCCCCGGCGGTGCTGGTAATCCATGCGGGGGGGAACGCCCTGGGGGTACGGAGGGTTTGGCATTGGATTGCGGACAGCAAGTCCGATTTCAGGCGGCTGGGCTTCCGTTTGCCGGGTACTGTACTGGTGTGGTCGGGCACTGTGGCGAGGACGGCCTGGCGCTGGGCTCGTTCGGTGGCGAGCATCCACAGGACCCTTATTGGAGTCATTAAGGTGGTGGGGAGGTTTGTGGCCCAACTGGGTGGGATCATGGTTCGCCACTGCGAACTGGAAGGTTATGTGGGCATGTACCTGAGACGGGATGGGGTTCACGTGTCGGATGGGGGGATTGACTTGTGGTCATTGGGGTTGCAGGAGGATATCCACATGGCCTCGGGGGTGTGGGGTGGCCCTCAAGGGTAAGGGAGTCACCATTTTGGGCTGTGGCGGTTGTGTCTGGTGGTCTTTGACGGTTGGCGGTAAATCAGAAGTCATCTGATATGGGGTGGGGGGCCCATTGCTAGGATGGGTCCCTCCGGTGTATTCCTGAACGTTGGAGGGAATACCGTTATGGTTGTCACTGCGGAGGTTGTCTCCGAGCGGTCACAGCTGGAGGCCTGGAAAAGTTACAAGTGGGTACCGCAGTGATTGGTTGGTTGGTAAAGTTGGTTGGTAAAGTTATGGGTCACCGTCAGAGATCACCAGACCGGCCATGTTAGCTATATGCTATTCGTTACCAGTTGTGGGTTATGGTTATATGGATGGTTATATTTATGGTTATATTTATACTGTTTGGTTATTTATATATAGATATAGATATATTTATATATAATTTGATTGGAGTATTTGAGTATTGTAATAAAGGCTGTTATGGCCATTTTACTCCAAAGCAAGGTGTGGTCTCTTTATGGGTTGATAATGGGGTGGAGGTTGGAGTGGAATGGGTAACAGGTAAAAAAGGGACCTTTAGACTACCCTGGTCAAGTGAGGCCCGGAGTGAATGGACTAGGAGGGAAGTAATGGAGGGCCGGGCATGACAGGGATGTTTAAGGGAACTAAAGGGTTAAGCTGCAAGGGGATTAGCCTTAGGGGGAGGAGCTGGTGGTGAGTGTGGGGACAGGGGAGGAGCCCTATAAGAGGGGGAGTGGGCGGAGCAAAGTCCAGTTCGACGGAGGGGACAGAGAGAGGAGGCAGTTTTTCCCACCCTCCCGCCCTATGTTTCGGTTGTTGGGATTTGCCGGTGTTGTTTTTCTTTTCTTCTTTTTCAGGTGGCGGTATCGGATGTCATGACAGCTGTGCAGAAGGCATTGGATGTTGGCGGTTGTGTCTGGTGGTCTTTGACGGTTGGCGGTAAATCAGAAGTCATCTGATATGGGGTGGGGGGCCCATTGCTAGGATGGGTCCCTCCGGTGTATTCCTGAACGTTGGAGGGAATACCGTTATGGTTGTCACTGCGGAGGTTGTCTCCGAGCGGTCACAGCTGGAGGCCTGGAAAAGTTACAAGTGGGTACCGCAGTGATTGGTTGGTTGGTAAAGTTGGTTGGTAAAGTTATGGGTCACCGTCAGAGATCACCAGACCGGCCATGTTAGCTATATGCTATTTGTTACCAGTTGTGGGTTATGGTTATATGGATGGTTATATTTATGGTTATATTTATACTGTTTGGTTATTTATATATAGATATAGATATATTTATATATAATTTGATTGGAGTATTTGAGTATCGTAATAAAGGCTGTTATGGCCATTTTACTCCAAAGCAAGGTGTGGTCTCTTACTTTATGGGTTGATAATGGGGTGGAGGTTGGAGTGGAATGGGTAACAGGTAAAAAAGGGACCTTTAGACTACCCTGGTCATGTAATGTCTGGTCCCAGCAATCTGGATGAAAATCAGTGAGACAAATGGCATGGATACCCCCCCAGTCCATTACCAGGCCCTTTGGGTCTTGTATGGATATTAAGGGGAACCCCTCACCCAAATTATAAAAAGGAAAGACGTGGGGCCCCCAGGCCCTATATACTCAGAACAGCAGTATACAGGCGGTGCAAACAAGACAGGGACTGTGTAGGTTTGTTCTTCTGTAGAATCTGTTTGTAATTTGGAACAGGCACATTTTTTAAACCAAAAAAATCTATTTTAAAGCTTTTTTGAAAACATAGGGAAGGGTTATCACCCCTGTAACATTGTTTTTTCCATCTGTGCACCTCTTCAGAAGATTTCACCTCACTTTCTGTCCCAATGACCAATGTTTTTTGAAAATTTGGTGTTTTTAGTAAAATAAGGATTGGGATAAAGCATCAGTGGAGAGGAGACACGTTTTTTCCCATATTAACTCTTACAGGAGAGAATTTCCCTTCCTGGGGGTAGATTTCCTCTCATTTCCTGTTGTCTCCTTCCGTTTGTAAGTAGGAGTTGTTTGTAAGTCGGATGTTTGAAAGTAGGGACCTGCCCTATATGCTCTGCAGAAAATTGGGCCTAATGCCGCGTACACACGACCGGACTTAGGTCTGACAGAGTTCTGACAGAATTCTGACATAGTTCTGACAGACTTTCCGAATGAACGGACTTGGCCACACACAATCACACCAAAGTCCGACGGATTCGAATGTGATGACGTACGACTGGACTAGAATAAGGAAGTTCATAGCCAGTAGCCAATAGCTGCCCTAGCGTCGGTGTTAGTCCGTCAGACTAGCACACACACACGAGCAGATTTCTCAGTAGGAACTGGGTCCGGCAGAGTTCTGTCGGAAAAATTTGAAACATGTTCCATTTCTAAAGTCTGTCAGACTTTTGCGAATCAAAAGTCCCCTGCAGCCCACACACGATCGAATGGTCTGCCGGAATCATTCCGTCAGACTTTTGATGTTGAAAAGGCCGGTCGTGTGTACGGGGCATTAGGTGTTGGTGGTACCAGAACACTGTAAGCCCTTGCAGTTATGCAGGCCATACATGGTCGAATTTCGAACGAATCTCCTTTTCAAAATCAGAAAATTTTGTTTTTTTTGTGATCCGATGGTGCCACCATTGGTATTCGAAATTAGGCCGACCAAGCCTTCAATTTCACCTCATGTTGCTACAGAAAAGAATTTTCTTGGCCGGGAATCTTCTTTTCTCTCCATAAATTTTCTTTTCTTATTACATTTCTCGCATGATTCTCCCATCATTGACTAGAAAATCGTTCGTTTTTCAAAAAATTTCCAACATGTCCGATTCTTCAAATTTTATTTCCGCACAAAAATCGGCTGTTGCTGCAGCCCACTAATGGTGCAAAATTCATACGAAATTTCTTAGATACGATTTTGAAAGAAAATTCTTACGAAATTCGAATCGTGTATGGCTGGCATTACTCTTGGTGGTTGCTGAAACAGGGGCAGAAAAATTGGCCTTATGCAGGCCATACATGGTCGAATTTCGAACGAATTTTCTTTTCAAAATCAGAAAATTATTTTTTTTGTGATCCGATGATACCACCATTGATTTTCGAAATTCAGCCAACCAAGCCTTCAATTTCACCTCATGTTGCTACAGAAAAGAATTTTCTTGGCTGGGAATCTTCTTTTATCTCCGTACATTTTCTTTTATCTCCGTACATTTTCTTTACTTATTACGTTTCTCGCACGATTTTCCCATCATTGATTAAAAAATCGTTAGTTTTTCTAAAAATTTCCAACATGTCCGATTCCTCAAATTTTCAAATTAGACCCACATAAAAAGCTTACATGATTTACAGCATGTCTCCACAATATTTCAGTATAATCACTGCCATTTTTATTTTATATTTAAAAACTTGCCTTGTCTCTCCATCTTACATTGCTGCCAATCAAGCTGTTTACATACTCTCCAGCCACTGTGCTATTTGTCTGACTACTGTCTCTAAAATACAGATTCATTCACAGTCATTTTTATTTCTTCATAACAATTGCTCCATCTATGGAACGTGTGACTATTTATTGAGGTGCTTTGTACACTCTGTAATGACATTTAATTAAGGTCTGCAGACAATACAGTGTGGTACGGCATTAAATGAAGATCACATGTTATGCTATGAAACATGTTTTGCCACTCTTTGGAAATTGTTGCAAAGTATTTAGCGTTATTTTATTTAGAAATATAATTGTATTCTATGCATTACAATAAAGAGCCTTCCATGTGCAGCCTCAGCTCCCCTAATACTTACCTGAGGTCCCTCTAGATCCAACAATGTTGCAGGAGTGTCTCGCCCATCCGAAACTCCCCTCTTCATTGGCTGAGAAAGCAGAGCGGTGCCATTGGCTCCTGCTACTGTCAATTAAAGTTAGCCAATAAGGAGAGAAAGGGGCGGGACTGGGCTTCGGTATCCATATGTGAATGGACACAAGAAGCTGTAACTTGGCTCGGGTGCCCCCATAGCTGCTTACTGTGGGGGCACTCAACAGGAGGGCGGGGCCAGGAGCACAGAATAGGGACCCAAGAAGAGGAAGATCAGGGATGCTCTGTGCAAAACCATTACACAGAGCAGGTAAGCATAACACCAACACTTCACATCTACAACCGAGAAAACTTTATTCGCATTAACATCTTTCCAAATTCCTCCTCCATCACCGGGACACATCTAGTGATTATAATACACACCATCACATGATACATTATATTAGGAGCCATTATAAAAGTAATCCCATAGAATTCTATTGGTGATCCATTCTATGGGGACACATTATATTGGGGACACATTCCAGTTCTAGTAATCATACATTATTATAGTGATATCATTATATTAGTGATAAATCCCATTATTTCTGTCATTAGTAAATGCATTGATGTGAACGTGTTCCATAGGGATACATGTTAAAAAAAAAAGAAAAAAAAACGCATTGGCGAGAATGGAGCCTTAAACACAAACAAGGTTTTTGCTTTTTATGGTTCAATAGACTTCAATGGAGAAGGTACAGAAAAGCACGTAGTGCGTTATTACAGCGATTTTACCGCAATTTGCATTTTTTAATTTGCCCAAACAGCAAATTATCTGAAAAAAAAATACAATAAAAACCTCCAAACGGCAAATTGCACTAAAACCTGCAGAAAGCATGGGTGATGTCAAATACTGTGACAAAACACAGAAAGTATTATGTCAGTTTGAACAGACGGACGGACGGATGGTTTCACTTCCCACTGACCAATAGGAACATGTTATTGTTACTCCAATAATTGGACAGATATTCTACCAATCACAGCGATCAGTAAGAAATCGCCTCTGCGGTTTTTATTTTTTGCGCTATAAACAAAAATAGAACAACAATTTTGAAAAAAAATATTTTTTTTAACTTTTTGCTATAATAAATATCCCCAAAAATATATAAAAAAATTTTTTTCCTCAGTTTAGGCCGATACGTATTCTTCTACATATTTTTGGTAAAAAAAAAATCACAATAAGTGTTTATTGATTGGTTTGTGCAAAAGTTATAGCGTCTACAAAATGTGGATTCATTTTATGGCATCTTAATTAATCTTTTTTTTTTTTACTAGTAATGGCGGCAATCTGCAATTTTTATCATGACTGCGACATTATGGCGGACACATCGGACAATTTTGACACATTTTTGGGACCAGTGTCATTTTTACAGCGTTCAGTGCTATAAAATTGCACTGATTATTGTAAAAATTACACTGACAGTGAAGGGGTTAACCACTAGTGGGCGAGGAGGGGTTAAGTGTGTCCTGGGGAGTGATTCTAACTGTTAGGGGGTGTGGCTACCTGTGACACATCACTGATCATAGCTCCTGATCACAGGGAGCAGAGATCAGTGACACTGTCGCTGGGCAGAACGAGGAGATGCTTTTTTACATTAGCATCTCCCTATTCTTCAGCTCCGTGAGATGATCACGGGTATCCCCGCAGCGACCGAGTCCGCGGGACCGGCGATCTGACTAACGGAGCTCCCGGCAGGGTCGCGCACGCGCCACCGGCGGTGCGCACGTGACCACACGGACGCAAATTCAGAGGGACATACCTGTACGCCCATTTGCCCAGCCGTGCCATTCTGCCATCGTATATGTACATGCGGCGGTCGGCAAGTGGTTAAATTAATTCCCCTCCTTCGTCTGACATCACCAGACTGTGGGCGGAGTTCTCACATCTCCCGCCTCCCCCCACCTATCTTTATACAACCTCCCTATACATATGACCCAACATGGAGGGGCTCAGTGAAGGTGGTGGTGAAGGTGTGGAGGCAGGGGCATAACTATAGGGGGTGCAGCAGTTGCGACCGCAACTGGGCCCTGTGATGCAGGGGGCCCATGCAGCCCCCTCTACATATGGCCGGCAGCAGCATAGGCAGCTAGCACACACTATTACATACCTCCTCCATATCCCCCTGGGGACAGGGACCCCTTCTCACATGGGGACAGGGACCCCCACCTCCCCTGGGGACAGGGACCCCTTCTCACCTGGGGGCAGTAACTTCAACTGCCCTGGAGAAAAGGACCTCATCTCTTCTGGGGATGGGGACCCAATTCTGCCTAGGGACAGTCCCCCAATGGGGCACATAAAAATGTAAAAAAATAAATAAATAAAAAAAAGACTGATGCCAGTGGTGGAACTACAGGGCTCACAAAGGTCATACCTGTGACCACGCCCTGGAGTTCCACTACCAGACTCGGAGGGAAGGGCCCTGGCTGGGGTTCAGGGGGGCCCTTCATGGTTTCTTGCATCGGGGCCCTGAAGGTTCTAGTTACGCCACTGTGTGGAGGTGTCGGATCGTGTCATAAAAGGAGATCCGCCCGGCCTCATAATCCAGATCTATCCTGAATCTGTTACTGCAGGGATTGGGAGGTAAGGGGGTCTCATCAGTGTCATGTACCACCCAATACTGATTAATATACCTGTGCAATCCCCAGGACTTCTTATTCCATCCAATCCCTGACTCCTCCCCTTCCCTCTCTATACTGGGGTAACACATCCCGACTGTCCACCAATCTGACCCCCCGACATCCACTTCCCAGTAATGTCTCCCTGAGGAGAAACTCCGAATGCTCAACACCTGAGAACAATCCTGGAATCTCTCTGGTGTTTCTGGGTGATTCTGGTCTATATCTGACCCGGATACAGTTTTCCTGTCATCTGATATCTGTAGTTCATCATTATCTGTGTTTCCATCCAGTAATATGTCTGCAGCCCCCTGTATATAGAAGTATACATTTACCTCTGTTATTACATCAGATAAACCTTTGTGTAAGACCCCCACCAAATCCAGACCCCCTCCATCATGGAGGAGCTCCTCATGTCTCTCTCTGTCCTCATTATCTCCATCCTCAGTATCACACAAGTCACCTGTGTCTGATTCCTGTAAGACAGTCAGTGGATCCGTCACGTTACACAGCTCCTCAATGTGACGCAACTTCCTGGACAGCTCCTCCTTCTTTATTTCCAGATCCCGGATGGAGATGGAGATCCGCTCTGCCCTCCCGGAGATGTCCCTCAGGACTCTCTTCTCCAGGTCTTCCAGACGTCTCCTGAGATCTCTAAACAGGGCAGTGACTCTCTCGGTGTCACCGGATGTTTCTTCTTCTACTTTCCTCCGGTGTTCCTGCAGACTCTGGACTCTTTCCTCCGTCTCCTCTTTCTTTGTCAGAAGTTTCTGCAGAACATTCCTCAGTGTCTCCTTCTTCTTCTCAGAAGCCTCATCCAGTGACTCCATCTCATGTCCTTTATGTCCTCCAATCATACAACAAGATATACAGATACAGGTCTCATCCTCAGTGCTGTAATACTCCAGGATCTTCTTATGAACGGAGCATTTCCTGCTCTCCATGGACAAGGTGGGGTCACATAAGACGTGTTCTGGGGACTTTTTGTGGACTCTCAGGTGTTTATCACACAGAGAAACCTCACAGAGCAGACAGGATCTAACAGCAGGTACAGGAGAGTCCAGACAGTGAGTACAGAAGACCCCGGACTCCTCCTGATCTGGCTGAGCAGACAGGAAAATCTCTGCTATGTTATGTAGTGTTATGTTCCTCTGCAGTGCAGGACGACTCCTGAACCTTTTTCTGCACGCAGGACAGAAGAAATCTCCAGACCCCTCCTGTGTATCCAGCACACCATCAATACAGACCCGGCAGAAGTTGTGACCACATCTCAGCATTACAGGATCCGTATAAATGTTCAGACAGACGGAACATTTCAGCTCAGCTCTCAGATCACCAGACGCCATCGCTGACAGGGGAAGAGAACCAAGACTGAAAGTCTCTGACACCGGAGAGGAATGTGGATGGGGGAGGGGTGACGTCCTCCTACACAGGGTGAGGCTGGATGAATATTATAGGACACGGAGATCAGAGTACAGAAGGGAGGAGATTCGTTTTGCAGTAGTAATGAGAATTATACCTCCCAACATTAGAAGAGAGAAAGAGGGAAAGACGGATGTGGAGAAGAAGTGAAATGACATGAAAAGTGAAGATGACTACATCAGATGAAAAGGAAATTGGTTATATAACCTCCGGAAGATTTACCTCCTTCATGACCAGGCCATTTTTTGCGATACGGCACTGCGTTACTTTAAGTGACAATTGCGCAGTCATGTAACATTGTACATAAATTAAATATATCATTATTTCCCACAAATAGAGCTTTCTTCTGGTGGTATTTGATCACCAATGCATTTTTTTTGCGCTATAAAAAAAACAATTTTGAAAAAAATATATATTTTTTAACTTTTTGTTATAAAACATATCCAATAAAAACTTTTTAAAAATCAAATGTCTTCCTCGATTTAGGCTAATATGTATTTTGCTACATCTTTGGTAAATAAAAATCCCAATAAGTGTGTATTGATTGGTAGATCAGGGGTAGGCAACCCCCTGCACTGGTGCCGGTGTCCTGTCGAATAATGCCTTTGCACCGCACATGCACAGTATGTCACGTCACTTCAGCTGATGTCCCGATCATCTGATGTGACGTATCGACTGGGCATGCTCAGTTCGTCTGATGCATTTTCCGACGAGAGGCAAGCCACAGAGAGCGTGAGGAGAGAGAGGATCCAAATGTAAGATTGCAGCCTCAGTCTCTGTGCATGCAAAAAACGCTTGTTATTGGGTGGATTGTGGCGTGATCTTGCAGTGTGAATTTTTGGACGTGGACGGTGGTTGTTTCTGGACGTGGACAGTGGTTGTTTCTAGATGTATTTGGTCTTTTGCTAGACGGTGGAAGTTGCATATTGTCATGAATACAGTACATTTATACAACACTGTAAAGGAGCACTCTACTGGGGGGGACATCCGCTGGGGAGACACCTGATTTATGAAGGGGTTCTACTGTGGGACATCTGATTTATGGAGGTTGTCTGCTTCGGGACATCTGATTTTTGGAGAGGCTCCACTGGGGGGGCATCTAAATTATAGAGGGGCTCTGCTGGGGGACATCTTATTTATTGAGGGGGTCTGCTTGGGGATATCTGAATTTTGGAGGGGCTCTGCTGGGGGACATCTGATTAATGGAGGGACTACGCTGGGAACACCTGATGTAACAAGGGACTCTGCTGGGAATGTCTGACGTAAGGTGGCACTGTGATGTGCGCATATTGTTGTGGCCATCAGAGAACCCCTTAACATAAAATGTGCCCATCGGCATGTCCCTTAATTTAGGTTAAGGGGCACGGTAATGGGCATTTTTTATGTTAAGGAACACGCTGATGGGCACGACTACAATCTTTCAGAGTCATGGCACAACTTGAGATTTGTACCTCTGCCCAAAGAATATTTTAATGGCCGGACTTCCTTGAATTTTAATTTAATACCCCTGCTATAGGTGATCCCTATATTCTGGGATATGTGGGTCTTGGGACAGAGCTCAGTGTGCACATGTAAATATGATAAACTGGGCCGTCTGCATGTATGGGACATATATGCTGGGCTCTGTGGACATCTATAGAGGATCTTTTGTAAGGAGCAGTGTGATAGTTGTATGGAGGGTTCAGTATGGGAGTACAGAGCTCTGTGCAATTCTATAGGGGATGTGTTGTATGTATAAAGGACTGTGTATAGCTCTGTGTGGATTCTTTTTTATAGGGAACCCTCATACATATAATTATGTATAAACTTATAGGGGACCCCATACAGATTATTATATACACACATATATGGGGCACCTCCCATACAGACCATTCTGTATAATTGGTAGTGATGGACGAACTTCCGACGGGACGTTTCGCAAATGCGAACCGTGAACACGGCCAAAAGTTCACGAACTGTAAGGTTCGCGGCGGACCCCATTGACTTTAATGGCAGGTGAACCTTAAAAACCTCCAGGTCATATTTTCAGCCTCAAAATACTTACTAGCTGTGCACACATAGTCCCACCACATGGACACTGACATAACACATGTATGAGGTGAATATGGGATCGACAACGACAAGCATTCTTTTTTTATCTGTGAAATTTTGACAATTCAGGAGTGCATGAAGGCCATGGAGGAGAGGCAAGGTCAGGGCAGGCTATGAAGGGGGTGCAGGAGATGATCAGTGCCACAGTCAGGGCAGCGCAGTCCTGTGCCAGTGTCCCAGTGTGCCAACCTGTGCTTGAGCCCCTCCCTCTTACCTTTGCAGGCTTTGCGTTTGGTTTCAGCCCGTTGCATAGCAGTCTGGATCTCTCAGGCTCCCCACCAGTGAGTAATATCTTAATAATCCTAATTGTAAATATCAATTTAGATGGATAAAAAAATATTTTTTATTAATGTGATTGTAAATGATTTTTTTTTTTTTAAACTAACAAACATTTCATACTTACCTCCACTGTGCAGCTCATTTTGCACAGAGTGGCCCCGAACCTCCTCTTCTGGAGTCCCCGTCGGCTCTTGCGGCTCCTCCCCGCATCAGATAACCCCTTAGAAGAAGCGCTCTCCTGAGGGGGTTACATTGTGGGCGCGCTCCCGAGTCCAGCATTTGCATCCATAGACACGAATGCCAGACTCGGCCCCCGGCACCCGCATCATTAGATTTGATTGAGAGCAGTGGGAGCCAATGGCTGCCCTGCTATCAATCTATCCAATCAGGACATGAGATACTGGCCGGAGCTGCTGTGCTCGTTCCCATCGTGCAAATTTCCGGGCTCAGGTAAGTATAAGGGTGGCTGGGGGGCGCTGCTGCAGTAAAGTAAAGAAGGTTTTTCACCTTAATGCATAGAATGCATTAAGGTGAAAAACGGTGAGGGTTTACAACCCCTTTAATGCTTATGTAGCACTGACCCCCGAAGGAGCTGCTGGTTTGATTTGGGCCTGCACTCTGCTAATAAACCCCACTAACTTGACTCAGTCCCCTTGACACAGCTGTGGTGCAATATAATATAACACAATATACCTGTATTGTCACTTCAGGATCCGCTGGCTCCACCTGCTGGGAGAAAACAATACTCCACACAACGGGGTACTTAACCAAAGTTGTTTTACTATAAGTATTGGCAAACAGGTGGTTACAATAATTGTGCTGTCATCCCAACATAGAATGACAGAACAATGACTCCTGTACCATATCTGCAGTCTCTGACAGTGTCTTGTGTCATGTGTGCAGTCTCCGACAGTCTCTTGTACCATGTCTGCAGTCTCTGACCATCTCCTGTACCATGTCTGCAGTCTCTGATCATCTCCTATACCATGTCTGCAGTCTCTGACAGACGCTTGGAGCATGTCTGAAGTCTCTGACCACCTCTTGTATATCTGCAGTTTCTGACCATCTCTTGTATCATGTCTGCAGTCTCTGACCACCTCTTGTATGATATCTGCAGTTTCTGACCATCTCTTATATCATGTCTGCAGTCTCTGATCATCTCCTGTATCATGTCTGCAGTCTCCGACAGTCTATTGTATGATATCGGCAGTCTCTGACAGTCTCTTGTATCATGTCTGCCGTCTCTGACCATCTCTTGTATCATGTCTGCTAGATTATCCCCTTTCACAGCACTGGGTTGTACCAAATGGAACTGTCATTGTGCATTTGGAAGACCCGTCCAGGATTCCACCCGTCTCCAACCCCCCCCCCCCCCCCCCCACGGGTTCTTCATTGTCACAGAATTAAGGCCCCGGAATTACATTCATTGCACTTTATATTGATTTCTGTTATGGTTGAATCCATTCTAAAGCTTCTATTATTGGTTCCATTTGGAAAACTACAGCAGCAGAAGACCACACCGGGCGCCACTCCTATCAGCTAAGAACAGGAAACCGAGGCTCCAATGGGCACAGGATCACCAAAACTGGACAATAGAAGATTGAAAAAACGTTGCCGGGTCTGATGAGTCTGGATTTCATCTACGACATTCAGATGGTGGGGTCAGAATTTGGCGCATGGAACCATCCTGCCTTGTATCACCGGTTCAGGCTGGTGGTGTAATGGTGTGGGGGATATTTTCTTGGTACACTTTGGGCTCCTTAGTACCAACTGAGCATCCTTTAAAAAAAAACGGCCTCCCTGAGTAATGTTGCTGACCATGTCCATCCCTTTATGACTACAGTGTCCCCATCTTCTGATGGCTCCTTCCAGCAGCATAATGCACCATGTCACAAAGCTCCGATCATCTCACCACTGGACAATGAGGTCCCTGTCCTCCAATCATCTCACCACTGGATAATGAGGTCCCTGTCCTCCAATCATCTCACCACTGGACAATGAGGTCCCTGTCCTCCAATCATCTCACCACTGGACAATGAGGTCCCTGTCCTCCAATCATCTCACCACTGGACAATGAGGTCCCTGTACTCCAATCATCTCACCACTGGACAATGAGGTCCCTGTCCTCCAATCATCTCACCACTGGACAATGAGGTCCCTGTCCTCCAATCATCTCACTACTGGACAATGAGGTCCCTGTACTCCAATCATCTCACCACTGGACAATGAGGTCCCTGTACTCCAATCATCTCACCACTGGACAATGAGGGCACTGTCCTCCAATCATCTCACCACTGGACAATGAGGTCCCTGTCCTCCAATCATCTCACCACTGGACAATGAGGTCCCTGTCCTCCAATCATCTCACCACTGGACAATGAGGTCCCTGTCCTCCAATCATCTCACCACTGGACAATGAGGTCCCTGTCATCCAATCATCTCACCACTGGACAATGAGGTCCCTGTCCTCCAATCATCTCACCACTGGACAATGAGGGCACTGTCCTCCAATCATCTCACCACTGGACAATGAGGGCACTGTCCTCCAATCATCTCACCACTGGACAATGAGGTCCCTGTACTCCAATCATCTCACCACTGGACAATGAGGTCACTGTCCTCCAATCATCTCACCACTGGACAATGAGGTACCTGTCCTCCAATCATCTCACCACTGGACAATGAGGTCCCTGCCCTCCAATCATCTCACCACTGGACAATGAGGTCCCTGCCCTCCAATCATCTCACCACTGGACAATGAGGTCCCTGTACTCCAATCATCTCACCACTGGACAATGAGGTCCCTGTCCTCCAATCATCTCACCACAGGACAATGAGGTCCCTGTCCTCCAATCATCTCACCACTGGACAATGAGGTCCCTCTCCTCCAATCATCTCACCACAGGACAATGAGGGAACTGTCCTCCAATCATCTCACCACTGGACAATGAGGTACCTGTCCTCCAAACATCTCACCACTGGACAATGAGGTCCCTGTCCTCCAATCATCTCACCACAGGACAATGAGGTCCCTGTCCTCCAATCATCTCACCACAGGACAATGAGGGAACTGTCCTCCAATCATCTCACCACTGGACAATGAGGTCCCTGTTCTCCAAACATCTCACCACTGGACAATGAGGTCCCTGTCCTCCAATCATCTCACCACTGGACAATGAGGTCACTGTCCGCCAATCATCTCACCACTGGACAATGAGGTCCCTGTCCTCCAATCATCTCACCACTGGACAATGAGGGCACTGTCCTCCAATCATCTCACCACTGGACAATGAGGTCCCTGTCCTCCAATCATCTCACCACTGGACAATGAGGTCCCTGTCCTCCAATCCTCTCACCACTGGACAATGAGGTACCTGTCCTCCAATCATCTCACCACCGGACAATGAGGTCCCTGTCCTCCAATCATCTCACCACTGGACAATGAGGTACCTGTCCTCCAATCATCTCACCACTGGACAATGAGGTCCCTGTCCTCCAATCATCTCACCACCGGACAATGAGGTCCCTGTCCTCCAATCATCTCACCACTGGACAATGAGGTACCTGTCCTCCAATCATCTCACCACTGGACAATGAGGTCCCTGTCCTCCAATGGCCTCCACACGCACCAGATCTAATCCAATAGGAACACCAGCTGACAAATCTGCAGCAACTGCGTGATGTTTTCATGTCACTATGGAGCAAAATCTCTGAGGAACATTTCCAACACCTTGTATCTATGCCACAAAAAATGAAGGTCAAAGGGGGTCCAAACCACTACTAGCAAGGTGCACCTAATAAAGGGGGTCCAACCCGCTACTAGAAAGGTGCACCTAATAAAGGGGGTCCAAACCACTACTAGAAAGGTGCACCTAATAAAGGGGGTCCAAACCACTACTAGAAAGGTGCACCTAATAAAGGGGGTCCAAGCCTCTTCTAGCAAGGTGGACCTTATAAAGTGGCAGGTGAGTGTGAAAAATACGAGAGAATTCAGAGGTATCGCCATCTTGTGCTCAAAAGAATTACCAGTGTCTATTTAGAATAGTATCGGAGCGTAACACAGACCTCAGCGCTCTCATTTCCTGGCCACTGTGAGATGGATGAGACTTCAGGGGTGACCACACAAAGACCACACAAAGTCTGACCACGTCCTGTCTGTATCTTCCTGTGGTCACATAATGAGATGAAAAACATTGAGAATGTTCCATCCAGATCACTGACATCAGAGACACGGAGGGATGACTGAGCCCCCGAGACCCCCCGATCCCCCTCACCCAGGAGAACCACCGGATCCAGGTCAGATTCTGTCTGTACTCACACTCCACATGTCAGAGACTGAGGAGACTGTGATCTCTGTACAGCACTGCGCTATATGTCAAAGCTATATATATGTATAATAATAATAATAGTGTGTGACTGGGGGGAGGGGACATTAGAGTGTAAGCTCCTCTGTACAGAGACTGATGTGATTGTGGGGGGAGGGGACATTAGAGTGTAAGCTCCTCTGTACAGAGAGTGATGTGACTGTGGGGGGGATGGGACATTAGAGTGTAAGCTCCTCTGTACAGAGACTGATGTGACTGTGGGGGGAGGGGACATTAGAGTGTAAGCTCCTCTGTACAGAGACTGATGTGACTGTGTGGGGGGGGGGGACATTAGAGTGTAAGCTCTTCTGTACAGAGACTGATGTGACTGTGGGGGGAGGGGACATTAGAGTGTAAGCTCCTCTGTACAGAGACGGATGTGACTGTGGGGGGAGGGGACATTAGAGTGTAAGCTCCTCTGTACAGAAACTGATGTGACTGTGGGGGAGGGGACATTAGAGTGTAAGCTCCTCTGTACAGAGACTGATGTGACTGTGGGGGAGGGGACATTAGAGTGTAAGCTCCTCTGTACAGAGACTGATGTAACTGTGGGGGAGGGGACATTAGAGTATAAGCTCCTCTGTACAGAGACTGATGTGACTGTGGGGGGGGGGGGGGACATTAGAGTGTAAGCTCCTCTGTGCAGAGACTGATGTGACTGTGGGGGAGGGGACATTAGAGTGTAAGCTCCTCTGTACAGAGACTGATGTGACTGTGGGGGAGAGGGGACATTAGAGTGTAAGCTCCTCTGTACAGAGAGTGATGTGACTGTGGGGGGAGGGGACATTAGAGTGTAAGCTCCTCTGTACAGAGAGTGATGTGACTGTGGGGGGGAGGGGACATTAGAGTGTAAGCTCCTCTGTACAGAGACTGATGTGACTGTGGGTGGGAGGGGACATTAGAGTGTAAGCTCCTCTGTACAGAGACTGATGTGACTGTGGGGGGAGGGGACATTAGAGTTTAAGCTCCTCTGTACAGAGACTGATGTGACTGTGGGGGGAGGGGACATTAGAGTTTAAGCTCCTCTGTACAGAGAGTGATGTGACTGTGGGGGGGAGGGGACATTAGAGTGTAAGCTCCTCTGTACAGAGAGTGATGTGACTGTGGGGGGGAGGGGACATTAGAGTGTAAGCTCCTCTGTACAGAGAGTGATGTGACTGGGGGGGAGGGGACATTAGAGTGTAAGCTCCTCTGTACAGAGAGTGATGTGACTGTGGGGGGGAGGGGACATTAGAGTGTAAGCTCCTCTGTACAGAGACTGATGTGACTGTGGGGGGGGGAGGGGACATTAGAGTGTAAGCTCCTCTGTACAGAGACTGATGGGACTGGCTCAGTGATCTCTGTACAGCACTGCGGTATATGTCAGAGCTATATAAATGTATAATAATAATAGTGTGTGATATTGGAGTGTAAGCTCCTCGGGTGCAGAGACTGATGTGAGTGTTCTGGAGTTAATATTGAACCTCAAAGTCCCGGATGCAGAGATGTGACTTGATGTCTAATACGGTTCTCATGTACTCGGGTCCTGGTAGGAAGTGGTTTGTCAACCACCAAGGTATAAGAACCTCAGCCATAGCGCCCAACTGTCCCTGATTTGCAGGCTCTGTCCCTGATTTGCAGGCTCTGTCCCTCTCTCCTCCTCATTTGTCCCTCATTTTGGTCTGATCTATATAGTTGTATATTAAGGTGACCAGATTTTTAAAATGAAATCCGGGGACGTATTTTTATTTTGTTATTTATTTTTTTATTGGCAAATGGTAAACTATTTTATAAGCATATTCTCTACAAATTATATATGCAGTGTATGTGGTATGTGTTTATGGAATGATTGTATGATATATATATATATATATATATATATATATATATATATATATATATATATATATATATATATATATATATATATATATATATATATATACGTTATTTCTCACATTTTGTCCATGAGATAAAAAAAAAAAATACTTCTTAGAATTTTTTGGGATATGACTACCAAATGTTAAGATGATAATAATACAGTACTTTTCAATGCATTTATTGATATTATATATGTAGCACTAACCCCCGAAGAAGCTGCTGGTTATTTTTGGGCTTACCGTTACCTTTCGTTCTCCTCGTTGCTAGTGATGGCCCGAACCTCCGACGGGATGTTTCGCGAACGCGGACCGCGAACGAGGCCGACCTTCCTCGAAACCGAACGTTCGCGGCGGGCCCCATTGACTTCAATGGGAGGCGAACGTTTCAAACCTTCAGGTCGAATTTGCAGCCACGAGGTAATTATTAGCAGGGAAAACATAGTCCCACCACATGGCCAATGACATAACACATGTATGAGGTGAATTTGGGATCGACAACTACAAGCATTCTTTTTTTATATGGGAAATTGTTCTGACAATTCAGGACTGTGGAGCACATGAAGGCAATGGAGGAGACGGAAGGTCAGGGACCAGGGTAGGCAAAGAAGAGGGTGCAGGAGATGATCACCAGCACCGTGATAGAGTCATCTGACTCCAGCACCGTGATAGAGAGCACTAACATCAGCAGCGTGACATACAGCATTAACACCAGCACCGTGATAGAGTCATCTGACAACAGCACCGTGATAGAGAGCACTGACATCAGCAGCGTGACATAAAGCATTAACACCAGCACCGTGACATACAGCATTGACAGCAACACTGTGATAGAGAGTACTGACATCAGAAGCGTGACATTAAGCACTGACATCAGCACCGTGATATACAGCACTGACATCAGCACAGTGATATACAGCACTGACAGCAGCACCGTGATAGAGAGCACTGACATCAGCAGCATTACATACAGCACTGACATCAGCACCGTGATATACAGCACTGACAGCAGCACCGTGATAGAGGGCACTGACATCAGAAGCGTGACATTAAGCACTGACATCAGCACCGTGATATACAGCACTGACAGCAGCACCGTGATAGAGGGCACTGACATCAGAAGCGTGACATTAAGCACTGACATCAGCACCGTGATATACAGCACTGACATCAGCACAGTGATATACAGCACTGACAGCAGCACCGTGATAGAGAGCACTGACATCAGCAGCATTACATACAGCACTGACATCAGCACCGTGATATACAGCACTGACAGCAGCACCGTGATAGAGGGCACTGACATCAGAAGCGTGACATTAAGCACTGACATCAGCACCGTGATATACAGCACTGACAGCAGCACCGTGATAGAGAGCACTAACATCAGCAGCGTGACATACAGCACTGACATCAGCACCGTGATATACAGCACTGACAGCAGCACTGTGATAGAGAGCACTGACATCAGAAGCGTGACATACAGCACTGACATCAGCACAGTGATATACAGCACTGACAGCAGCACCGTGATAGAGATTACTGACATCAGAAGCGTGACATAAAGCATTAACACCAGCACCGTGACATACAGCATTGACAGCAACACCGTGATAGAGAGTACTGACATCAGAAGCGTGACATTAAGCACTGACATCAGCACCGTGATATACAGCACTGACAGCAGCACCGTGACATTAAGCACTCACACCAGCACCGTGATATACAGCACTGACAGCAGCACCGTAAGCAGCCCCAGGAGGAAGTCAGCACAGCACAGGGATGGTGTGATCCCCTCATAATAAGAACCCCCAGGAGGAAGTCAGCACAGCACAGGGATGGTGTGATCCCCTCATAGTAAGCAGGCCCAGGAGAAACTCAGCACAGCACAGGGATGGTGTGATCCCCTCATAATAAGAACCCCCAGGAGGAAGTCAGAACAGCACAGGGATATCATAAGCAGCCCCAGTAGAAATATGACACCGCTCAACCTCTTCAAAGAGGAGGGTAGGGGCATATAGTACGGTGTGCTTTTTTGGGACAAGGAAGTGAGCCAAATGAAGAAAGAAGGTCTGTGTGCTTGATTAAAAAAATAGTTTATAGACATATACATGGTCTACTGGTCACATGTGTTGAATTCCTCCGAGATCCATGCCTCATTCATTTTTAGAAATGTGAGGTAGTTAACACTGTCGTGAGCTAGGCGAGTACGCTTATCGGTCACGATCCCCCCTGCTGCGCTGAACGTCCTTTCGGACAGGACACTGGATGAGGGGCAAGCCAACAGTTCCATTGCAAATTGGGCAAGCTCTGGCCAGAGGTCAAGCCTGCCCACCCAGTAGTCCAGGGGTTATTCACTCCTCAGAGCATCCACATCGGCCGTTAACCCAATGTAGTCGGACACCTGGCAGTCTAGGCGTTCCCTGATGCTGGATCCGGATGACACCTGTCGATGGGTCAGCTGAAAGAATGACCTCATATCCGAAGTCACCAACACATCTTCAAACTGGCCTCTTCTTGCAGGCGCTGTTGGATTGGTACCCGCAACTCCTTCTCTGGGAGTGGGAATTGCTCCTCTGCCAGCGCACGCAAAAGCAGAATGCAGCATTTCTCGAAGCAAGGCCTGGAAGTGCTGCATTCTGACAGCCCTCTGTGATGGTGGTAACATTTCCGCCATTTTGTGTTTGTACCGGGGGTCTAAGTACGTTGCCACCCAGTACTGGTCCTTGACCCTTATTCTTTTTATACGGGGGTCCCTATTAAGACACTGGAGCATGAAGGCCCCCATTTGCACTAAAGTGGAAGCGGTGTGGTGGCCTGGCTCCTGCTCATCATCCATGATAATGTCGTCCTCTTCATTCTCCTCTCCCCATCCACGCACAACAGGGATCCCAGAAAGGTTTAAAGCACGCTCTTCTTGCTCCTCCTCATCTGCCCCGGCACCATCCTCCTCTGACTCCTCTTCAGACTCCTGTTGTTGACTTGTCTCAGATAGAGTAGCCCCCCCTGGGAATTCATCCAGCATTGCGACTTCCTCATCTTCCCGCTCCTGCTCCTCCACAGCCTGATCAATGACACGACGCAATGCACGCTCCATAAAGAAGGCATAAGGTACCATGTCACTGATGGCGCCATGGCTGCGACTGACCAGTTTGGTGATCTCCTCAAATGGCCGCAGAAGTCTGCATGCGTCGAGCATGAGCAGCCACTGGCGCGGTGAGAAAAACCCCAGCTCCCCAGAACCGTTTCTTTCGCAGAGTTCATACAGGTAGACGTTAACTGCACGTTTCTGCTGGAGCAGCCTATCAAGCATATAGAAGGTTGAGTTCCATCGCGTCGGGCAATCGCAAATAAGATGTCTGACCAGTAGACGGTGTCGCCGCTGAATGTCAGCAAGGCGAGCCATGGCCGTGTAAGATCTTCTGAAATGGGCCGAGATTTTCCTTGCCTGCCGCAAGATGTCCTGGACCCCAGGGTATTTGACAAGGAATCGCTGCACAACAAAGTTTAAGACGTGTGCCATGCATGGCACGTGCGTGATTTTGCCCTGTTTCAATGCGCTAAGCAGATTGGCACCGTTGTCACACACCACTTTACCAACTGTCAAATTGAGCGGTGTTAGCCACTGATCTGCCTGTGAACGCAAAGCTGAAAGGAGTGCCGGGCCGGTGTGGCTCTTGGCTTCCAGGCACAACAGACGCAGCACGTCATGGCAACGTCTCACCTGGCATGTGGAATAGGTTCTGGGGAGCTTGGGCGGTGCAGCGGAAGAGACGCTAGCAGCAGAAAAGGAGGAGGCAGCTGAGGAGGAGAGGGAGGAGGATGGAGTAGGAGGAGGAGAAGAAGAGTCAGGCCTGCATGCAATCCGTGGCGGTAAAACCAAATCTACACGGGTGCCACGGGTTACATGCTTGACGGCCGTCAGAAGGTTCACCCAGTGGGCAGTAAAAGTGATATACCTTCCCTGCCCGTGTTTGCTAGACCACGTGTCTGTGGTCAGATGTATCTTGGCACCGACACTGTGTGCCAGAGATACATTCACTTGCCGCTGAACATGGCCATATAGCTCTGGGATGCCCTTCTCTGAGAAATACTTCCTTCCTGGGACCTTCCATTGTGGTGTTCCAATGGCCACAAATTTGCGAAAGGCCTCCGAGTCCACCAGTTTATATGGCAGTAGTTGGCGGGCTATGAGTTCTGACAAGCCAGCCGTCAACCGTTGGGCAAGAGGGTTATCCGGCGTCATCATTCTTTTACGCTCGAACATTAGGCCCACGGAAGCCTGCCTTTTTGCAGAAAAACATGAGCTTGGCGTGATGGAAGGTGGAGTGGAGGACAATTGTGAGGAGAGAGGAGAAGGAGAAGTAGAAGACGAGGCTGGACGGTGAGAGCCTGCAGTGTGGCTTTGTGTGTTCCGTTGCTCCCACTGGGCTCGGTGATGGCTGCTCATGTGCCTTCTTAAGGCGGTCGTCCCTAGGTGAGTGTTGGGCTTACCGCGACTAATGCGTTGACTGCAAAAATTGCAGATGGCAACGCTACTGTCAGCAGCGGACGCGTTAAAAAAAGCCCACACTGCGGAGCCATGTGCCGGTGTCCTGGGAGCGCCAGATGTGACCGTACATGGTCGATGACTCACTCCTGATACATTTGCAGTCTGCTTTGTCCCTCCTGTGCAATGTAAGTTATTCCTGCTTCTCCTCCCTATCTGCTGGTCCATATCTCCCTCTGAACTCCCCTCCTCTTCCTCTCTTGTGGGCAACCACGTGACATCACTAGACACGTCATCATCAACGTCACCTTCCCCACCCCTATAAGTAGAGATCTCGGAGTAGGCAGCAACACCGGGGACCAACCTCCTCCTTGGGCTGATCTGGGTACTGTCGTCAGACTTCTGAGTAGCGGTTGTTGCTACCTCCTCTTCCTGATCCAATACCAAGAGTGGCTGCGCATCAGAAATGTCCTCTTGATATGGATCGGAAAATAATTCCAGTGACTCAAGCAGAAGGTATGTGGTAGTGGTGGTGGTTGTGGTGGTGTTGTTGGTGGTAGTGTCTTTGGGGGTGCACATAGCAGAGAGTGAAGAAGAGGGTGCAGATCGAGAGGATGAGGAGGGTGCAGAAGAGTAAGGCTGAGTGAGCCACTCAACCAAGTCTGGTGCGTCCTTTAAAGTAATTGAACGCACCTTCTGCAACTTCCCACTTTGGCTCAAGGCTGGTGCTCCTGCCCTACCCCTACCACCCCTGCGGAAGGGCCTGCCTCTTCCTCTGCCTGTCATTTTTTAAATCACCCTGTGACAAAACTCTTAGTCCCTATACCGATGAAGGACTGCTGCAGTATAGGGCAGCGGTCAGCAGTGGTGCACCTCAACCCTATGTATTGTGGACCGATAACAGTCCTTATAGAACAGCAGACTGTACCTCACTCAACCCTATGTACTGTAGCACCCTACACCAAGTTATCAGTCCTGATAAAGACCTTTGTGGACCAAGTAGGTTGTTTGTGACTGATTAGCAGACTGTACGTCAGTCCCTATACTGCTGAAGGACTGCTGCAGTATAGGGCAGCGGTCAGCAGTGGTGCACCTCAACCCTATGTATTGTGGACCGATACCAGTCCTTATAGAACAGCAGACTGTACCTCACTCAACCCTATGTACTGTAGCACCCTACACCAAGTTACCAGTCCTGATAAAGACCTTTATGGACCAAGTAGGTTGTGTGTGACTGATTAGCAGACTGTACGTCAGTCCCTATACTGCTGAAGGACTGCTGCAGTATAGGGCAGCGGTCAGCAGTGGTGCACCTCAACCCTATGTATTGTGGACCGATACCGGTCCTTATAGAACAGCAGACTGTACCTCACTCAACCCTATGTACTGTAGCACCCTACACCAAGTTACCAGTCCTGATAAAGACCTTTGTGGACCAAGTAGGTTGTGTGTGACTGATTAGCAGACTGTACGTCAGTCCCTATACTGCTGAAGGACTGCTGCAGTATAGGGCAGCGGTCAGCAGTGGTGCACCTCAACCCTATGTATTGTGGACCGATACCGGTCCTTATAGAACAGCAGACTGTACCTCACTCAACCCTATGTACTGTAGCACCCTACACCAAGTTACCAGTCCTGATAAAGACCTTTGTGGACCAAGTAGGTTGTGAGTGACTGATTAGCAGACTGTTCGTCAGTCCCTATACTGCTGAAGGACTGCTGCAGTATAGGGCAGCGGTCAGCAGTAGTGCACCTCAACCCTATGTATTGTGGACCGATACCAGTCCTTACAGAACGGCAGACTGTACCTCACTCAACCCTATGTACTGTAGCACCCTACACAGACCAAGTTACCAGTCCTGATAAAGAGCTTTGTGGAACAAGTGAGTTGTGAATGATTAGCAGAAGGGCAGCAGAAGGGCAGCAGTCAAGTATAATATTCTTTCTATATTTGGAAGAAAGAATATTATATGTGTACAAGCCTATTACCATACCACTGATACTAGTCCTGAAAAGAACCTTTGTGGAACTAATAATAACAGCTACTGTTTAAACTGACCCTCACTGCCTGACACACTGCTTCCTTCCTGTCCCTATACAAACTGGCAAAACAGAGGAGACTGGAACAATAACTGGTTACTCGAATAGCACTTTTGTGGACCTGATAGTAACAGCTAATGATGATGATGATGACTAATCTGACTGTCCCTAAAATAGCAGCACACAGCGCTCTGTCCCTTTCTCTAAACTGACAAAAGACACTCAGGCTGCTGCAACAATCAGTAGCACAGCAAACCTATATAAACCTAACACCTATACCAGTCCTGAAAAGAACTTTTGTGTACCAAATAGCTAGCGTTTTATCTCTCCCTACTCCACACAGCAACCTTTCCCTATAGTGACAGAAGAAAGAATGTAAAATGGCCGCCGGATCAGGTGTATTTATAGGTTAGGGGGAATGTCCAAGTGTCCTTGTGCTGTCATGTCTCAATTGGCTGTCCTGTACCCCATGATGGATGTGTCATCAGGTCAAAGTTCCTTTACACACAGTAAAAACACGGAAGTCCGCCGGGCGAACGGCACCAATAGTCCGCCGAAATGGCGGACCGCGAACAGCCGAAATTCGCAGCGAAACGACCGCCGGGCGAACTGTTCGGCCATCCCTACTCCAGATTACCAATGTATATAGATAATGTGCCTTTCCAGATTACCAATGTATATAGAAAATGTGTCAATCGAATAGCGAGATTTTTGAGGCGTAACTCACACAAAAATAAATGTAAATTTAAAATACTTTATTGCAGAAAAAATATGAAGTTAAAAATTAATTGAGAACAATACATTCAAATAACCTCCATAAGCCATAGATATTTGTACATAATTTATCCATTTCCAGAACTTATGGTGATCTCCACCTTCACAAATTAATTTGTACAAATGTATCCCACTTTTATATTCTATGACTGAGCTCAACATGTTTCCTGGATTGTCACCCGCTTCCTCAGGGAGAAAATTAATGGAGGATTGTTTTAGAATCAACACTACTAAATGTTACAAAAAAAGAAGCTTTCAATATTTTCTATTCAAATTCGATTTAATTCTATATGAAATTAGAATTTCCGAAAAAATAATTATATATATATATATATATATATATATATATATATATATATATATAACCATCTTCCTAAATTCGAATTTAGTATATAATGATTTCAATTTTAATAGAAAATATTTTAACAGAATATAAAAGAATAGACTAGAAAAACAATAGAACAGAACAGAATAAAATATAATATATTCTATTCTGTTCTGTTCTATCATTTTTCTAGTCTATTTTCTATTTTATCATAATCTTTTCTATCCAAATTTAAAATTAATTAATTTAAAAATTTGAATTCATACTATTCGAAATTCAAATTGATTCTATTCAAATTCGAATTTCAGAAGATGGTTGTATATTGTTTCTATTATATTCTATTAAATTATATATTTTTTCCTGTTCTAATCTTTTCTATTTGAATTAGAAATTTTGGAAGATGGTTAGTTACTTACTTATATATATCTGTCACAAACTTCTCATACTTGCAGTGTACCAGTGCAAAAAAACACACACATCTTATTTCATTTATATTTATGGTATCAATGAAGTTGTCAGCATGCCTGATTGAAGAAGTCACGGATGTCGATCGCAATGCAAGTACATATGCTGTAGGTCATTGTCCACTTGCCACAAGTTGTGTATTGTCCACTTGCCACGACACCTGCCGCCAAGTGATCCCAGATATGCCAAGTACTTTTCTGCAGCAGAGAATGACATTTTGCGACCCAAATTTGGGGCCACGTATATATCGGGGCCACTTATATCTAGAAACCCCAAATTTGGTCTGCAAACACAATTGAACGAGGAATACAGCATCTCCAAATTTGGAGTTTCTAGCACCAAGTGACCCCGAGATACGTGGCCCTAAATTCGGGTTGCAAAATCTTTTCGAATCCGGTTGAAATAGTTTTGAATGCGTTTGAAATAATTTCGAATCATGTTGAAATAATTTTGAATCTGGTAGAAATATTTTCGAATTTGGTTGAAATATTTTCGAATCCGACCGATTTTTCGAATTCGGTAGAAAACGAAACAAAATCCACAAACGAATTTAACGAATATAACTAAACAAAATTAATTAATTAAGGTATTAAAACGAAACTAAACAAAACAATTGTTTTCCTTTTGCACATGTCTAGTCTATTCTACATATTACCAGACTAATGTATGACGTGTCTCTGTAGAATATCATCTTCTCTGGTGGGAGAGGGTGAGGAGGGGCAGACCGGGGCTCCCTTAGAGAGATTTCCTCTCACTTCCTGTTTTGGTGACAATGGGACACACACATATAAAAACCTGACAGGGGCTCCAAATCTTCCCCTTCCTTATTATACTAAACAGATCATTCTTATGTCAGTCTGTGCTCCTGGTGGAGAGTTCCCTCATTTCCTGTCTAGATAAATGTTGTAATCGGGGCAGGAAATGAGGAGAAATCTCTCTAATGGAGCCCCAGATAGAAGTAAAAACCTGACAGTCTGCCACCCCACACAGAGGGACCACATGTGGGGGAGGGGCAGGGAGGAGAGAAAGAAGGGAGGAGAGAGAGGAGGGGGAGAAAGGAGAGAGGATGGAGATGTGGGGGAGGGGTAGGGAGGAGAGAGAGGAGAAGTGATCCCATCCTATCCCATCACAATGATCGTACCCCACCCCTATGTTTGATCATGGCTCTCTCTTTCCTGCTATTCCCCCTCCCCTCTCTCCCCCTGCTCCTCCCCCCCACAAAGGGAGCACATGTGGGGGAGGAGCAGGGGGAGAGAGGGGAGGGGGAATAGCAGGAAAGAGAGAGAGGAGGGGGAGTGGCAGGGAGGAGGGGGAGGGGCAGGGAGGAGAGAGAGGAGGGGGAGTAGCAGGGAAGAGAGAGAGGAGGGGGAGTGGCAGGGAGGAGGGGGAGGGGAGGGGCAGGGAGGAGAGAGAGGAGGGGGAGGGGAGGGGCAGGGAGGAGAGAGAGGAGGGGGAGTAGCAGGGAAGAGAGAGAGAGAGGAGGGGGAGGGGCAGGGAGGAGAGAGAAGAGGGGAAGGGCAGGGAGGAGAGAGAAGAGGGAGGGGAAGGGAGGAGAGAGAGAAGGGGAGGGGCAGGGAGGAGAGAGAGGAGGGGGAGTAGCAGGGAAGAGAGAGAGGAGGGTGAGGGGCAGGGAGTAGAGAGAAGAGGGGAAGGGCAGGGAGGAGAGAGAAGAGGGAGGGGAAGGGAGGAGAGAGAGAGAAGGGGGAGGGGCAGGTAGGAGAGAGAGGAGGGGGAGTAGCAGGGAAGAGAGAGAGGAGGGGGAGTAGCAGGGAAGAGAGAGAGGAGGGGGAGGGGCAGGGAGGAGAGAGAAGAGGGGAAGGGCAGGGAGGAGAGGGAGGGGAAGGGAAGAGAGAGAGGAGGGGCGGGGAGGAGAGAGAGGGGGGAGAGAGGAGAGAGAGAGAGGAGGGGGGCAGGGAAGAGAGGGAGGGGCAGGGAGGATAGAAAGGCAGGGAATGGGCAGGGAGGAGAGAGAGGAGGAGCAGGGAGGAGAGAGATGAGGGTGCAGGGAGGAGAGAGATCAGGGGGCAGGGAGGAGAGAGAGAGGAGGGGAAGAGGCAGGAGGACAGATAGGAGGGGGAGAGAGCAGGGAGATTAAGTACGGGGAGGGGCAGGGAGGAGAGAGAGGAGGGGGGCAGGGAGGAAAGAGAGGAGGAGGAGGGTCAGGGAGGAGAGAGAGGAGGGGGGCAGGGAGGAGAGAGAGGGAAGATGACCCCATCCATCCCATCCCAGTGACCGTACCCCACCCCCTATGTCTGATCATGGTGCCCCCCACACAGAGGGATCACATGTGGGGGAGGGGCAGGGGAGGAGATGGATGATGTCACACACTGGGATAGTTTTCTGTTTAGAACTTACAGAGAAAGTATGATATCAGATTGTCATTGGATGGATAGACAGATAGGCCACACCCACCCTCACTGTGTAATTGGAATGTTAGACCCCCATAGACACTATTAGATTTTCTGCAGATGTAGTATGAGGGTTGGTCTGATTTCATATAAATGGAAACTTTTAAGGTGTGACCTCATATTATACGGTTTTGGTAAATCTGAAGACAAAAATCTGCAGAAAATCTAATAGTGTGTGGGGGGCTTTAGACCCGGTTCCCACCTATGCAGTTTTCTTTTGATCCGTTCCGGTCATGTTTTTTGAGGTGCGTTTTCTGTTTTTCCACATTCATCTTTGATGTGTTTTTATTCTTTGTTTTGGACAATTTGTTGTCGGGCAGATTAAAAACACAAAAGTGGTAAAATGGTAGTAAAAACGCACTACATGCTTTTCTGCAGCTTCTCCATTGAAGTCTATTGAACCAAAAACGCACCATTTTGTATTCTAACAATTCCTGGATCCTTTCCAAAAACGCATGGGCTGAGAAAAGCCTGGATGTGACGTGTCCCATAGGAAAGCGTGTTCCATGGACTGTAGTGTGTGGTGTAAAGAATGCCATAGATGTGACCCAGGCCTTCCTCTGATTCTATTACTCTTACTCTAAGCTCTCATTCACATCGATGGCATTTTAAGTGCTTTTTTACATTTTGCAGATTTGCACTACAGTCCATATAACATGGATTCCTATGGAAGATGTTCTGTAGTGCAAATCTGCAAAATGCAAAAAAAAAGCACTAAAAATGCCATCGATGTAAATCAGGCCTAAAGCTGGACACACACTATACAATCTTCTGTAGATTTTTTTCCTTTAGATTTACCAAAACCGTATAATATGAGGTCACACCTAAACACTTTTCATTTGTATCCAATCAGGAAGGCCCTTGTACTACGTAGCTGAAGGTAAATCTAAAGGAAATCAAACAACAGAAGTTGTATAGCGTGTATCCGGCTTTACTCCAGTAATTGGACAGATATTCTACCCAATCACAGCCACCAATAAGAAATCTCACATTTATTTATAGTAGAAACATCTTCCGGAGACTGAAACCCCACCCACTACTATATGCTATTGGATGAACATTATATAAATTCCACTTCTTTCTGTGACATCACCAGACTGTGGGCGGAGTTATCACATCTCCCGCCTCCCCCCACATATCTTTATATAACCTCTCTGTACACCTATCACAGCATGGAGGGGCTCAGTGAAGGTGGTGGTGAAGGTGTGGAGGTGTCGGATCGGGTCACACAGGTCATAAAAGGAGATCCGCCCGGCCTCATAATCCAGATATATCCTGACTCTGTTACTGGAGGGATCGGGGGGTAAGAGGGTCCTTTTACTGTCATGTATCACATGATACTGACCATAAATCCTGTCCAATCCCCAGGACTTATTATTACATCCAATCTCTGACTCCCCCCATCCCCTCCCTATACTGGGGTAACACATCCCAACTGTCCACCAATCTGCCCCCCCGACATCCACTTCCCAGTAATGTCTCCCTGAGGAGAAACTCCGACTGCTCAACACCTGATAATAATACTGGAATCTCTCTGGTGTTTCTGGGAGATTCTGCTCTATATCTGACCTGGATACAGTTTTCCTGTCATCTGATATCTGTAGATCGTTATTAGCTGTGTTTCCATCCAGTAATATGTCTGCAGCCCCCTGTATATAGTATACATTTACCTCTGTTATTATATCAGATAAACCTGTGTGTAAGAACCCCGCCACACCCAGACCCCCTCCATCATGGAGGAGCTCCTCATGTCTCTCTCTGTCCTCATTATCTCCATCCTCAGTATCACACAAGTCACCTGTGTCTGATTCCTGTAAGACAGTCAGTGGATCCGTCACGTTACACAGCTCCTCAATGTGACGCAACTTCCTGGACAGCTCCGCCTTCTTTATTTCCAGATCCCGGATGGAGATGGAGATCTGATTTGCCCTCCCGTAGATGTCCTTCAGGGCTCTCTTCTCCAGGTCTTCCAGACGTCTCCTGAGATCTGTAAACAGGGCAGTGACTCTCTCGGTGTCACCGGATGTTTCTTCTTCTACTTTCCTCCGGTGTTCCTGCAGACTCTGGACTCTTTCCTCCGTCTCCTCTCTCTTTCTCAGAAGTTTCTGCAGAACATTCCTCAGTGTCTCCTTCTTCTTCTCAGAAGCCTCATCCAGTGATATCATCTCATGTCCTTTATGTCCTCCAATCATACAACAAGAAATACAGATACAGGTCTCATCCTCCGTGCAGAAATACTTCAAAACTTCCTTATGGACGGAGCATTTCCTGCTCTCCATGGACAAGGTGGGGTCACATAAGACGTGTTCTGGGGACTTTTTGTGGACTCTCAGGTGTTTATCACACAGAGAAACCTCACAGAGCAGACAGGATCTAACAGCAGGTACAGGAGAGTCCACACAGTGAGTACAGAAGACCCCGGACTTCTCCCGATCTGACTGAGGAGACAGGAAAGTCTCTGCTATGTTACGTAGTGCTATGTTCCTCTGAAGGGCAGGACGCTCCGGAAACTTCTCTCTACATTCAGGACAGGAATATCCTCCAGACCCCCCCTGTGTATCCAGCACACCATTAATACAGACCCGGCAGAAGTTGTGACCACATCTCAGCATTACAGGATCGGTATAAATGTTCAGACAGACGGAACATTCCAACTCAGCTCTCAGATCACCAGACGCCATCGCTGACAGGGGAAGAGAAACAAGACTGAAAGTCTCTGACACCGGAGAGGAATGTGGATGGGGGAGGGGCGACCTCCTCCTACACAGGGTGAGGCTGGATGAATATTATAGGACACGGAGATCAGAGTACAGAAGGGAGGAGATTCGTTTTGCAGTAGTAATGAGAATTATACCTCCCAACATTAGAAGAGAGAAAGAGGGAAAGACGGATGTGGAGAAGACATGAGATGAAAAGTGGAGATGAGTACATCATGGTGAAAAGGGATTTGGTTCTATAAAGTCGGAGCTTACACTAAACACGGCATATACTGCAGCCTTTGTACCCCATAAACATGTCTTCATTATTGTGCCAGCACCCCGACATGCAAAGAATAATGGGGGTCTTCACAGCAGAGTCTGGAGTGGGCTAAGGCACCACACCCCATGTAGACAGGTGCAGTCTGTACTCCCAACTACAGGTGGCGCTCCACCGAAGGGGCAAAGCAGAAGGGGAAGGAAGTTGTGAGGAACTTGGTTCCTCTATGACTTCCCGCAGTCACAGGGAGATAGATGTCTGATTGGGGCGACTCCAGACATATTTTTTGGGGGGTTCTGTACTGGTGCTGGGAGTGTAGTTGGGGGGGGGGGGTAATGCGGCACGCCATCCGCACACTTGGGGGTCTAGAGAGAAAAGGACGTAGTCCATATAAAGGGGGCTTCACTGTGTATGGCTTGTAGTTGCCACCTTTCTCCCTTTGTTTGGACAAAGCAGGGCCTGCAGATACTCGGAAAACATTTTAGGAGTAAATCCAATGGTCTTACTTAATAAACAATGAATTCTATGAGGTGGGAAATACACGATCCTAAACTCTTTTCAAGGAACAATTGGTGACGTCATCTCAGGAGGGGAGTATTGTGTACCTTATGGGGTTGGTGGTGATTTTGGATGGCCCGGTCATAATACAAGGGGTGTTCCTAGAAATATAAAAGACATGGGGCACCTCTGGGCACCCCGAGTGGAGAAGTAATGTGACACATCATGAGCACTGGGTGTGGGTGAATTGTGGTGAGCAGTGAATGGGAAGGTTCCATGAATCAAAAGTCTCACAGATATGCCTACACATGCGCACGATCGTTTTTACACATGAAACGCCACCATTACATCTGATTTTATGTACACTGAAGACTAACAGACGACTAACTCTGAGTCTACCTTCCAGAAGACCATCATTAACCCCTTCCCATCCGTGCTATAGCCTAATGACGTCTACAGCGTGGACCTACTTTGCTGGGAGGCCATCATATGATGTCCCCCCCCCCCCCCCCGTGCCCGAGACCTGCGCACCCCCTGCAGGGCATTAGTCTATGAGACTCGGCTGATCACAGATCGGAGTAAGGGGTCGATCATACATATAGCGTGAGGAGAAAAAAAAGCCGATTACCAGTGGCTGTGAGAGGGACATCGGTCCCGATCACCGAAAGCTGATGCCCAGTGATCAGTGCCCACAGTGCCACCTATCGATGCCACCGATTAGTGCCTCTTCACCAGTGCTGCTTTTCAGTGTTACCTACCAGTGCCCACAGTTCCACCTATCAGTACCCACAGTGCCACCTATCCATGACACCAATCAGTACCTCTTCACCAGTGCTGCATATCAATGTTTCCTACCAGTGCTCACAGTGCCACCTATCAGTGCCCACAGTGCCACCTATCCATGCCACCAATCAGTACCTCTTCACCAGTGCTGCTTATCAGTGTTAACTACCAGTAAACATCAGTGCCACCCACCAGTGCCCATCAGTGCCACCCACCAGTGCCCATCAGTGCCACCTATCAGTGCTGCCCATCAGTGCCACCCATCCGTGCCACCTATCAGTGCCCATCAGTGCCACCTATCAGTGCCCATCAGTGCCATCTATCAGTGCCACCCATCAGTGCCATTCAGTGCCAACCATCAGTGCCACCTATCAGTTCCCATCAGTGCCACCTCATCTGTGCCTATCAGTGCAGCCTCATCACCACACATCAATGAAGGAGAAAAATTACCTGTTTGCAAAATTTTATAATAAACTATGAAATTCCGTCTTTTTTTGTTTGTTTAGCAAAAAATAAACCCCCAGCGGTGATTAAATACCACTAAAAGAAATCTCTATTTGTGTAAAAAGAATGATAGAAATGTCCTATGTGTACAGTATAGGATGACGGCGTAACTGTCATTCAAAGTGTGAGAGCGCTGAGAGATGAGAATTGGTCTGGGCAGGAATGGGGGAGGGGCCGATATTGAGGGGGTTATAATAGTCATGAAATGATTATCAACCAGCGACTGTGGAGACAATCATCACTCTGGTCAGAAGAATGTAAGAATATGCAAATTAGCAGCTCCCCTACATTCTACCTCCTAGCACAACCCCCTCAAAATTCCCCCTCCTAGCACAATCCCCCTCCAAATACCCCTCCTAGTACAACCCCCCTCCAAATACCCCTCCTAGCACAACCCCCCCTCCAAATACCCCCTCCTAGCACACCCCCCCTCCAAATGCCCCCTCCTAGCACAACCCCCCTCCAAATACCCCCTCCTAGCACAATCCCCCTCCAAATTCCCTTCCTAGCAAAATCCCCTCCAAATGCCCCCTCCTAGCACAATCCCCCTCCAAATTCCCTTCCTAGCAAAATACCCTCCAAATACCCCCTCCTAGCACACCCCCCTTCAAATGCCCACTCCTAGCACAACCCCCCTCCAAATACCCCCTCCTAGCACAATCCCCCCTCCAAATACTCCTTCCTAGCACAATCCCCTCCAAACACCCCCTCCTAGCACAACCCCCCCCTCCAAATTCCCTTCCTAGCACAATCCCCTCCAAATACCCCCTCCTAGCACAATCCCCCTCCTAGCACAATCCCCCATCCCCCTCCTAACACAACCCCCCCAAAATTCCCCCTCCTAGCACTAATCTTGTCTCTCTCTCCCCACTCCCCCAGAATAAACCCCCCAACACAAATCCTTTCACCCCATAATCCCCCCTCCCAGCACTAATTCCCTCCCCTCCAAATTCCCCCTCCCCCACAGCACAAATCTTCCCCCCAAATCCCTCCTCCTGACACAAATCCCCATCACCCTCTTAGCACAAAATCTCTCCCCCCTAAATTCCCTCTCTTCAAGTGTGGATTGCTTTTCAGAGGACATTTAACTAATGGGGGGAGGTGTTATGTTGTCTTCTCACCACCTGCTTTAAAGCCAAAAACTGACCCAGACTGACAGGGTGCCTCCTGTTCTCCTTCATCCAGAGTGGGGGAGGGGCTCTAATACAGGAGGTGTGTTACTGGCCAGATCACCGGGTGAAAACCGAGGGGAAAAATCTTAAAAAAGAGAAAACGAATGCAGCCGCCACAACAACCGGAAAGCTGCAATGTATTACGTTAGGTTGTGTGTGTAATTCCTCTTTACCCCTATAGATGGCGCACTAACACGCTGCAACCATGTACTGTACATGCGCTTGTGGTGTGGCCCTACAACTTGTATTAGTGGCATTAGGCGGTAGGAACGATTACCAAAACATTATTTTCCGTTTGTGAAGACAAGGAACGATCATGGTATCAATCATATAGAAACCGTAGGATAATAATAGAGGGAATGGGAGTCACATGATCGCAAACCAACCAACCGCAAACAACACCACAAAAAGTAAACAATGATGGGGGGGAAAGAAATAAAACCTTCTTCTCCATCGTTATCTGATATGAAACCAATTTTCCATCATACAGGATATCCGTCTATAATATATCTTTATATCACATTATTTATACCCCTTTTACCCCTTCAATACCGGGGGGCACTTCCCCCCTTCCTGCCCAGGGCAATGTTCAGCTTTTGTCACTCTATAAATGACAATTG
Source organism: Lithobates pipiens (assembly GCF_037356315.1). Taxonomy (NCBI): domain Eukaryota; kingdom Metazoa; phylum Chordata; class Amphibia; order Anura; family Ranidae; genus Lithobates; species Lithobates pipiens. The sequence continues at coordinate 665,064,361 of NW_027507903.1, forward strand.
TGCGGTCATGTGACACTGTACACAACACAATTGTATCATTTCCCCACAAACAGAGATTTCTTTTGGTGGCATTCAATCACCTCTGCGGATTTTATTGTTTGCTGAACAAATAAAAAAATATTTTTTTTTTTTACATTTTTCTTACAAAATGTTGTGAATAAATATGTTTTCTCCCTCATTGATGGGCACTGAGGTGGCACCAATGAGGTGGGACGGATGAGGTGGCACTGATGGGAACTGATGATGGGAATTGATATGCGGCACTGAGGTGGCACCAATGAGGTGGCACTGATGAGGTGGCACTGATGAGATGGCACTGATGGGAACTGATGATGGAAATTGATATGCAGCACTGATGGGCACTGAGGTGGCCCCAATGAGGTGGCACCAATGAGGTGGCACTGATGGGAACTGATGATGGGCATTGATATGCAGCACTGATGGGCACTAAGGTGGCACCAATGAGGTGGCACCAATGAGGTGGCACTGATGGGAACTGATGATGGGAATTGATATGCAGCACTGATGGGCACTGAGGTGGCCCCAATGAGGTGACACTAATGAGCTGACACTGATGGGAACTGATGATGGGCATTGATATGCGGCACTGATGGGCACTGAGGTGGCACCAATGAGGTGGGATGAATGAGGTGGCACTGATGAGGTGGCACTGATGGGAACTGATGATAGGCATTGATATGCGGCACTGAGGTGGCACCAATGAGGTGGCACTGATGAGGTGGTACTGATGAGGTGGCACTGATGGGAACTGATGATGGGCATTGATATGCGGCACTGAGGTGGCACCAATGAGGTGGCACTGATGGGAACTGATAATGGGAATTGATATGCGGCACTGAGGTGGCCAAAATGAGGTGGGACGGATGAGATGGCACTGATGGGAACTGATGATGGCCATTGATATGTGGCACTGAGGTGGCACCAATGAGGGGGCACTGATGAGGTGACACTGATGGGAACTGATGAAGGCCATTGATATGTGGCACTGATGGGCACTCAGGTGGCACCAATGAGGTGGGACGAATGAGATGGCACTGATGGGAACTGATGATGGGCATTGATATGCGGCACTGAGGTGGCACCAATGAGGGGGCACTGATGAGGTGACACTGATGGGAACTGATGAAGGCCATTGATATGTGGTTCTGATGGGCACTAAGGTGGCACCGATGAGGTGGAACGGATGAGGTGGCACTGATGGGAACTGATGATGGGCATTGATATGCAGCACTGATGTGCACTGAGGTGGCACCAATGAGGTGGCACTGATGAGAACTGATGATGGGCATTGATATGAGGCACCAATAAGGTGGCACTGATGAGGTGGCACTGATGGGAACTGATGATGGGCATTGATATGGGGCACTGATGGGCACTTATAGGTCACATTGATGAGGCGGTGTTTGATCACATGTGTGTATAGAAGTAGAAGAAGGAGCACATGAGCACAAAGTACATTTTATTAGAAGAAGCCAAATCTATTCATCATAAACAAGACATTTTTTATTTATTTCACTTTTGTTAACCACATCAGCCCCGGACCATTTGGCTGCCCAAAGACCAGAGCACTTTTTTGTGATTCGGCACTGCGTCACTTTAACTGACAATTGCGCGGCCGTGCAACGTGGCTCCCAAATATAATTGACGTAATTTTTTCCCCACAAATAGAGCTTTCTTTTGGTGGCATTTGATCCCCTCTGCGGTTTTTATTTTTTTGCGCTATAAACAAAAAAAGAGCGACAATTTTGAATAAAAAGCAATATTTTTTTAACTTTCTGCTATAATAAATATCCCCCAAAAAATATCTAAAAAAACATAATTTTCCTCAGTTTAGGCCAATACGTATTCTTCTACATATTTTTGGTAAAAAAAAAAAAAAAATCACAATAAGCGTTTATTGATTGGTTTGCGCAAAAGTTATAGCGTCTACAAAATAGGGGATATATTTATGGCATTTCTATTAATCTTTTTTTTTTTTTACTAGTCATGGCGGCGATCAGCGATTTTTATCATGACTGCGACATTATGGCGGACACGTCGGACACTTTTTGCGCTATTTTGGGACCGTTCACATTTAAAAGTGCATTGATTGCTGTGTAAATGTGACTGGCAGTGAAGGGGTTAACTACTAGGTTGCAGTGAAGGGGGTTAAGTGTGTCCTGGGGAGTGATTCTAACTGTAAGGGGGAGGGGCTACGCGTGACAAGTCACTGATCACCGCTCCCGATCAACAGGGATCAGAGATCGGTGTCCTGTCACTAGGCAGAACAGAGAAATGCTCGTTTACATCGGCATCTTCCCCGTTCTTCAGCTCCGTGAGACGATCGTGGGTATCCCCGCAGCAGACATCGAGTCCACGGGGATCTGCGATCACAGTCATGGAGCTCGCGGCAGCCGCGCACGTGACCACGCGGCTGCAAATTCAAAGGGATGTACCGGTACGGTCATTTGCGCAGCTGTGTCATTCTGCCGAAGTAAATGTAGATGCGGCGCCGGCAATCGGTTAAACAAGCCTAGAATGTAATATCAACAATTAAGGTAACGGTTCCTTCATATATATATATATATATATATATATATATATATATATATATATATATATATATATAATTTTATAATGTAATGCTTTATATCACCGGTTATATGTTCTTATATCTTAATAATATCAGCAATATAATGACAAAACGATATTATTAATTACACACACAACTTTTTTTTTAAATAATTCTGAGCACAAACAACACAACAGCCCAACAACAAAGGACAATGACCTACAACTGTGTGTAGTTGTAATCATGTGACCACTGTGAAGGTGGTATTTCTCCAGGAGGATATTGCCAATGTGTTGCCCTACTGATGTAATGTTTGGGGCACTATGGGGGGGCACAGAAGGGGTTGGTAGTTTGAAAAGCTGGTTGATTCTCTAGGACTATTTTCACACTGAGGCGGGCGCCGGCGGTAAAGCGGCGCTATTTTTAGCATCTCTTCACCGTCATTTTTTTTTTTTTAAACTTAGTTTTTATTGTGGTTTTGCAAAAAAAAAGATAACAAGACACGCATTGTCATGTAACCTAATGCCGGCCATACACGGTTCGAATTTCGAAAGAATTTTCTTTCGAAAATCGTATCTAAGAATTTTCGTATGAATTTCGCACCGTTAGTGGGCTGCAGCAACAGCCGATTTTCATGCGGAAATAAAATTTGAGGAATCGGACATGTTGGAAATTTTTAGAAAAACGAACGATTTTCTAATCAATGATGGGAGAATCGCGCGAGAAACGTAATAAGAAAAGAAAATGTACGGAGATAAAAGAAAATGTACAGAGAGAAAAGAAGATTCCCAGCCAAGAAAATTCTTTTCTGTAGCAACATGAGGTGAAATTGAAGGCTTGGTCGGCCGAATTTCGAAAATCAATGGTGGCATCATCGGATCACAAAAAAAAACGAATTTTCTGATTTTGAAAAGAAAATTTGTTCGAAATTCGACCGTGTATGGCCTGCATTAGTCATCGCTTCCAATCTGGTTGCTCAGTCCATCAAGATTAAGTATAATATGAACATTAGTGAACATGTTCAACATTCAAACATTCAGCAATAACTTCTGATAGGGTTGAGAGGGTCATCAGACAGCCCCAGACACCCCAACTGGGTATTAACTGTGTCTGGGGGAGGGAGATGGCCCCTCCCATCCCTAGGCGTTAGTGGGTACAACAAGTCGAGACAGTAGGGGCAGGGGCAAAAAGAGGAAAAGAGAAAAGAAAAAGGGTCATGTTATCATACATTTCTTTAATCACTAGGCATCCGAAAGACGGCTGCAGAGCAGACGCCAATTGCCGGGAGGCCATCCCTGGACATCCTCCTGTTTACTTCCGCAGGAGCGCGCATCGGGGAAGTTCTGTGCTGGCCATGTCCCCCGGACACAGCCAGTCACAGATCGCTGTAAACGGCCGATCACAGCGGCCGTTTACAGCGCGATCGGCGTGCCCAATGAGAGATGATCTCATATGTAAACATTTGAGATCATCTGTCAGCGCCGCTCTCCCTCCTCACACAGACAGCACGTGAGGAGGGAGAGATTAGCATCTGCAGCGGCCGTAAGTAATCTCCCCAGTGTGCCATCTGTCCCCAGTGTGCCAGTGCCATCTGTTCCCAGTGTGTCACCTGTCCCCTTTGTGCCAGTGCCATCTGTCCCCAGTGTGCCAGTGACATTTGTGGTATACACATGCCATGTGAGAGAAATAACCTATTACAATGACAATTTTGTGAAAAAAATAAAAAAAAAAAAAAAAATCTTAATTTTGCAAAGAATTGTGGGAAAAAAATGACAACACCAAAAAGCTCACCATGCCTCTTACTAAATACCTTGGATTGTCTACTTTCAAAAAAGGGGTCATTTGGGGGGTATTTGTACTTTCCTGGATTGTTCGGGTCACAAGAAGTGAGATCGGCCACCAGTACATCAGATGTGATTAATTTTGTGCGATTCGCACCACAGCTTGTAGACTCTCACAAACCTTCACAAATACCAAATAATATCCACTAATTTGGGTTATTTTCACCAAAGATTTGTAGCCGTACAATTGTCATTGTAATAGGTTATTTCTCTCACATGGCATGTGTATACCACAAATGACACCCCCAAAAAAATTCTGCTACTCCTCCTGAGTATTACAATACCACATGTGTGGGACTTTTTCACAGCCTGGCCACATAGAGAGGCCCAACATGCAGGGAGCGCCATCACGTGTTCTAGGAGCATAAATTACACATCTAACTTGTTGACTACCTATTATACTTTTGAAGGCCCTGGAGCACCAGGACAATGTCACGTGACACTGATGACAGATGGCACTGATACGTGGCAATGATGACACTTATACATGGCACTGATGACACGTGGCACTGATGACACGTAGCACTGATGACAGATGGCACTAATATGTGGCACTGATGACAGATGGCACTAATACGTGGCACTGATGACAGATGGCACTTATACGTGGCACTGATGACACATGGCACTAATACGTGGCACTGATGACAGATGGCACTAATACGTGGCACTGATGACAGATGGCACTAATACGTGGCACTAATACGTGGCACCGATGACAGATGGCACTAATACGTGGCACCGATGACTTGTGACAGCACAGTGGTGTAGTGGTTAGCACTTTCACCTAGCAGCAATAGGGTTGCTGGTTCAAATCCCGACCACAACACTATCTGCCTGGAGTTTGCATGTTCTCCCTGTGCCTGCGTGGGTTTCTTCCGGGTACTCCGGTTTCCTCCCACACTCCAACGACATGCTGGTAGGTTAATTAGACCCTGTCCAAAAGAATTGGCCATAATATGTGTATGTGTATGTCAATGTTGTAAGTGTGTCGGGACTCTACAAGTTAAAGGACTGCATACATAGCTGCAGATGGACACCGGTGGCAAGAAAAGCACCCTGAGGCGATTCAGTTCGTATAGGTAGCGCTATATAAGTCCTTCATTCATTCATTCATTCACACTGATGACAGATGGCACTGATAAGTGGCATTGATGACACGTGACACTGACATCAGATGGCACGTGACACTGACAGGTGGCACTGATGACAAATGGCACTGATGACAGATGGCACTAATATGTGGCACTGACAGGTGGCACCATGTGGCACAGATGACATGTGGCACTGATGACAGATGGCACTTATACGTGGCACTGATGACAGATGGCACTGGGGACAGATAGCACTAACAGGTGGCACTGGGGACAGGTAGCACTGGGGCGGATGGCACTGGGGGAGCATGGCACTGGGGCGGATGGCACTTTTTTTTTTTCCCCACTTACGGCTGCTGCAGCCGTCCATCTCTCCCCTCTCACACGCTGTCTGTGTGAGGAGGGAGAGCGGCGCTGAGAGATGATCTCACATTGGTCACGCCGATTGCGCTGTAAACGGCCGCTGTGATTGGCCGTTTACAGCGATCTGTGTTTGCCTGTCTCCGGGGGACACGGCAAACACAAAACTTCCCCGATGCGCACCCGCGGCGGTGCGCATTGCAGAAGTAAACACCAGGACGTCCAGGGACGGCCTCCCGGACGAAAGCGCCCGCTCTAAAGCCGTTATTCGGCTATAGGGCGGGCGTGAAGCGGTTAAAGAATTATATATTTTTGGATATTTTATACAGTTTGTTTAATAAATTAATGGCTGCTACGGCCTATTTTACTCCAAAAGTGGTATGGTCTTATTTATTATATAATGGGGAGGTAATTGGAGTATAGGTTGGTAGCAAATGCATATATGTTATACACTAGTCATGGAAGGCAACCGTTTCTCCAGCAGAGATTAGATGAGTTGGGATAAATTCTGGCAATTCTACTGGGGGCGTAGTACCACCGATGAAATAATTTTTGCACGGATTCGCAGTGCGTGGTGCAATGGGAGAGTTTCGAGGGCAACGATAGCGCCTTATGCCATTGCGTTTGTGGCGGAGAATTTGGGATGTGTATGTTCCAATGTTCTGTTTGAGCACGTATGTGCTTTTCTGCATCTTGTGAGAGTAGACCATAGAGGTATGAGATACCTTTGGAGGAAGATTTTCTTATCATGAAGTGCTGCAGCACCAGCAACAGCACTTTGTCCTGGTTGGTCCAAGTTGCCTTAGCGAGTAGAGATCTGATCCTGAGGTACATGTAGAAAGTTCTCGGTGAGAGCCCGAACTTGGATCTTAGTTGAGCAAATGACATTAAGTTGCAGGTATGGATTATTAGTGAGACGGCTTGTAGTGGCATATGTTGTAATATGGTGTGTGGTATGCCATTCAACAGTTGAGAAAGGCATGTCCACACTCTGAGGGAGGCCGTTATCAAGTGGGCATAGGAGCCAGAAGTGTAGCGCAGAGAGATAGCTTGAGGTCCTTAGCCAAGACAGTTGCTTCTATCTGTGACCAGTTGTAGGCTATTTCAGTGTTCCACCAGTGATTAAGCTGGTCCAGTATGACCGCTTTATAGTGCAAGCCGATGTTGGGAGTTCCCATGCCACCCAATCTCTTGGGGGCCATTAGGTTGTGTTTATGTATTCTGGACCTCTTGTGCTGCCATATGAAGGAGTTGACTATAGCTTGAAGAGATCGTAGTTGTGTTGAGAGAAATGGTATTGGCATCGTGCGAAATAGATACAAAATGTGCAGTAGGAGATACATTTTTGCAAGTGCTATTCTTCCGGCCCATGACACATAGGGGAGAAGTAAGTCAGCGGACAGTTTTTTAAGCCTTTCCACAAGGTCTGCCAGTTTGATGCGCAGGATATTTTTACTGGGTGAAAGTAGGTGGATCCCCAAGTAGGTAAGGGAGGAGTCTTTTGACCATGCGAATGGGGATTGTTCAGAGATCTGTTGTTTGGTGGATTGGTCAAGTCCGATCGCTAGCATAACTGATTTACTATGATTTACCTTATATATGGATACTGCACTGAACTGGTTGAGAATATTTTGAAGCGCTGATAGGGATTGTTTTGGGTCGGTAATGGATATTATTACATCATCTGCATACAGTCTGATTTTATGTTCCGTTTTCCCTATGACTATCCCTTTAATTTGGTTCTCCGACCAAATCTTCTGAGCCAGGGGCCCCATGATCATGCCGAAAATTAGGGGCGATAGTGGGCACCCTTGCCGGGTACCATTCGAGATACTACATGGATCAGATGTTACGCCCGAGGTCCGTACTCTAGCGCTGGGATTCGTATACAAGCCGAGTATGGCTTTCAGGAGTGTGCCCGATAGGCCAAATCTGCGCAGGACCGCTTCTAGATATGTCCATTGCACCCTGTCGAATGCCTTCTCCGCATCCAGGTTAAGGAGCAGAGAAGGCATTCAATGGTTTTCTTCCCACTGAATTAGGTCTAAGAACGGACGAGTTCCGTTGGATGTTTGTCTACGATTTATGAAACCTACTTGGTCGATATGTATCAATTGGTGTAGAACTGAAGAGAGTCTAAGGGCAAGTAATTTTGCGTATAGTTTAATGTCCGTATTCAGTAGGGAGATGGGTCTGTAATTGTCTGGGACATAATGGGGTTTTCCTGGTTTGGGGAGGGTCACTATAAGGGCTTCTAAACATTCTTTAGGTATTGTCCGCGTGGAGGCAAATTGGTTGAGTGTCCTGCATAGATGAGGTGATAGTATGTGGTGGAATTGCTTAAAATATTCATTAGAGAATCCGTCTGGTCCTGGGGCTTTGTGCAATGAGAGGGAATGGATGGCCTTGTCAATTTCCTCGGTGGTGAAAGATGACGGAAAGATCAGCTAATTGTTCCGGAGTCAGACTAGGGAGTTGAAGGGACTCGGGAAAGGCAGTTATGTCATTTGGGTGCGGAGGGGTGGTGCCCTCTGTAGCGTGTAGATTGTATAATTTGTTGTAAAAGGTCGCGAATGTATTGGCTATGTCTAGTGGGTTAGTTATCCTAGTTCCTTGTGAGCTTAATAGGAAGGGGATTTTGGATCTGATTTGTTGTCATTTGACTTGCCTTGCAAGAAAGGCACTAGATTTGTTGTTAAAGGAGTAGGTGCACAGTTTTAATTTTTGGATGTAAAATTCAAGTCAATTATGTAAGTGTTTGCTCAGTTTACGTCTATAGACACAGAAGGGAACTACAAATGGATCAAAAGGATTTGGTGAGGTGGTCCCATCCCTGTTAAACTCTACAAAGAAAGATTCCCCCTAAATGGGTGAGATTTTAAATGACCACCAACACCAGACAACGATTCAAAATATGTACAAATTTTATTGATGATTACAACAAGAATACATCATACCACCAGAGGGACATATAGACTGAAAAATGTCCCAATGGCGTATTTACAGATGGACAATTACATAAATAAGACAAATCAAAAAACGAATCATTAAAATATTCTTCTTATATCACCCACACTCCTAGGGAGAAGGTGAGCATGGAGAAGGTGAACATGGAGAAGGTGAGCATGGAGAAGGTGAGCATGGAGACAGTGAGCATGGAGAAGGTGAGCATGGAGACAGTGAGCATGGAGAAGGTGAGCATGGAGACAGTGAGCATGGAGAAGGTGAGCATGGAGACGGTGAGCATGGTGAAGGTGAGCATGGAGAAGGTTAACATGGAGACAGTGAGCATGGAGAAGGTGAGCATGGAGAAGGTGAACATGGAGAAGGTGAGAATGGAGACGGTGAGCATGGAGAAGGTGAGCATGGAGACGGTGAGCATGGAGACAGTGAGGATGGAGACAGTGAGCATGGAGAAGGTGAGCATGGTGAAGGTGAACCTGGAGAAGTTGAGCCTGGAGAAGTTGAGCCTGGAGAAGTTGAGCCTGGAGAAGGTGAGCATGGAGAAGTTGAGCCTGGAGAAGGTGAGCCTGGAGAAGGTGAGCATGGAGAAGGTGAGCATGGAGAAGGTGAGCATGGAGACGGTGAGCATGGAGACGGTCCTGAAGATCATGGTCAACCGACAACTCCTACAGGTACTAACACTAGTTAATAATGGTTGCAAATACAAGTGCTGCATAATGTTTTATTTTTTTGAATTTACAGTTGATTTACCTAATGTATTCCTATATAATCTGGAATCAAGGTATGTCTATGCATTATAGATACATAATCGGTATACATTATGTTCTATTCATTTGCGACAGTAAAACAATCGATCATCCGCCGATGTGAAGCCATTATAGTTAGACTTAGTGTAATTCCGATATAGTGGTTGGAACAGTCTTTTCACCCATTCTTTTGCCTGGTACCCTTAGGAGGCTCCTTTTGGTTCCTCCTTCACAGTGTTTTTTCTTTTGTACGGATTATCTTATGCTCTGTACCTGTTCATTTGTGACGACCTGTTCCTGTTAATTTTGTAATCCTCAATAAAATCTTTATGGAAAAAAAAAAAAAAATCGATCATTATGGGTATTAGTGATTACATGACTTGCAGCAGGCACGCTATTTTACTCTCTTTATGTCTTTGGAATCGTATACTTTATGATATTTCAGAATTCTAACATCAGTTACGGAATACATCCTTTACAACAGAGATTGCACATAAAGTATAGGAACAATATGTTGAATATTAAAGCTTATGTTATTGTCTTTTCAGATGAGATATCATACGTTCAAGATAATCAGCAATGTATAGATGTACATATTGAAGGTGATGGACAATGTACACCAACAATCCTGAAGATCTTTTGGAGAGCTTGTCAAGTTCACGTAGTATGCAATCAATTTTTTAGTAATTTATTTTTTAAACCTATGTAAAACCTATAGGTAAAAATTGAGCTATGGAGATTCAAGTGGAGTTCCACCCAAAAATGGAATTTTCGCTTATCTGTTTCCCCCCCTCCGGTTTCACATTTGGCACCTTTTGGGGGGAACATACTTGTCTTTGACAGGTACCCTGTCCCCACTTCTGGTAGTCCTTCAATCAGGTGTGAGGAGGTGGCACTGTGCCCGGTGATCTCTGACTTCTCCCGTGTTGTTCAGGTAGATATTCAACTCTCTAGGTTGCCTAACCCGGCTTTACATGATATATTTTACACCTGTGTAGTTCCCTGGAATATTCATTTGTTTATTATTAGTGATGGACGAACTTCCGATGGGAAGTTTCGCGAACGCGGCCAAAAGTTTATGAACCGCAAAGTTTGCAGCGGACCCCATTGACTTTAATGGCAGGTGAACCTTAAAAACCTACAGGTCATATTTTCAGCCATAAAATACTTACTAGCTGTACACACATAGTCCCACAACATGGACACTGACAGAACAAAAGTATTAAGTGAATCTGGGATCGACAACGACATGCATTCTTTATTTATCTGTCTGAAACCAGCACCGCGATAGAGACTGAGCACTGACACCAGCACCGTGATAGAGAGCACTGACACCAGCACCGTGATAGAGAGCACTGACACCAGCACCGTGATAGAGTGCACTGACACCAGCACCGAGATAGAGAGCACTGACACCAGCACCGAGATAGAGAGCACTGACACCACACTAGCACTGTGATAGAGAGCACTGACACCACACCAGCACTGTGATAGAGAGCACTGACACCAGCACCGAGATAGAGAGCACTGACACCAGCACTGATATAGAGAGCACTGAGACCACACTAGCACAGAGAAAGAGAGCACTGACACCACACCAGTACCGAGATAGAGAGCACTGACACCAGCACCAAGAAAGAGAGCACTGACACCAGCACCGTGATAGAGAGCACTGACATCAGCACCGAGATAGAGAGCACTGACACCACACCAGCACCATGATAGAGAGCACTGACACCAGCACCGTGATAGAGAGCACTGTTAGTGGTCGTGTCTTTGGGGGTGCACACAGCAGAGAGTGAAGAAGAGGGTGCAGATCGAGAGGATGAGGAGGGTGCAGAAGAGTAAGGCTGAGTGACCCACTCAACCAAGTCTGGTGCGTCCTTTGACGTAATCGCACACACCTTCTGCAATTTGCCACCTTGGCTCAAGTCTGTTGCTCCTGCCCTACCCCTACCACCCCTGTGGAAGGGCCTGCCTCTTCCTCTGCCTGTCATTTTTTAAATGACCCTGTGACAAAAGTCTCTAGAGAAGTGCAGTATGTATGTGGAAGAAGGTATATAACACCCCTCTTCAATCTGTTGTTTTTGGGGGCCACTGGTCTATCACACCAGTTATAATACTTTTTTTAAACACTTGCTTACTGGGCACTTAAACCCCCCTCCTGCCCAGACCAATTTTCAGCTTTCAGCGCTGATGCACTTTGAATGACAATTGCGCGGGCATACAACACTGTACCCAAATGACATTTTTATCATTTTTTTCCCACAAATAGAGCTTTCTTTTGGTAGTATTTAATTACAGCTGGGAGTTTTATTTTTTGCTAAACAAACAAAAAAAGATGCAAAAAAAAAATCGTGCTTAATAGTTTGTTATACAATTTTGCAAACAGGTCATTTTTCTCCTTCATTGAAGTGCGCTGATGAGGCGGCACTGATAGGCTGCATTGGTGGGCACTGATAGGCTGCACTGGTGGGCACTGATAGGCATAGTTAAGGCGGCACTAATAGGCCCAGATAAGGTGGCACCGATAGGCGCAGATAAGGCAGTACTGATGGGCACAGATAAGGCGGCACTGATGGGCAAAGATGGGCACAGATAAGATGGCACGGATGGGTGGCACGGATGGGTGGCACGGATGGGTGGCACTAAGGGGCACTGATAGGTACCACTGATAGATGGGACTGATGGACACTGATAGGTGGCTCTGATAGGTGGCACTGCTGGGCACTGATGGGCGGCACTGATGGGCACTGATGGGCACTGGTAGATGACACTGATGGGCACGGATATGTGGCACTGGGGTGCGGCACCGTTGTTGAGGCAGATTGTGGGCAGTGCTGGGTGGCACTGTGGGCACTTCTGGGTGGCACTATGGGCACTGCTGGGTGGCACTGACGGGGGGCACTTATTTTTTAATGAGGTGGCACTGGCAGGGGGCAGGTGGGCACTGGCAGGGCTGGCATCAGTCCCGATCACGGCCGCCAGTGATCGGCTCTTTTTTTCTCCTCGCGCTGTAAGCGCGAGGAGGAATAATAGCCGATTACCGGCTCCGTTGTATCACATGATCAGCTGTCATTGGCTGACAGCTGATCACGTGGTAAGGGGTCGGGATCGACCCCTTGCTCGGATCAGTGATCAGGCGAGTCTCATAGACTCGCCGATCACAGAGCGGGCCGCGTCCCGGCAAAGGAGGTCCGCGCTGTAGCCGTCATTCAGCTATAGTGCAGGTCTCAAGTGGTTAAATTGCGTTTGTCACTTTTTGTAGTATCGCTGCAGAACCGCTCAGCAGTCACAATGCTGCACAGTGGAAATGCACTATACTATGCTTTCTATATGTGCAAGTATTTTATACGTGTATTACACACCTATATACTGCACACCAAATAGTACACCTATACCAGTCCTTAAAAGGACCTTTGTAGACCTAATAGCTAGTGATTTGCAGACTGTCCCTCAGTCCCTACACTGATAAAAGACAGCTGCAGAATCGGTCAGCAGTCAAGTATAATAGGCTTTCTATATTTGAAAGAAAGTATATTATACGTGTACAACCCTATATACTGTACACCTATACCAGTCCTTAAAAAGGACCTTTGTGGACCTAATAGTAATAGCTAGTGATTAAACTGACTGTCCCTGCGCCACAGAGCGTCCTGTCCCTACACTGACAAAAGACAGCTGCAGAATTGGTCAGCAGTGCACTCAGCAATCAGCAGCACCATAGTCAGCAGCAGTGCACCAGAACCCTATATATTGTACACCTATACCAGTCCTTAAAAGGACTTTTGTGGACCTAATAGCTAGTGATTTGTGTCACTACAGTCTGTCCCTGCTCCACACAGCATCTTGTCCCTACACTGACATAAGACAGAACGTAAAACGGCCGTCAGATCAGGTCTATTTATAAGGTAGGGGGAATGTCCATTTGTCCATGTGCTGAAATGTCTCAATTGGCTGTCCTGTACCCCATGATGGATGTGTCATCATGGGTCAAAGTTCTTTCACAATGTAAATGCATATGTCCGCCGTGCGAACATCGGCAGAAGTCCGCCGGTTTGGGGAATCGCGAACACGCAAAATTCGCTGCAAAATGACCGCCAGGCGAACCGTCCATCCCTATTTTATTATCCCTTTTTCCTGGACAAGTTTTATCCACATCCACAGTTGGTCAGATATCATTTGCATTGCTGAAGTGCTGTGCGGAACTACAGACTATTAAGGATTGCACTTCATCTTTGATTTGTCGCTTGCAATATGTTCTCCATCTTTTAGCAAAAATTGAGAGAGATTTATATTAAAAGTTTTTTACTTTCCTTGTTATTAACCACTTGCTACCTGCCATATAGCAAAATGATGGCGGCAAAGTGGTTTCAATACCCTGACCGGACGTCATATGACGTCTTCAGGATATCAAGCTGCTGTGGGGGGGGGGGGGGCGCATCGTGGTGATCGTTGTTGCGGTGTGTCAGTCTGACACACCGCAACTCCGACCTAGGTAAAGAGTCTCTGACGGAGACTATACCACGTGATCAGCTGGCTCTTACTGTTTACATCATGATCAGCCATGATGTAAACAGTAAGAGCCATTTATTGGCTTTTCCTCACTCGCGTCTGTCAGATGCGAGTAGAGGAGAGCTGATTGGCTGCTCCTCTGACAGGGAGGTCTGTGCTGATGGATTATCAGTGCAGCCCCCCTGAGGATGCCCACACTGGACCACCAGGGATGTCATCACCAGGTATTCCACCCTAGACCACCAGGGATACCAATCAGTGTCCACAACGGATGCCAATCAGTGCCCACAATGGACATCACTGATTGGCAGGCATTATTGTTTGGCACTGATTGGCATCCATACCATCAATTAGTGTACGTCAGTGCCACCTATCAGTGCCCATACATGCCCATCCATGCCACCTATCAGTGCCCATCCGTGCCGCCTATCATTGCCCATATGTACCACCTATCAGTGCCCATCCGTGCCATATTTCAGTGCCCATCAGTTCCACCTATGTGTACCCATCAGTGCTGCATATCTGTGCCACCTATCAGTGCCGCCTATCAGTGCCCCATCAGTGTTGCATATTAGTGCCCATCAGTGCCCATCAGTGTCACCTCATTGGTGCCACCTCATCGGTGCCACCTTGTCAGTACAGCCCCATCAGTGAAGGAGAAACTTACTTATTTACAAAGTTTTGTAAAAGAAACAAAAAAAGTTTGTCTTTTTTTTATTTGTTTAGCAGAAAATAAAAATCCCAGAGATGATCAAATACCACCAAAAGAAAGCTCTATTTGTGGGAAAAAAATGTAGCAATGCCCCCCGGAGGAGCAGCTGGTTTTTCTGGCCTTACCGTTTACCTTCTCCACATCATTCCCGAGGTTGATGGCCCAATAACTGCAGAGACTGACACTTGAATCCCTTTTGAGGAATTTTTATTTGCATAAAATGTTGAACAGAAACACAGTCTCTCAGGCCACGTACACACGCGGGGACTGTTCGGCCAACTTTGTCCGCTGAACAGTGTTTCGGCGGACAGTCCGCCCGTGTGTGGGCGTTCAGTGGACAGTTTCAGCGAACAGTCCGCTGAACAAGGTTTTTCGGAATTTCCGAAAAACTGTCCGCTGAAACCTTGTTTCAGCGAACAGTTCCCTCGTGTGTAGGCTTGTTCGACAAACTAAGTTCCGCGCATGCTCAGAAAGTATTTACACGCCGAAAGTTATAATGCAGTGTATAGGACGTCGTATTTTTCGTCCCGTCGTACGTGCCGTTCACGTCATCGCGCACGGTTTCAGCAAACTGTTCGTACGTCGTGTGTGGCCATGTCCGTCCATGCTAATTTTGAGCGGACTGTTTGCCGAAACTGTTTGACGAACAAGGTTGAGCGAACAGTCCCCGCGTGTGTACGCGGCCTCAGTTGGGAATAGAGGGTACGGGTAGGAAAGCTCAGATACTTACTTGGAAACTGCTTACACTTGAAATGTCTCTCTCTCTAGATGATCCAGGGAATAGCCACTCGCAACTGGATACTTCAACTGTCGGATAAATCCTGGTTTATGGATTTAGCAGCCGACAAGTGATTCAAACTTAGCAAAGTCTCTGCCACAGACTTGGTTTTTAGACTTTAGATGAACACAGAAAGTCTCTCACAGGAACTTAGTTGTAACCGAAGGATAAAGTTAGGAACTTTCTTACAGTACCATTATCTTGCAGCCGGTCCAGCAATACTGTAAGAATGTGGATTTACTTGGTGTCCTTTCAGCTCAGCTTCCAGGCTCTTACCGAGCAGCCAGCTATGTGCATGGCCCTCTTCTGAAGAGTCCTCCCCTGGTTGCGTTTTGAGTTGCTGGGCCTCTCCAAACCCGAGACGGCACCGGACCACCTTGAAATCTTCCTTGCAGTTACTGCGCCTCGGATTAGCCAGTCCCAAAGCTCAGAAATGGATGAATCCGCACCCCAGGCCATGAGGGCCTCTGGGGGCTGGTCAGGAGGACCAAAACCATGGAGTCAGAACATACTTCTGGACTGGAACACAGAACCACGTGACCTCAGCACCTTAAGTACCCTCTCCCGGAATACACAGCGAGGCAACACACCCATTGATTGGCTCCGAGAGATTGCATCCAACCAGACTGGGTTCCAATGCCTGTCAAAGATGATACATGCACCTATGACCAGGTAGAACATAGTACAGTCCAGTCAAACTGATGCCAAAACCACAATTTAGTGAAATTAACCCAAAGACCCAACTATAGTCTTAGGAAAAAAATAAATATAAAAACAGCGCATGCTCTTTAGGAGTACTGGCACTATAAAAATGATAAAAAATATGTTTGGGTACAGTGTAGCATGACCACGCAATTGTCATTCAAAGTGTGACAGCGCTGAAAGCTGAAAATTGGTCTGAGCAGGAAGGTGTATAAGTGCCCGGTATTGAAGTGATTAAGTTACACAATGTTGCTTGTGTTCAATTACAAGCGTTTAACTGTCAAACAAGAGCGTCTTTATGTTTTTTGGGGGGGTTTTGGTTGACTGTCACATAGTTCATGCTTACATATCTACCCCTCAAATCACTCCTCGTATAAAACTTAGTTACCTGCGGCCTACCTTCCTTTCCCAGTCGCTGGGTTCTCCACCTTCCCAGTCGCTGGGTTCTCCACCTTCCCAGTCGCTGGGTTCTCCACCTTCCCAGTCGCTGTGTAATCCACCCTCCCTGTGGCTGTGCTCTCCACCCTCCCATTCGCTGTGCTCTCCACCTTCCCAGTCTCTGTGTTCTCCACCTTCCCAGTCGTGTTCTCCACCTTCCCAGTTGTGTTCTCCACATTCCCAGTCATTGTGCTCTCCACCTTCCCAGTCATTGTGCTCTCCACCTTCCCAGTCGCTGTGTTCTCCACCTTCCCAGTCGCTGTGTTCTCCACCTTCCCAGTCACTGTGTTCTCCACCCTCCCAGTCACTGTGTTTTCCACCTTCCCAGTCACTGTGTTCTCCACCCTCCCAGTCACTGTGTTTTCCACCTTCCTAGTCTCTGTGGTCTCCACCTTCCCAGTCACTGTGTTCTCCACCTTCCCAGTCACTGTGTTCTCCACCTTCCCAGTCACTGTGTTCTCCACCTTCCCAGTCTCTGTGTTCTCCACCTTCCCAGTCGCTGTGCTCTCCACCTTCCCAGTCACTGTGTTCTCCACCCTCCCAGTCACTGTGTTTTCCACCTTCCCAGTCTCTGTGTTCTACACCTCCCCAGTCGCTGTGTTCTCCACCCTCCCAGTCACTGTGTTTTCCACCTTCCCAGTCATCGTGTTCTCCACCTTCCCAGGCATCGTGTTCTCCACCTTCCCAGTTGTGTTCTCCACCTTCCCAGTCATTGTGCTCTCCACCTTCCCAGTCACTGTGGTCTCCACCTTCCCAGTCGCTGTCTTCTCCACCTTCCCAGTCGCTGTGTTCTCCACCTTCCCAGTCGCTATGTTCTCCGCCTTCCCAGTCACTGTGTTCTCCACCTTCCCAGTCGCTGTGTTCTCCACCTTCCCAGTCACTGTGTTCTCCACCTTCCCAGTCATTGTGCTCTCCACCTTCCCAGTCACTGTGGTCTCCACCTTCCCAGTCGCTGTCTTCTCCACCTTCCCAGTCGCTGTGTTCTCCACCTTCCCAGTCGCTGTCTTCTCCATCTTCCCAGTCGCTGTGCTCTCCACCTTCCCAGTCTCTGTGCTCTCCACCTTCCCAGTCGCTGTGCTTTCCACCTTCCCAGTCGCTGAGTTCTCCACCTTCCCGGTCGCTGAGTTCTCCACCTTCCCGGTCGCTGTGTTCTCCACCTTCCCAGTCGCTGTGTTCCCACCTTCCCAGTCTCTGTGTTCTCCACCTTCCCAGTCTCTGTGGTCTCCACCTTCCCAGTCTCTGTGTTCTCCACCTTCCCAGTTGCTGTGCTCTCCACCTTCCCGGTCACTGTGCTCTCCACCTTCCCGGTCGCTGTGTTCTCCACCTTACCAGTCGCTGTGCTCTCCACCTTCCCGGTCGCTGTGTTCTCCACCTTACCAGTCGCTGTGCTCTCCACCTTCCCGGTCACTGTGCTCTCCACCTTCCCGGTCGCTGTGTTCTCCACCTTACCAGTCGCTGTGCTCTCCACCTTCCCAGTCACTGTGTTCTCCACCTTCCTAGTCGCTGTGTTCTCCACCTTCCCAGTCGCTGTGCTCTCCACCTTCTCGGTCACTGTTTTCAATTCCAGTTACTGTGTTCTCCCTGCTTGTACAGACCTCAGATCAGCACAGCGGTGTTCTCCTCCTGGTCTGTGTACATTAAATCATCAGAGCCAGGGAGCAGATGGGCTCAGTCAATCTGCAGTAAGTGATTATACAGGCAGCCAGCAGGGAGAGATGCCAGCTGCCCATAGAGAGGATGAGCCCGTAGGGCATGAGACGTGGGGTAGGTGTGCCAGGCGCCTTATTAACTAGTATGTATGTCAGGAGTCAGCAGCTAAGATGACCATATCTGTGTGGCAACACCCAGGAAACTGGGACCAGACTGTTTTTGCTTTAAGCGACGTGTGTTCCTGTGCGATTCAAATGCGGTTCTGTGCGGTGCAATTTCAGCTCATTCATTTTGAAGTCCAAGTTTAACCAAAATGTATTTTTTTTCTTCTGTATGGATGTCTTTGTTCCCTCTGAGTCTTCCTGTCCTGTTGAACCACCAGAGCATTGCTGTAATCATAACTTCCTGCCAGTGTTACCTATAAAACGATTGATCTTTATTATATGTTGCAGGATATTATTCCCGGAGTTCCGATTGCTCCGCCCGGACTGGAAAATCTTCTTCAGGTAGGATGTGTAAAGAGTAGATGTATGGAGAGCAGATTACATACCCAGGAATAGAATTTAAGGCAACAGCTGGTCTTTAGAAGAAAGCTTTTATGTGGAACTCCAGCCAAACCTGAGATAAGGTCAGACAGGCAAGATTTTATTTTTGCTGTATCTATCAGAGAGATTTATCACTAATGGGAGTCAGTTTTCACCTGCCTCTCTACTTACCTTCATATATTTTTACCCTCACCTCATGCACTCGTCTCCTTGCCCCAGGCTCCTGTCGCCCGTCCCCCAGACACCTTTCTTCTAATCTAGGGCACCTATATGTTTACCCTATGCATTCATCTCCTCAACCCAGGCTCCCATCCCCTTGCTCCTAGCAGCCCCTCATTCCACGTCCTATCGCCTCATATGTAACCATCTCTGCATCCAAGACTTCCATTACCTTAGGCACCCATCTATTTAACCCTGACACCCATCCAGCACCTCAGACTCCCATCACCCTAGACTCCCATCTACTCAGCCCTGACACCCATCCATCACCCCATATTCCCATCCCATCAACCTAGGCATCCATCTACTCAACGCTGACACCCATCCATCACAGAAGACTCACATCCTATCACCCTAGGCACCCATTTATGCAACCCTGACACATCCATCACCACAGGTTCCTATCCCATTACCCTAGATACACATCTACACAACCCTAATACCCTCCATTACCCAAGACTTCCATACAATACTCAACCCTGACACCCATCCATCAGCACATATTCCCATCCCATCAACCTAGGCATCCATCTACTCAATGCTGACACCCATCCATCACAGAAGACTCACATCCTATCACCCTAGGCACCCATTTATGCAACCCTGACACACATCCATCACCCCAAGTTCCTATCCCATTACCCTAGATACACATCTACACAACCCTAATACCATCCATTACCCAAGACTTCCATACAATACTCAACCCTGACACCCATCCATCAGCCCAGGCACCCATCTACTCATTCCAGTGACCTCTCCTCTCAGGGTTCCCTTCCTTGATCTATGACACTCCTCTATTTGACACAGAAATTGAGGTATTAATGTATATGGAATTGTTGGTTATAATAACTAGGAATTTGCTGTTGACTCATCTTTGTTCTATTTAACAGGTCAATGGACTCTCTGTGAAAGAGACAAGTAAGTTTTGTTTTTGATTTTTTTTGTAAAGCTCAAATATTTCCACCAACATGTTATTCGTTCATTTGCTGCGGGTCTCCATTAGTCTTCCACCAAATACCAGGAACCTCTACAAGTGTAGCCAGTTTTTCCTTCTTATGTTCATTGAAATTATACATTTAACAGAGAACCGTTCCTACTCCTCTTATTGTCAGAGCTGATTAGATCTCCAGATATAACTAATACACATATTTGTCTTAAATGGAATAGAATGTGATTTTGTACATTGTTTTATGATTGTAAAGGGGCTTCTGAATGGCCATCTGTTGGTGCCCAAACTCCCGCCACACTTATCCTTGGGTAGGCAACCTACTGTTATAGCTCAAAGCCTCTGCCACATTGTGCTCTCTCCTTGCCAAAGGCCTTCCCATGACATCTCCGGCCACTAGCCTTTGAAGGAAAGGAATGTCTACACAAAGGAATCATTTCTGCACTTTATTGTTGATCTTCAAAGATGGCAGAGACACATCACATTGACATATTTACAGGTGTCTTCGGCAAACATTGCCATACACAAAAGTGGACAAGCTGTAGCAGTCATTTGTGAAAGCAGAACACTGCACATCCCTCTAAATCCATCTTCTTTTACATCTCTTCTCTCCTCTGCTTGGGAGCACCACAGTGATGGGACCCATCTCGCCATATACTAAATCTGTAGTATCCTGCTCTATTTAAACTGAATCTCACAAGATGAAGTATCTTGCTTTGTCAGCCAAGATTAACAAGGTGCCTTCAGTAGTATACCAGTCTCTCTTTCTTAGTCTCACTCCATAGCTCTACCCAGTCAGGTACGCTCCCAGAGGTCGTTATCAATCCCAGGGCATTAGTACTCATGTTAGAGAACACTTAGCCTGACCATTCTTCTCCTCATAGACCATAGGACAACTACAGCTAGCTCTTCTACGTTTTAGACAATCTCACCCGGGTCCTCTGTCCTGGGCAGGGCCTTGGCAATAGTTATCTATCTCTGCATGGTTGTGGGGGGTGTTTGGCTCCCATGCCTCATCTCACTTAAGGCTCCTCCCACCCTGGAATTTATATGATCACTAGCCCCACCCATTGCCTCACTACAGGGAGGCTTTGTCTAAAAGGGGACTCAACATCCAATAACATAATTCCCTATTACTAGGGTTGAGTGAGCCTGAACTGTATAGTTCGGGTTCGTACCAAACTTTTGGCTTTTTGGGTCCCGAACCCGAACAATTAACTGTATGTTTGGGTTTGGGTCCGGTGTTTCGGCAACGTAATGGCGCATTTTAAAAAGCCCTGCAGCAGCCAATCAACATTCGTTTAACTGGTGTGCCCTTATAAGCCATCACAGCCATGCCTACTAATGGCATGGCTGTGATTGGCCAGTGCAGCATGTGACCCAGCCTCTATTTAAGCTAGAGGCACACAGCACAGCACGTCACTCTGCTTTAGGCAGTGTAGGGAAAGGTTCCTGGTTTCTGCTGCTGCTGCTGTGAGGAAGAAAATAACATAGGAGTCCTGATTCTGAAATCTTCTAATTAGTCAGCGATTGATTTAGTTGTGTGGGTGCAGTGCACAAGCTTTTTACACTGCACTGAGAGAAAAGATAGACAGTGTAGGGCAAGGTTCCTGTTACTGCTTTGAGGGAGAGAGAATTATGTAGGAGTCCAGATTCAGAAATCTATTCTAATAACTCAGCGATCTCCATAGATTTACCTGGTTGGGTTGCAGTGCACAGTCTTTTTACACTGCCATGAGCCCAGTGCCAGAGAAAATCTAACTTTTATCTGCAAGCTCATTGCACCAGCACTGCATATGTTGCTGTGAGATACACCCTGTACATACTGTGGGTGTATTCTGCTCTTCCAAAAACACCCATTTAGGGCAAAAAAAATATATATTTTGCAGTGTTTTCTGCATATGTGGAGGTGTGCGTTACACAATTTATATAGTTTTCTTCTATTGTGCTATTCAAATAAAAAAAATTTGGGGGCAAAAATTTTTTTTTTGAATAGCATTTTCGCCATTTCTGTAGCTTTAAGATACACCGTTTACATACTCTGGGTGTATTCTGCTATTGCAAAAACACCCATTTAGTGCAAAAAAAAATGTGCAGTGTTTTCTGCATATGTGGAGGTGTGCGTTACACAATTTATATAGATTTCTTCTATTGTGCTATTCAAGTAAAACAAATTTAGGGCAAAACATTTTTTTTTAATAGCATTTTCGCCATTTCTGTAGCTCTAAGATACACCGTTTACATACTCTGGCTGTATTCTGCTATTGCAAAAACACCCATTTAGGGCAAGATCCTAAATTTGGAAAATATGAGGAGAAAGTCAAAGAAGGGACGTGGCTCCGGTTGTGGTGCTGCTGGTGGAGCTCCTGTTGCAGGGAAAGGACGTAGTCGATCTGTGCCAGCTACACGCACAAGTGAAACACCTTCCTCAGGTGCGAGTAGGCGACAGAGCCTGCAGCTGTATTCAGTCGGGCCTAATGCGGCGGTACGAATGTTGAGGCCAGGACAAGTACAGGCGATAGTAGATTGGGTTGCTGACAGTGCCTCTGGTCCCTTGACATTGTCTCCCACCCAGTCTCCTGATGAAAGATCAGAGTTGGCACCTGCAGCCGATGTCCATCAGTCTTTCACCTCACCCCATTGCAAATCAGCCAAGCAGTCTGAGGCCCAAATCATGCAGCAGTCTTTTCTGCTTTTAGATGACTCTGTTAGCAGGGTTTCCCAGGGCCATCCACCTAGCCCTGCCACAGAAGTGGAAGAGATTGTGTGCACCGATGCCCAACCACTTCTGTTTCATGATGAGTACATGGGAGGACCATCGCAGCACGTCTCGGATGATGACTAAACACAGGTGCCAACTGCTGCTGCTTTTGCAATTGTCCAGATCGACAAGGAGGGCAGGGGTGAAGACTGGGTGGAAGATGATGTGGAGGAAGATGAGGTCCTGGACCCCACATGGAATCAACGTCATGCAGGTGACCAGTGTAGTTCGGAGGAAGAGGCGGTGGTCGCACAGAGCCACCAGCACAGCAGAAGAGGGAGCAGGGTGCAAAAGTGGAGCGTCCGTCCCCTAGACAGTATGCCTGCTACTGCCCAACACAGCAAAGGACCGAGCACACCAAAGCCAGGTCCAAGGAGTTCCCTAGCGTGGCAGTTCTTCAGACAATGTGCTGATGACAAGATACGAGTGGTTTGCATGCTGTGCAATCAGAGCCTGAAGCGAGGTATAAACGTTCTCAACCTGAGCACAACCTGCATGACCAGGTATCTAAGTGCAAAGCATGAGCTGCAGTGGAGTAGACACCTCAAAAACCAAGAAAGGTCTCAGGCTCCTCCTGCTTCCTCTTCTACTGCAGTCTCGGCCTCTTCATCCACCTCTGTAGTGACAGTGGCACCTGCCAACCCACAAACAGAGGATCTGCCAGCAACCCTACCACCTGGGTCACCAACCATCTCCACAATGTCCCATGGAAGCGTTCGGCTCTCTATCTCCCAAACACTGGAGCGGAAGAGGAAGTACCCCCCTAGCCACCTGCAATCTGTGGCCCTGAATGCCAGCATTTCAAAATTCCTCACCTTTGAAATGCTGTCATTCCATCTGGTGGATATGCAGAGTTTTAAAAGCCTGATGGCATTGGCTGTCCCACAGTACGATGTGCCCAGCCGCCACTACTTTTCCAGGCGAGCCATCCCTTCCCTGCATAACCAAGTGGGGGACAAAATCAGGTGTGCACTGCGCAACGCCATCTGTGGCAAGGTCCACCTAACTACGGATGCGTGGACCAGTAAGCACAGTCAGGGATGTTATATCTCCCTAACAGCACACTGGGTAAATGCAGTGGCGGCTGGGCCTGAGGCAGATAGTAGTTTGGCGCATGTCCTTCCACCACCGAGGATTGCAGGGCGCTTCAGTTTGCCTCCTGTTGCTAACTCCTCCTACTCCGCTTCCTCATCCTCTACCGCCTCCTCATCCAGTCAGCGTAACATCTTCACCACTAACTTCAGCACAGCCAGGGGTAAACGACAGCAGGCAGTTTTAAAAATTTCCTGTTTGGGCGAAAAACCACACACCACGCAGGAGTTGTGGAGGAACATGGAACAACAGATCGATGAGTGGTTGCTGGCAGTGAGCCTCAATCCTGGCCCGGTGGTGTGCGATAATGGGCGAAATCTCATACCAGCTCTGGGCCTAGCCAGTTTGACGCACATCCCTTGCCTGGTGCATGTGCTGAACTTGGTGGTCCAGAGGTTCCTTAAAAATTACCCCCATATGCCAGAGCTGCTGCAGAAAGTGTAGGCCATCTGTGCGCATTTTTGCCATTCTCACCCTGCTTCTGCTCGCCTGTCAGCGCTGCAGCATAACTTCGGCCTTCCCACTCACCGCCTCATATGTGACGTGCCCACAAGGTGGAACTCCACCTTGCACATGCTGGCCAGACTGTGCAAGCAGCAGCAGGCGATAGTGGAGTTTCAGCTGCAGCACGCACGCGTGAGTCGCTCTGCGGAACAGCACCACTTCACCACCAATAACTGGGCCTCCCAATGCGAGACCTGTGTGCCTTGTTGCGCCGTTTCGAGTACTCCACCAACATGGCCAGTGCCGATGACGCTGTTCTCATCGTTACTATCCGAGTTCTATGCCTCCTTGAAAAAACTCTTCAGGCGATGATGGAAGAGGATGTGGCACAGGAGTAGGAGGAGGAGGAAGAGGGATCATTTCCAAGGCTTTAAGGGCAGTCATTCACAAGTGGCTATGAGGGTGGGTTCCTGCACCAACAAACGCCAGGTACACAATTGTCCGGCAGCAAGGGCACAGTTCTGGGGGATAACGAGGTGGAGGATGAGGAGGAGGAGATGGAGGAGGAGGAACCATGTTCACAGCAGGGTGGCACCCAGACCAGCTCATGGCCATCACTAGTGTGTGGCTGGGGGGGATACAGAGGACACAGACGATACACCTCCCACAGAGGACAGCTTTTCTTTGCCTCTGGGCAGCCTGGCACACATGAGTGATTTCATGCTGCAGTGTCTCCGCAACGAACGCCGAGTTGCCTGCATTCTAACTGGTGCTGATTACTGGGTGGCCACCCTGTTGGATCCCCGTTACAAGGACAACGTACCATCCTTAATTCCCTCAGATCGTAAGATGCACGAGTACAAGCGCACGCTGGTAGACGCGCTGCTGGTGGCATTCCCACCTGAGCACATCAGAAGTCAGGGTTAGCATGGGCGAAATGTGGAAAAGCTTTGTCAGCACGCCACAAGAACCAGCACCACCAACTGAGATGGAACGTCTTAGCAGGAGGCAGCATATCATCAACACGTACTGAATGACGGGTCTTCCCCCTTCAACTTCTGGGTCTCCAAATTGGGCACATGGCCTGAGCTTGCCCTTTACGCCTTGGAGGTGCTGGCCTGCCCTGCAGCCAGTGTATTATCTGAACGTGCATTTAGCACGGCAGGGGACGTTATCACAGGCAAGCATAGCCGCCTGTCCAGAGCCAATGTGGACAAGCTCACGTTCATTAAAATGAACCAGGCATGGATCCCACAGGACTTGTCCATACCTTATGCAGAATAGACATGTATACTGGTGTTCTGACAAAAAATGTCCGGCCATCGGATAGTGTCCGGCCCAAGGACAAGGAGATTCCAAAAATCTTGGAAGATGAGTGCAGGTTCAAGCCCCACCATCCAAGTGGACATACGGTAGCACATAGTAACAGGGCCCCTCACGGGCTCGCTTAACTCGCCACGCTTTGGACACAGCCTTGCTTCACTCGGCTATAACCTCGGATGTGTGGCTTGAACCTGGAGTCACTGCGCAGCGCCGTTCGTCTTCAGAGATTTTCTAAATCCCCTTGTCCTACGTAATGAGCAAGCGCAGTACAGGGCAGACACTATCCAACGGGGGACAGAACTTCAACACATCACCGACCTTACCCAGCCATTGTTGTATTTTTGAACCAGTGTTGGCTACCTTGTTCTCCTCCACCGACGCTTCCACCTACACCGCCACATCCACCGCCACCTCAACCTCCTACTCCATATGGACCTCGTTCTCCTAGGTCAAGATTATAATTTAAATTTTTTTTAATTTCAAAGTATTTTATTTTCCCACTAGCTTATCTATTAAATTGAATATTTTTTTCCAGAAAGAGCAGATTCTGGGACATTCCCACCATATGTGTGGCATCGTGCCGTTGAGTTCCTGAGGTTCTTAATCACTTCCTGTACCTCTTTTTCTGAGAAGGGGGCCTCCAGCATATTATTATTTTTTTAAAATGTATTTTATGTTATTTTAAGTTATTTCCCTATCCACATTTGTTTGTAGCACTTGTCATGCTCTTAACAACATTTTGTTGCCATTTGCAGCCCTATAGCCCTTTCCATTACTTTTTTAGAGCCATTTTAGTCCTCAAAAGTTCGGGTCCCCATTGACTTCAATGGGGTTCGGGTTCGGGGTCAAGTTCGGTCCCGGGCCCAAACTTTTTTCTGAAGTTCGGCCAAACCCATCGAACCCAAACATCCAGGTGTCCGCTCAACTCTACCTATTACCACACTATGTTGGGAAAAAGCAACCTAGTGGCAGAATGGCTAACTGCAATAACTTACATGTATTATCGTCAGAATTTAATTTTCTCTTTTTAAAATAAGAATATTTCATAATAATATTTTATTATTTTTATAATCAGTTAGCAGGTGGGGATCTAGTCTCCATTTCTTACTTAGCTCTTCCCACCAGTAGGAGGGTTTACCAAAATAAGGAACTAACATTTGCTATAATCTGTGTATCTTCAGATATTTGAATTCCAGAAATGGTAGATATCAAGTTACATTGGAGAGGATGTTGGATGCAGGAACGGTTGGTCTATTTTTGCAAAATCTCAGAGGCGTTTGACCTTGTTCACTAATTTTTTCTTATATTTCTGTCCTTTTAGGGAACAGTATATTCCAGAGTCATTGTACATATGATTTGTTTGACACCAATGGCCATTTTGTGTACCACGCCGCTGAGCAACGGGAGTGTTGTGGTCCTCAGATTGATTGCAGGGTTACCAACGCCCAAGGATATAATGTCCTCAACCTTCTTGTTCCTTCAGAGTGCTGTACCTGTGACACCAAGGTATGAAAGACTGACTACACCGAGCTTGGGACAACTGAGTCTCTCACTTTCTCCTAAGGGATTTTAATAGTCCCCTTCTCAAACTCTAAGTCCTATGACAACCTCTGAAGAGAAAGTCACAGGGGCCTGTGGACCCCCTGACCATTTCTCCTCCTTTCCCTTCCTCCCCCCCTCTTTCCTTTACTTTTTGTTTCAAATATTTTTATTGGTGAGAAAAAAAGGCAGAGTTACAATAAACATGTGACATTTACGTATAACAGGTTATATTACACAACCTAAAACTCAACAGCCGCAGAAGAATTTAGCACTTCAACACTAGGTTGTGAGTAATACATAGAACAGTCATCAGTTGACCAATACATGTAACGGAATTCCGTACCCAAGAATGAATTCGGAGAACCGCAAGTGATGCGCACTTACCCCATCGACCCTAGAATGTGTTTAGCAGTTGTGTGAGAGCCAACCCCAAACCCTAGAGGGCAGCAGCTAAAGCCTACCCTCTCCATCTGTAGCGATTGGAGTGTTGCCGGGTTGTGCTCACGTTGAGACAGCAAGGTCATAAGTAAATTGAGCCTGTATTCGTATGGGGTGTAGGGGGGGGGCAATGAGGATAAGAGAGTAGTGAGGGTAGCTTAAATGCGTGGGGGTCGTGGGTCTCCTGCGGATGTTTACGTTGCTAATAGGGTAGGCTGATCCTGGTTATATGACGTATGATGTACTGGTGTTACGGAGTCGAACAATAGTAGATGTGGAGTCTTCAGATAAAGGACAAGATGGGGAAAGGTAACGGGGGAAGGGGGGGAGAGGAGAAGGGCAGGGAGGGAGGGTTGGAAAGGGGGTGATCCAACAGGGGGGTGGTGGGAAGGAGTCTCTGGCTTCCCTCCGTTAGGTCGGGGGGGGGGACGTTTTGGCAAATGATCTGTAGTCTTCCCTCTTTCTTTTACTTACCAATCTTCAACCTCTTCCCTGTCTCTCTTGCCCTTCTGCTGTTCTCTGTTCTCTCGAATAGTGTTCATGTCCTTGGGTTTCATGTCAGTATTAACAAAATAGCTGTTATCGTTGAAGATAATACTATATTATTGTTCATGTCGTTTCTTATAGGGCTGACAAGTCTTTTTTTATTCCCTTTTTTTCTCCTTTTTTTTCTGTACCTGTTGACATACACTTCAGTATTCTTACATTTCTGAATGTTTAACGATAAACCTTATCTGAAATGCCTTGTTGACTTTGTTCTATCAATAAAAAAATATTGAACAAGAAAGAATCACAGTGGGGACCTGTGAGATAAGTGACAACCCTTAGCATACATGCTATGACCCATATCTAGGTCTATTTCTTATATGCTATACTCCTGTAATAACATACAAGCAATAGACCTTTAGGATTGGTACAGAACCCTATATTCACTGGGCCAGGAATGTGGGGATGAGATCCTTGTCCCCAACAACATGAGGAAAAGAGGCTTTGTCACAGACCTTCACTGTTCCCCTGTCAAGGGTGTGTCAAGGGCACAATCACTGCCCCCCTTTCCTGTCCAGCCAAGATACTCGTCTGGATAAAGGGTCTGGTATGGACTTTTTGGTGGATTCCATGACATTTTTTTTTATCTGTGTATAGGGTGCCATTTAAAAACCCAAACCAGACCCCTATCTAAGATAAGGACTTGTTTTGGGATTTAAAGGGAAACCCCACACTTTTTTTCTTCTAAAAAGGATCTTCTGCAGGGCATGTGGCCCGGTATGTTTTGGGGGCAAGCTTGCTGCCCTCCTTCCCTGGCCACCCAGAATAGGACTGGTGAGATACAAAATATGGTCCTCTGGGACATTTAAAACATGGCCCTGTACAGCTGATCTCCAAGTCCTTGGGTGATACAAGATATTTACATCTTGGACTGGTAAACTGCAAGGCATCTCTGACTGTTCTGTGGGACTAGTTAGATACAATGTGCATAGTTAAATGAGCCTCAACAACTGGTGAGTAGGGATGAGCTTGGTGTTCAAGTCGAATGCATGTTCGACTCTAACACCGGCTGTTCACCTGTTCGGCGTAGTCAGAACTCTGTGGGCCGTTCGTGTCATATTCGCGTGGCGCTGATGGTCCATAATGCACTGCGCCATCGCAGTGCATTGCTGGCTCATAATTGACCAAGCATGCACTGTGACCCTGCATGCTTGGCCAATCACACCTCTGACAGCGAGGAGAGCCATAATTATAGCTCAGGGGGGTTTAGTACATGCCCCACACTATATAAGGCTGCCAGCGCAGCGGCCTTGTGTAGTGTGTTGCGGTGGTCATGGAAAGAGGATGATAGGCAGGGACAGTGTCTTTACTGCTTGGGAACCTAGCACTGTTAGAGTGGGTGTTGTGTGCCTCCTGCCCAGTATACACCTGAAGATACCCCTTATTGCTGGTGTTCTGTTTCTGTAATACAGGCATCTGCAGCAGTTAAAGTGGGTGTTTTTGTGCCTCCTGCACAGTATGCACCTGTAGCTACCCTTTATTGCTGGTGTTCTGTTTCTGTAATACAGGCATCTTCAGAAGTTAGAGTGGGTGTTGTGTTCCTCCTGCACAGTATACCCCTGAAGCTACCCTTTATTGCTGGTGTTCTGTTTCTGTAATACAGGCATCTGCAGCAGTTAAAGTGGGTGTTGTGTGCCTCCTGCACAGTATACACCTGAAGCTATCCTTTATTGCTGGTGTTCTGTTTCTGTAATACAGGCAGGGCAGCCACCAGAAATTTTTTGGCCTCTTACACAGCTTTAGGCTTGGGCCCCCTGGGCCTGACCACTAACATTTCCCTGGGCCTGCCCACTGGCCATCCCACCGAGTCGTTCGGTGCACCCACTTTTGTTTTAACACTCTTACAACTTACTATATGAGAATAAATCCAATCCATTAAAAGAGACATCCCCATATATTCAGCAAAGAGATGGCCCAACCCAGGAAAGAGACAGTCCAATCCAGCAAAAGAAATTTCAATCAGGCAAGGAGACATCCCAACTTAGAATAGAGACATCCACACAAGTTCAGCAAAGAGATTTCCCAATCCAACAAAGAGACATCCTCATATATTCAGCAAAGAGACATCCCAATTCAGCAAAGAGAGAGCCACATATATTAAGAAAGGAGACATCCCCATCCAGCAAAGGGACGTTCCAGTCCACCTAAGTGATGGTCCAATCTAACAGGGACATCCCCATATAGCAAGAAGAAGCCCCATATAGCAAATAGCCCAATTCAACAAAGAGATAGCCACATCCAGCAACATTGTCAATTAATTTACCATTGTGATGTCTAACAACTTGTCTCCAGACCAGTCTACAGCGAGTTGAACTGAAATTGGCATGGCGGCCAAACCAGCATCTAGTCTGCAAAGAGAGATGGAGTGCAGATTATACCACTCCACCTTCCCCTTGCAGCTAGACCTAAGTGAGCTGCATCAGCTCACTCAGTGGCCTCCCTGCTTTAGCAATTGCTAGTTACCACAGCAACAACAACTCGTTGGGTGGGTCTCAGGCGCCTGGGCCTTTTGGGACACCCGGGCCCCCTACATGTGTATGGGCTGTCCCCCCTGGTAGCTGCCCTGCATACAGGCATCTGCAGAAGTTAGAGTGCGTGTTGTGTGCCTCCTGCACAGTATACACCTTATTGCTGGTGTTCTGTTTCTGTAATACAGGCATCTGCAGCAGTCAAAGTGGGTGTTGTGTGTCTCCTGCACAGTATACACCTGAAGCTACCCTTTATTACTGGTGTTCTGTTTCTGTATAACAGGCATCTTCAGAAGTTAGAGTGGGTGTTGTATGCCTCCTGCACAGTATACACCTGAAGCTACCCTTTATTACTGGTGCTCTGTTTCTGTAATACAGGCGTCTGCATCAGTTTGAGTGGGTGTTGTGTGCCTCCTGCACAGTATACACCTGAAGATACCCCTTATTGCTGGTGTTCTGTTTCTTTAATACAGGCATCTGCAGCAGTTCAAGTGGGTGTTGTGTGCCTCCTGCACAGTATACACCTGAAGCTACCCTTTATTACTGGTGTTCTGTTTCTGTAATACAGGCAGCTTCAGAAGTTAGAGTGGGTGTTGTATGCCTCCTGCACAGTATACACCTGAAGATACCCTTTATTACTGGTGTTCTGTTTCTGTAATACAGGCATCTTCAGAAGTTAGAGTGGGTGTTGTGTTCCTCCTGCACAGTATACCCCTGAAGCTACCCTTTATTACTGGTGTTCTGTTTCTGTAATAGAGCCATCTGCAGAAGTTAGAGTGGGTGTTGTGTGCCTCCTGCACAGTATACACCCGAAGCTACCCTTTATTACTGGTGTTCTGTTTCTGTAATACAGGCATTTTCAGACGTTAGAGTGGGTGTTGTGTGCCTCCTGCAAAGTATACACCTTATTGCTGGTGTTATGTTTCTGTAATACAGGCATTTGCAGCAGTTAAAGTGGGTGTTGTGTGCCTCCTGCAGGGTATACACCTGAAGCTATCCTTTATTGCTGGTGTTCTGTTTCTGTAATAAAGGCACCTGCAGAAGTTAGAGTGGGTGTTGTGTTCCTCCTGCACAGTATACACCTGAAGATACCCCTTATTGCTGGTGTTGTGTTTCTGTAATACAGGCATCTGCAGCATTTACAGTGGGTGTTGTGTGCCTCCTGCAGAGTATACACCTGAAGCTACCACTTATTGCTGGTGTTGTTCTGTTTCTGTAACACAGGCAGGCAGCTGCAGTAATTACAGTCAGTGTACTGTGTCATTTGCTCAGTGTGCACCTAAAGCTACCCAATTGCTGTTTTTCCCATCTCCTTGCAAGCCATTACTATGTATGGAAGGCCAACAAGGAGAGGCAGACAGTTACGAGCCAATAAAAGAGGGCAAGCAGGCTCTTTGTCTAGAGACAACTGTGCTGGTCGTGGACGCGGTGCATCGTCATCAGCACGTGGCCATGGGACACGCTTATCCTTATTTTTGGCAGCTGGACGTGTTGAGCCGCATCATGCCGAAGACTTGGTAGCGTGGATGACCAAGCCCTCCTCATCCTCCTCATCCTCACTCACCCAGGCTCAGGGTACTAGCAAAGCAGCTGGCAACGCATTGTCTTCCCTCGTCTCAATGTCATCAGTGACTCCTTCCCTAGACCCACCACGTCCTCCAGAGCAGTCCCCCAAACTGTTTGAGTGCAGTGTTGGGTACATGCTCCAGGAGGATGCCCAGCGTTTTGAATGCTCGGATGATGATACCCAGCTAATGGAAGGCATTAGCGTGACGCAGAGAGAGGGGATGCTCAAGAAGGAGAGCAAACTGGCAGTCATGTTCCACAAGCTGCAGCACACTGCCAGGTTTGCTCCAGTGATGAAGAGGGAGGGGATGATGAGGTCACTGACTCCACATGGGTCCCTGATAGGAGAGAGGAGGAGGAGGAGGCACATCTCCAATGAGGCAGGATGCCCTCCGGGGGCCAGCTTAGGGGCAGCACACCGACTGAATCACACCGCAGAGCTCCGCCTGTGCAGGGCGCTGACTCTGCACGTTATTACAAAGGTTCTTTGGTGTGGGCCTTTTTGAGACGAGTGCATCAGATCGCACCGCTACTATTTGCAACATATGTCTCAAGCGTATCTCACGTGGCCAAAACATCAGTCGCTTGGGCACCACATGCTTGACCAGAGATATGTTGACCTGCCATGCAGCTCATTGGCAAGCGTACCTTAAAGACCCACACCAAAGAACAAAGCGGACCTCTCCTTGCTCCTCATCAGCTGGGATCTCCAACCCCACTAGACCTTCAGTCCTCTCTGAAACCTGCTCTGAGAGGAATAAAGGTGTTGAATTTGGTGTGTCACAGCCAAGTGCTTGCGGACACTCTGCTAGCAGTACACTGATGTCCGCTTGTAGCAGGCAAATTTCCCTGCCCCAGCTGCAGGACCGTCGAAAAAAAGTTCACTCCCAGCCATCCACATGCCCAGTGGTTGAATTCTAGCTTGGCTAAATTGCTAGCACTTCAACTGCTGCCTTTTCAGTTGGTAGACTCGGCCCCCCCTGAGTTTGTGCAATGTGTGATTCCTCAGGTACCCAGGCTTACAGGATGTCCTGAGGCAGGCCAGGAAAGTCTGTGTGCATTTCTGCCGATCATATAATATCAGTGCTCAGCTAGCTGAGCTCCAAAAGGAGTTGAACCTGCCCAAGAACCGCTTTATATATGTGACATACCCACCAGGTGGTACTCAATGTTGGCCATGCAGCAGCAGCTGCACACACAGCAGAGGGCCATCAATGAGTACCTGTGTGACCACGGCACCAGGACAGGGTCAGGGGAGCTCGATTTTTTTTTCATCACGACAGTGGGGCATGATCAGGGATGCATGCACTGTCCTGTCACCATTTGAGGAGGCCACGAGGATGGTGATCAGTGACAGTGCATGCATCAGTGACACTGTACCTCTTGTCCACCCGTTGGAGCATACACTGCGTGGAATAATGGACAGGGCACTTGAGGCAAAACAGAGGCAGGAAAAGTAGGACTTCCTTGCCTCTCAAGGCCCCCTTTATCCAGATAGTGTTCCTGCTGTCCCACCCATCACACAGGAAGAGGACACGGAGGAGGAGGAGGAGGATTGTGTCAATATGGAGGTGGAGCCTGGCAGCAGTCTTGTAGGGATGATTTACAGTCCCAAGAAACCTGTGGACTTGTACGTGGCTGGGAGGAGGTGGCTGCGGATCATGTTGTCCTTAGTGACCCAAAGGACTCCGGACCGAATGCCTCAGCTTACGTACGCTGCATGGCCTCCTTGATCCTGCAAAGCCTGCATAAGGATCCTCTTATTCTTCGGATCAAGGAGAGGGACCATTACTGGCTGGCCACTCTGCTTTATCCACGGTACAACGGTAAGGTTGTGGACCTTATCTTGCCATCACAGAGGGAGCAGAGGATGAGACATCTCCGGGGAGGCCTTGCAGAAAGGTCCATGCAATGCGTTCCCAGACACTGGGAGGTTACAAACTTCTGGTCCTGGACAACGTGTTGCTGAGGCTTCGGTCAGTAACAGAAGGAGTGGTGGAGAAGGTGGCCATCTGACCGATGCGTTCAGATAATTTTTTAGTCCGCAGCCCCAAGGTATGATCGGTTCCAGCAACCATCGCCAGCGTCTGATTTACATGGTGCAGGAATACCTAGGGGCAAGGTCAGACTTGGACACCTTTCCCACCGAAAATCCTCTGGCTTACTGGGTCTTGAGGATGGATCACTGGCCAGAGCTTGCACAGTATGCAATTGAGCTAATGGTCTGTCCTGCATCCAGCGTTCTTTTGGAAGGCACCTTCAGTGCTGCTGGTGGCTTTGTTACCGATCACAGGGTGCTCCTGTCCCCCGACTCAGTTGATCGACTGACCTTCATCAAGATGAATCAGTCTTGGATCACCACCAGCTACCAAGCACCTGAAGCTGATGTAACCGAATAATTTTTTTTGAAAGGTCCCATCCCTTTAAGACTGCCTATGCTGATGCTGAGTAGGGATGAGCCGAACACCTCCCAGTTCGGTTCGCACCAGAACCTGCGAACGGACCGAAAGTTCGCACGAACGTTAGAACCCTATTAATTACAATGGACTTGAACATTCGAAATCTAAAGTTCTAATTCTAATGGCCAATATGCATATGTTATTGTCCTAAAAAGAGTTTGGGGACCCGGGACCTGCCCCATGGGACATGTATCAATGCAAAAAGAAGTTTTAAAAACTGATGTTTTTCTGAAGCAGTCATTTTAATGATGCATAAAGTGAAAAAAAGTGAAATATTCCTTTAAATATCATACCTGGGGGGTGTCTAAAGTATGCCTGTGAAGTGGCATGTGTTTCCCATGTTTAGAACAGTCCCTGCACAAAATGACATTTGTAAAGAAAAAAAAAGCCATTTAAAACTGTTTGCGGCTATTAAAGCATTAGTTAAGTAATTATTAGGTAATCTCTTTTCCTGGCAATATGGAGGAAAATCTTTCAGAAATATGGCATGGCTACCCCATCAACCCCCTACCCCAGCCCATAACCAGCCCCTATCGGTCTTGTATGGATATTAAAGGGAACCCCGCACACAAAATATGTTATGTTAATGTTAGGCAGATGCCTGTGTTGCACAAATGAACTACACAACACCAGCAATGGGGGGGGGGGGGGGTAGATTCAGGTGTATGCTGTGCAGGAGGCACACCACACCCACTGTAACAGCGCTAGGTTAGGAAACAAAGCAAAGCTGACACTGTCCCTGCCTATCCTGCTCTCTCCCTGAACACTACACTCACTGTAACAGTGCTATCTAAAGAAGTAAAGCACAGCTGACACTGTCCCTGCCTATCCTTCTCTCTATGAATGCCGCAACACATTACACAAGGCCGCCGCGCTGGCAGCCTTATATAGTGTGGGGCGTGTACTAAACCCCCTGATCTATAATTGGCCACAGGCATCCAATCTGTGGCCAATTATGGCTCTCCTTGCTGCCGGCGCTGTGATTGGCCAAGCATGCGGGGTCACAGTGCATGCTTGGCCAATCATCAGCCAGCAATGCACTGCGACTGTGCATTGTGGGCCATTCATATCACACAAATTTGATGCAAACGGCCCACAAAGTTCTGTTTTTGATGAATGGATGAACGGCCGATGTTCGATTAGAACATGGGTTCGAATCAAACACTGGGCTCATACCTAATGCTGAGTGACTGTGCTGTTATGTTGACTGACTATCCTCTTCCTCCTTAATGATCCTGCTGATAGCTTGGAAGAACATTTTTGGTTCTGGGTGACGCCACCAGTGGCTAAGGCCCAATTTCTCAGCCCATGTTTAACAGGGGCATGTAATTAGAATTTTTAATGCAACGCTTTGCAGCAGGGCTCATTCCTGCACTCCAACTAGAGTATCTGGGAGAGGTTGCAGTGTTGTGGCACCAGCACCAGTGCCTAAGGCCCAATTTTTCAGCCCCTGTTTAACAGGGGCATGTAATTACAATTCTTGATATAATATTTCACAGCAGGGCCCATTCCTGCGCCCACCGAGAGTAACTGTGAGGACTTATAGTGTTGTGGCACCAGCACCAGCACCACCACTACAACCAACAAAGGCCCAATTTTTCTACCACTGTTTAACAATGGCATGTAATTACAATTCTTGATATAATCCTTCACAGCAGGGCGCTCCAGCGCCCACCAAGAGTCACTTTGAGGGCTTACAGTGTTATGGCAACACCAACACCTTAGGCCCACATTTCTGCAGAGCATATAGGGCAGGCACCTACTCTCAAATATCCAACTTACAAACGTCTCCTACTTGCAAACGGAAGGAGACAACAGGAAGGGAGATGAAAAAACAAGGGTGATAACCCTTTCCTATGTTTTCTAAAAAGCTTAAAAATAGATTTTTTGACTGGAGCTACACTTTAAAAATGTACCAGTTCAAAATTACAAACAGATTCTACTTAACACAACAAACCTACACAGTCCCTGCCTTGTTTTTACCGCCTGTATTCCTGTTCTGAGTATATAGAGCCTGGGGGCCCTACGCATTTACTTTTTTTAATTTGGATACGGGGTTCCCCTTAATATCTGTACAAGACCCAAATGGGCTGGTAATGGGCAAGGGGGGCTACCCATGCCATTTTTCTCAATGATTTTCATCCATATTGCCGGAAACCAGACATGACATTAAAACCACAAGCAGTATTAAATTACTTTTTTTCCATTATTTCCGTCTGTCAGGGACTGTTCTAAACACGGGAAACATGCATACTATAGACACCCCCCTGGCATGATATTTAAAAGAATATTTCACTTTTTTTTTTTCACTTTAATTGTCTTTAACCACTTGCTTACTGGGCACTTAAACCCCCCTCAGTCCCAGACCAATTTTCAGCTTTCAGCGCTGATGCACTTTGAATGACAATTGCGCGGGCATACAACACTGTACCCAAATGAAATTTTTATAATTTTTTTCCCACAAATAGAGCTTTCTTTTGGTGGTATTTAGTTACAGCTCGGAGTTTTATTTTTTGCTAAACAAACAAAAAAAGATGCAAAAAAATAAAAAAAAAATCATGTTTTAATAGTTTGTTCTAAAATTTTGCAAACGGGTCATTTTTCTCCTTCATTGAAGTGCGCTGATTAGGCGGCACTGATAGGCTGCATTGGTGGGCACTGATGGGCTGCATTGGTGGGCACTGATAGGCTGCATTGGTGGGCACTGATAGGCTGCACTGGTGGGCACTGATAGGCATAGTTAAGGCGGCACTAATAGGCACAGATAAGGCGGCACCGATGGGCACAGATAAGGCGGCACAGATAAGATGGGCACAGATAAGATGGCACGGATGGGTGGCACGGATGGGTGGCACGGATGGGTGGCACGGATGGGTGGCACGGATGGGTACCACTGATAGATGGGACTGATGGGCACTGATAGGTGGCACTGATAGGTGGCTCTGATAGGTGGCACTGCTGGGCACTGATGGGCGGCACTGCTGGGCACTGATGGGCGGCACTGGGGTGCAGCACCTTTGAGGCAGATTGTGGGAACTGTGGGTGGCACTGTGGGTGGCACTGCTGGGTGGCACTGTGGGTGGCACTGCTGGGTGGCACTGTGGGCACTGCTGGGTGGCACTGTGGGCACTGCTGGGTGGCACTGACGGGGGGCACTAACTTTTATTAAATTGGCACTGCAGGGGGCAGGTGAGCGCTTACATTACTGCCCGTGATCGGGACTGATGTCCCGATCACGGCCGCCGGTGATTGGGACTGATGTCCCGATCACGGCCGCCGGTGATCGGCTTTTTTTTTTTCTCCTCGCGCTGTCAGCGCGAGGAGGAATAATAGCCGATTACCGGCTCCGTTCTATCACATGATCAGCTGTCATTGGCTGACAGCTGATCACGTGATAAGGGGTCGGGATCGACCCCTTGCACGGATCGGTGATCAGGCGAGTCTCATGGACTCGCCGATCACAGAGCGCGCCGCAGTCAATAGACGTAGTCCCGGAAATGTAGGTCCGCGCTAATGCCGTCATTTGGCAATAGCGCGGTACCGAAGTGGTTAAAATCAGTGCTCCCGAAAAAAATGCATTTTTTTTTTTGTCATTGAGCCAGGTCCCCAAACCCTTTTTAGGACAATATCTTGCATATTAGCCATTAAAATTAGCACTTTTGATTTCGAAAGTCCGAGTCCCATAGACTTAATGGGGTTCTAAAGTTCATATGAATTTTCGGTCCGTTCGAAAGTTCTGGTGCGAACCGAACCGGGGGGTGTTCAGCTCATCCCTACTGGTGAGATAAGACCTGAAACACTAAAGCTCCTATGATAAAAATCCATAATCCTCTAGGCCTGGTTAGCAATAAGGTACAAACTTATAGGGTTGGTTATATCAAAGTCATGGACCTCTAAGACTGGTGAAAAAAAAACACATGGATTTTTAGTACTGGTGACATTCAAGACACAGGCCTCTGGGGCTGTTCTGTTATAGCACATGTTCCTCTAAGCCCCTGTACACACGGTCAGACATTCCGATGGAAAATGTCCGATCGGACCGTGTTGACGGATAATCCGACCCATGTGTGGGCTCCATCGGACTGGACTATAACATTTTCCATCAACATGATCCGATCGGACTTCGTCCGATCGTTTTTAGAGAATTTCCGATCGGACAAAGTGCCACGCATGCTCAGATCAAATTCCTAGACCAAAGCTATTGGCTACTAGCCTGAACGTAGTCCCATCATAACGAAATAACGTCATCACGTTCTGAACGATGCAGTATGCAATACCAGTTTCGGACAAAATCCGTCGGACAAAATCCGACGGATTTGGTTGTCGGAATGTCCGACCGTGTGTACAAGGGCTAAGACTGGCGAGAACAAATGCACAGCTTTGTTGACTATAGAGACTAATGGAATATAAAACATGGTCATCTAGATGGAGCTGGTTACAAGATGTGGTCCACTAATGCTGATTTGAAATAAGATTTGTTCCTATTCCTTTAGGACTGGTAATTAATGACAAGGAATGGGTCCAAATAAACTTACTGGACAGCCGCAGTACAGTTCTGGATATGGTGACAAAACTCATTAGACATCCTCTTGTGACAATGTATTATTATAGTTACAGGTCTCCACTTCCTCCGGGGAGCTTCTCGGCTACATTATCAAAAAGTGGACAAGTTTTACCTTAAGCTTCGACATCTTGGATCCATTGAGGCGTGTTTGTTTTAAAGTAAAAGGTCCAGGATGGGGGGAAGGCTTCATGTCAGACCTCCATTATAAGGTCAGTCTATCAACAAGTATCAAATATTTTTTTCTTTAGAAATAATACTTGTAGAAAATGTTATTGGGTTGCCTCTGTACGCTGGTTGAGGTGAACATCTGCCATGCTTTCTACTCACTGTGGGCTTCTTTTTTAACCTGACTCTGATATAAAAATGACAAACATAATATATGTTAATGCCTTTTTTGTGTTTTTGCAGTCTTATTTTTTAGTAACATTTGTAGCCACAGCAGGAAGGTCAAGAACAAGTCAATTGTTTTTTTAAATAATATAGTGCAAGGTGGCAATGAGCAATAGCTAGTGAGCATGAGCAGTGTTACAAGATTGTTTTCAGGGTTGGCGACCAAAGGGAACAATGAATTAGCAGTGGTATGGATGTACTGTGGTGTACAGAGGTGTGCTTTAAAATGTGCATTACCATTGGCTTTGTGAGACCAAAAACAGAAGAGTGCAAAACAAATGAATGGAGTTTAGAAAAAAAGTTATAAGGTCAACCTGGTCATGCCAAAGTCACAAGACCATGTGCCGATCAAAAATAGTCATCTCCTCCTTATTAAAGAGGAAGTAAACCCTGATGAGTTTACTTCCTCTTTCATTCCCTGCAAAGGCAAAGCATAATGGACTACTATGCATCGCATAGTAGCCTATTATGTGTCACTTACCTGACACAGGAGCCAGCAAAGTCGCCGCTGTCCCCTGTAGTCTGCCGCATCCATCTTCTTGGTGGGGTCTCGCAGCTCCGCCGCTGTCAATCGGCGAAGCCGTGATGACGTCATTCCCACGCTTGCGCGCGGGAGCCGACACGCGCGGTAGCTCCGTCTCTGAGAATGCCGCTCTCAGTGCGCCTATGCGCCAATGTCTATGGAGCATGCGCCGTAGACAGCGGTGCCTGTTTTCGGGCAAATATCTCCTAAACCTTTATGGTTTAGGAGATATTTCTTGGACCTACAGGTAAGCCTTAATCTAGGCTTACCTGTAGGTTAAAGTGGTTTGTAAGGGTTTACAACCACTTTAATGGCAAGGTGGGAGGAGGTGCTGATTTTTGTGGTCTAGGGTTATGTGTGGCTCTCCTAGTTTAGTGTGAATGTTCAAATAAATATGGGTTGGGCCTTTTTGAACCAATCCATCCATTGTTGTGTGCTATTTTGGGCAGAAAGCCTTCCACCGAGGCGTACATGCGTTCATACATTCCGTGTAGCTGTGTCGCTCGAAAAACTTCTGTATATGAAAGCTGATCTGAGGATTTCCAATTACGGGCTAGGGTCAGTCTTACCGCTAGGCATATATGTGTGACAATACATCAGAGACTATGTGGGTAGTTCTTGATTCCAATATTGAGGATTGCCAGTTCTGGGGTTGGTGGCGTGGTAATGTGTGTGACCTCTGATATTAGGTGAAATGTATCTTTCCAGAATAGAGCTAGTTTAGGGCAGGCCCACACATATATGATATAAGGTCCCTGGTAGTCCACAGTGTCTCCAACAAGTAGGCTCTGCAGTTGAGTTGTACGTGTGGAGCTGTGCGGGGGTAATGTACCATCTAAGGTTCATCTTATACCTAAGTTGCCAGAGGTTAGCGGATTTTGTTGCTGAGTGAGTGGCTCACAGTGCGTTTTGCCATTGTTGCAGGGAATACGAGGTCCCCGTGTCCTTTTCCCATTTTAACATGGGGGACAGTTTTCCGAAAGTGGTTTTGCCTTTCAATATGGCGTAGAAAAGCGTAATACCTTTGGCTGACGTTTTGCTACCTGACAGGTATTGCCATGCTTCTATCGGAATGTTTATGCAGAGATAAGGAGTTCGCATTAAGCACTGAGTTATTTGGACATATTTAAAGTAATCTTTTGCGGGGAGTGAAAAGTCTCACTGTAATAAGGTGAAAGGTTATATATACTCATTGGTATACAGGTCTGCAATTTGAGTTAACCTTTTTTCTTTCCATGAAGTTATCTGTATGTCCCGGATCAGTAAATTGAGTATTTCTATGGGGAGGGGAATTTTGCAGGTTTTGGTAGTTGTGTGCAGGTTAGTGAGTAAGTGAGCGAACGTCGCCGTCGATGCTTTTATGGTTGGAGATACCGTATTTGCCGGTGTATAAGATGACCGGACATATAAGACGACCCCCTAATCTTACAGTTGTTTAAGCATTTTTTTTGTACTTACCGTATAAGACGACCCTCTTCCGAGGCTTCCGACGCTTGATATTTCGTCCTTCTTGCTGGAGCAGGAGCTGGCGCCATATCCTTCTTCCTGCTTTTGTTGGAACCAATCACGGCGAGTGATGTATTCTATTAATGAATACAAAGCCTTCTTGGATTGGCAGAGGCTTTATCATCATCAGCCTGCGCCTCTCAACCTCTGTCAATCCGAGCAGGCTACTGAGTAGCCTGCTCGGATTGGCAGAGGTTGTTACTCCAATCTGAGCAGGCTCTGTATTAATTTGAATACATCGCTCACCGGGATTGGCTCAGCGGTATATACTGTATGTAGCCGAAGCTACATACAGTATTACTGAACCCTCAGCAGGCATCCGAGTGGCTGATCTGGCGTATAAGACGACCCCCGATTTTTGGCCAATTTTTTTAAGTGTAAAAGGTCGTCTTATATGCCGGAAAATACGGTAGGTGTTTATCAGTTTTCTTTATTTTAGGTGTGGTTAGTAGCCAGATCTTTAGGTTTTTGCCTGGTACTTGGAGAGCTTCAATAGAGCTCCAGTGGTTATTAGACCCCTTTCACACGAGGGCGTTTTGCAGGCGCTATAGCGTTAGAAATAGCGCCTGCAAAATGCCCTAAAGAAGCTGCACCATTGTGTGTAGTGTGAAAGCCCCGAGGGCTTTCACACTACAGTGGTGCGCTGGCAGGACGTCAGAAAAAAGTCCTGCCAGCAGCTTATTCGGAGCGGTGAAGGAGCGGTGTGTTTACCGCTCCTCCACCGCTGCTGCCCATTGAAATCAATGGGGCAGCGCTGTAATGCCGCCGGCAAAACGCCGCTATTGCGGCGTATTGCCGGTGGTTTTAACCCTTTCGCGGCCGCTAGCGGGGGGTAAAAGTGCTAGCGGCCGAAATGCGCCGCAAATCCACCGCAAATCCGGCGGTAAAACGCTGCTAAAAATAGCGG
Source organism: Lithobates pipiens (assembly GCF_037356315.1). Lineage (NCBI taxonomy): Eukaryota > Metazoa > Chordata > Amphibia > Anura > Ranidae > Lithobates > Lithobates pipiens. Next base: position 665,106,975 of record NW_027507903.1, read on the forward strand.
CGTTTTACCGCCGACGCAAGGTGCGGTGTGGTGTGAAAGGGGTCTTAGAGTCAGGAGTAAACCATGCTATGTGCCAGTACTGCCGCAATATATTAATCTCTAATATAAAAATATCCTATCCCACCCACTCCTTTGTGTTTTGTTAGGATGTGCTGTGCTATTCTAGCTTTTCTACCCTGCCAGATGAATTTTCTAAGAAGGGATTGAACCTGTGTAAAGAAGGATAATGGTATAGGAATGGGTAGTGCCCTCAATAAGTAAAACAGTTTAGGGCACGTTTAAGGGAAGTTTAAGCATTTTGAATGCTGTGAGTCTACCTGAGCTGGAGAGCGTTAGTTTGGATATTTTTTCTAAGTCTTTAGGAAGAGTGTTTAGGAAAGGAATGAAGTTGGTTCTTTACAGAGCTGCTGTGGTGCTTGTGAGGGTAGTGCCAAGGTAACTGAGAGATTCTTTAGACCATGCATATTGATAGTTACTTTGCAAATAGTGTTGTTGCTTTGACATTTTGTAGAGATAGTATGTATGACTTAGATATGTTAATTTTATAATATGAGACACAACCGAATTCATCCAGTATTGTTTGCACCGAAGCCAGGGAGGAGGTAGGGTTGGTTAGTTAAAATATCACGTCATCAGCGAAGAGGCTGATCTTGTGCTCCGACACTGATACCCAGAACGTTCACTTGAGACCTGACTTTTGCTGCAAGGGGTTCAATCATCAGGTCAAATATTAAGGGTGAAAGGGGGCAGCCCTGCCTGGTACCATTGGTTATGCTAAAAGTGGTAGATAGCATGGATGAACAATAAACTTGAGCTGAAGGGGAGGAGTAGAGAGCTAAGATTGCTAAAAGGATATGTCCCTGAAAGCCAAATTTTTCTAACGTCATTTTCAAATGCTGCCAGTGAACCCTATCAAATGCCTTCTCCGCATCTAAACATAGAAGCAAAGAAGGCATTCGATGGGTCACTGCGTGATGCATGATGTTAATCATTCATCGTGTCGCATCAGAGGTTTGGCTTCCCTTGATGAAGCCTGACTGGTCAGGGTGAATCAGTACTAGCAACAAGTCAATCAGCCTGTTCGCTAATACCTTTGCATATAGTTTTACATCATGGTTAAGTAGTGAGATAGGATGGAAATTTTGTGTTAAGTTAGGCTCCTTCCCCGGCTTCGGTATCGTAATAATTAAAGCTTTCAGCATTTGCTGGGGGAAAGAGGCCAAGGAGGCAGCAGAATTGAACAGAGGGGTAATATACTCCGTAAGTAAGTGGCTAAATTGTTTATAGTACTCTCCCAGAAAACCATCAGGCCCAGGTGCTTTGTTGTTTGGTGGTGCTTTGTTGTTTGGTAGTGCTTTAATGGCATTTGCAATTTCTTCTGATGTGATCGGGGCATTAAGCTCATCTAGTTGAAGTGGAGTTAGACTAGGTAGGTGGACCGAGTCTAAGAAGGTCTTTATTTGCATGGGTGTGGGTTGGGACTGGCATCTTTAGTCTTTCAGATTGTAAAGTTTACTATAGTATGCACTAAATGCATTTGCAATGTCTTGCGGGTTGTTTAATTTGGAATTTGTAGTGGGATGGTAAACATAGGGAATGGGAGATTTGGTGAAGTGGCCCTTGATCTGGTGGGAGAGTAATTTACCCGGCTTATTTCCTTCAGCGTAGAACCTCATTTTGAGACGTTTTTGGAGTCTGTCGTGTATTTCCAATAAAAGAGCTCTGAGGTCTAGTCTGAGCGCTATTAACCACTTACAGACCGGACCATTTTGCTGGTCAAAGACCAGACCACTTTTTGTGATTCGGCACTGCGACGCTTTAACTGACAATTGCGCGGTCGTGCGACATGGCTCCCAAACAAAATTTACGTTCTTTTTTTCCCACAAATAGAGCTTTCTTTTGGTGGTATTTGATCACCTCTGCGGTTTTTATTTTTTGCGCTATAAACAAAAATAGAGCGACAATTTTGAAAAAAAACGCATTATTTTTTACTTTTTGTTATAATAAATATCCCCCAAAAATATATATAAAAATAATTTTCTCTAAGTTTAGGCCGATACGTATTCTTCTACATATTTTTGGTAAAAAAAAATCGCAATAAGCGATTATTGATTGGTTTGCGCAAAAGTTATAGCGTTTACAAAATAGATAGTTTTATGGCATTTTTATTAATAATTTTTTTTTATTATTTTTTTTTACTAGTAATGGCATCGATCAGCGATTTTTTTTTTTTTTTTGGGGGAATTCTCTTCCTTTTTCTTTTTTTTTGCGATTTTTATTGTGACTGCGACATTATGGCGGACACATCGGACATTTTTGACACATTTTTGGGACCATTGTCAGTTATACAGCAATCACTGCTATATAAATGCAGTGATTCCTGTGTAAATGGCACTAGCAGTGAAGGGGTTAACCAGTGGGTGGCAGTGTAGGGGTTAAGTGTTCCTAGGGGTGTGTTACTAACTGTGGGGGGGTTGGGCTTTCATTTAGTGAACATTGATCTCTGCTCCAATCACATGGAGCAGAGATCAGCGTCACTAGTTGCTAGGCAGAATGGAGAAATGCTGTTTACAACGGCATTTCTCCATTCAGCCGTCCCGTGAGACGATCGCGGGTATGCCCGCGGCGATCGAGTCCGCGGGACCCGCGACCGGACTCACGGGGGTCCCGACCAGCACGCAAGCGCTCCGCTGGCGGTGCGCTCACGCTGGCAGGGCGGCATTGAAGATTGGACGTACCTGTACACCAATATGCCTGCCCGTGCCATTCTGCCGACGTAAATCGGTGTGCGCTGGTCGGGAACCGGTTAATTGAGATTTAATTGCTTGTGTGGGATGTTGTTTGTTAAGGAGATCAATCGATTGGATGTCTGCTAAGAGTTTGTTCATTCGCTGCCTCCTCTGCCTCCTATCCCTAGCTCCCAGTTGAATAAAGAGTCCATAAAACAGTTTTTGTTTTGCGTAAAGAATGACACTAGATTGTCGTGTAGTATTTGGGCGTATGGTTCAGATTGCAGTATCCTGGTATATAGCCTCCAAAGATATGCAGGGGTGACTTTGGCAGTGTCCTCTATAGTTATACTCACAGGGGAGTGGTCTGTCCAAGTAGTTAGGTCAGGGGTCTCAAACTGGCGGCCCTCCAGCTGTTGCAAAACTACAAGTCCCATCATGCCTCTGAGTGTGGGAGTCATGCTTAAAACTGTCAGCCTTGCAAAGCCTCATGGGACTTGTAGTTTCGCAACAGCTGGAGGGACACCAGGTTGAGACCCCTGAGTTAGGTGGATATGTGAAGAGGAGACTTTTTGTAGAGTCCAGGGGTCCGTTACAAAGAGGTCAATGCGTGAATATGAATTGCGGCACGGAGAAAAGAACATAAAGTCTTTTTCGTCTGCGTGGAGGCATCTCCAGACATCATATAAGCGTAAATCATGCAGGAGAGAGTTTAAAGCTGGTCTTCCTCGCTTGATGTGGGAAGACGAGTCCAATTCAGGGTCAGGGGTGCTGTTGAAGTCTCCACACCAAATAATCACACCGTGCTGCATCGCCTCAACTTTTTTATGCAGCTTTCGTAGAATTCAGGCTTGGTGATTGTTATTACGTATACATTGAAAATGGTCTAGGGGGCGTTATTGATGTGGCAAGTTAAAATTATATAGCAATCTTCAGGGTCCTTAAGGCATTGTGAGGGGTGGAAAGCCAAAGAGTTTTTAAGAGCGATTAGGACTCCTTTCTTCTTCTGGGCCACATTGGCTGTGTAAACAGTGCTAAAATTCTTGTTGGTACAGGAGGGTGGGTTGCTGGCTTGGAAATGTGTTTCCTGTGCACATTTGATGTCACATTTGGTCTGTTTGGCCAAAGCTCAGAGAAGGAGGTGCCGATTTTTGATTGAGCACCTGTGGAATTAATTTTTTGGAGGCGTTAGATAGATGACTGTCAGGGCTGGCTTAGCCCTTCCTTCTCTGGGCTGGCTGCTCAGCTGTCGGCTAATTGGCAGCTCTCATCTCTCTCCACAGTTACCAGCTGCTCCTGATCATGCTCGTCTGACCTGCCTACTTAAAGCTGTCCAGCTCACTTCACCTCTGCCTTCGCCTTGGCCACATCACTAGAAACCATCTCCTGCAGTTATGTTTAAAGATTGGCTTGCTGACATCCCTTCTGGCTCCTTATCCTGCTTGCTGTTGCTCTACTTGGATGCCTGACTCCTGGCCTGGCTGATTACCCGATTTGGTTATTGAACTCTGGCCTGGCTGACTACTCTATCCGGTTACTGAACTCTGGATATGCTTTGACTACGCTTTTTCTATTTACCTTTTTATTTTTATTTAATAATCAAGTGTGATTTAATTGTACTTCTGTCTCAGTCTGATTCATGGTTTCTGACAATAGGCGAAGGCCATGCATTCAGAAGATACAGTCAATCCACTTGTTGGTAATATTTTTTCCAGATAGGATGAGCAAGATCACCACATGGATCAGTTTGCCATGGCGTTACAAACGCTCCTGAGTCGCACACCTCAACCTGAGTGGCAGGCCGTCCCTGCTGCTGCGCCAGTCTCTGTGCAGGCACCCGCCTCGAGTATTACCTCTAAAAGAGGTATGTCTGGTTCTGCTCCACTTCCCCAGTGATTTGGGGGTGATCCAGTTCAATGCAGAGGGTTTTTCAATCAGGTTGAGATATACTTCGAGATGCTGCCCCAGCCGTTTCCCACAGACAGAAGCAAAGTAGGTTTCGTGATATCCTTGCTTTCTGAGAGAGCCTTGGCCTGGGCTAACCCTCTATGGGAGACGCAAAAACCTGTTGTCTTGAGTTACCCTCAGTTTGTGGCCTCTTTTAAAAGGGTATTTGACATTCCCGCATGCTCCGCTTCTGCTGCCAAGTGCCTCATGTCCATCAAACAGAGTACGAGAACTGTTGCCGACTACGCCATTGAATTCCGTACTCTGGCAGCAGAGGTTGCTTGGAACAATGAGGCCCTCATGGCTGCTTTTTCTCATGGTCTCTCGGATTCCATCAAGGATGAGATAGCAGCCTGAGATATACCCACTGAGCTGAGAGCTTGATCTTGTTTGCCATCCTCATTGGACCAGACTCGGAGAAAGACTTTCTCTTAAGGAGCACTTGCAGAAGCCTCCTGTACGTTTGCCTCCCAGCTTTGTAGTCCCACCCATGTCTCCCTCACCTCCCATGCCTCCTGGTACCAAGTCGGTCAGTGAAGATGAACCCATGCACCTGGGCTTCACGCGTCTCTCTGCATATGAGAGAGCCTTTAGGAAGAGGGAGAGATTGTGCCTTTATTGTGGCCAGGCAGGTCACTTTTTGAAGTCTTGTCCTACCCACCCAGGGAACGCCCGAACCTTGAGGTCCTTTCATGGACAGACCTCAGGTGACGTTGTTTCGTCCCCAGTTATCCAGAAGGATAAGCCCCTGGTTTCGGTCACCCTTTCTTGGGCTGAGTCGTCCATCGAGATACAGGCTCTAATCGACTCTGGGGCTGCAGGCCTGTTCATTGATGCTGCATTTGTTTCGCAGCACTCGATTCCGCTGCAGCTGCATGACACCCCACTTGCCATTGTGGTTCTTGACGGGAGACCTTTACAGTCTGCCCATGTGACTCATGAGACGGTTCCGTTGTCCATAGCCATAGGGACTCTTCACCATGAGATAATCCAATTCCAAGTTATTTCCTCACCCAGGTTTCCGCTGGTTATTGGTTATCCTTGGTTAAAGAGGCACAACCCCTCTTTTGATTGGCTCCGTGCTGAGGTTCTCTCCTAGTCACCACAATGCAGTGAGACATAGTTCCTGAAGGTATCCAAGGTCCTGTGCACCGCTTCACTCCCCTCCCTGCCGGAGGAGTACTGTGATTTTAGCGATGTCTTTGATAAAGGTCAGGCCGGTAGTTTGCCTCCACACCGGTCATATGATTGCGCAATTGACCTTCAACCTGGAGCCATACCTCCTTGTGGCGGAGTTTACCCTTTGTCAGTCTTGGAGGATAAGGCCATGGGGGAGTATGTTGCTGACTCACTTTCTCTAGGTTTCATTCACAAAGCCTCGTCTCCTGTTGGTGCTGGTTTCTTCTTTTTGAACTGAGACCTTGTATAGATTATAGGGGTCTCAATCGTGTCACGATTAAGAATGCCTTCCCGATTCCATTGATTACAGTGATTTTTTTTAAACCAAAAATATGTAGAAGAATACACATCAGCCTAAACTGAGGAAAAAAATTGTTTTTTTTTTTTAATTGGGATATTTATTATAGCAAAAAAGTAAAAATTATTGTGTTTTTTTTTTCAAAATTGTTGCTCTTCTTTTTTTTTATAGCACAAAAATAAAAACCGCAGAGGTGATCAAATGTAACGCAATTGTCAGTTAAAGCAACGTAGTCCTAAATCACAAAAAATGGCCTGGTCATTGAGCAGCCAATTCTTCCGGGGCTGAAGTGGTTATTTGTCATATTGGCTTTTGAGCAATAGATGGCATATACTGTATACTTAGGTATACAATTATTTTATGATAAGTCCTATTTCCCTTCAATTTGATTGAATTGCCCTCTTGTGTTTGATCCTCTATGGATACCTTTTTTATACTCCTTTCTTCCCTTCTTTTACTATGGAGAATTGTTTTTGTCCACATTTCTTCTTTAGTTTTTGGTGTTTGACCAGAGCTATTTTGGGGTAGGTCTAGTTATATTTATGGGCATTACAGTAGAAGCAGCAGAGTCTATATAAACTGTACTAGATGTCACTTGTTGTGCTACTGTTCCCCTGATGAGGCTGTTTTACATTGAAATGAGTCGTGCTTAAATTGTGATGTTACTACGCCCACTAGGTGGACACCGGTGAGGCACTACTATTTGTTGTTACATGCTGTGTCTGTTTTTATCTTTGTAAGTATATGTTTTTTTTTTATAATAAATAAGTGCAGCCCCTGTTACCCTTTATGAGTATAAAGGCTGTTTAGTCCAATTTTGGAGCCTGAGGCTGGTGGAGTCCTTTCACCGTGGTTGGATGCCTGGATGGTCATTGATGAACATGCCTGTTTCATCTCTGTTATGGGGATCCAGTTAATTTGGTAAGAGGCCATTGTTGTCGCTGGTGGAAGGCACAAAGTGTGTGGTCAAGTTTTCAAGATACCTTCACTGGATCAGTGGATGGCTGATTGTTTCTTTGAAATGTATTATTTGAACTCTTTGTTGTTTCATGAACTGAGCTGAAGTTCTTCATATGTATATGTATTTAAATAACATCATTACTACTTTGTTCTGGGTACTGGGAGACTATTTGACACCGCCCGGCCTTGCTGGAGTGCCTTAACATTTTATCAAAGTTCCTGACCTGTCCCACCACCCACTGTGGCCTTTTATTGCCTGTTACCCTATCTTATGTTTCCCAGGCCAACCCGGTCTATCCGTGTTCCACCTTTGGCTCTACTTCTAAATGAGTTCAGGTGTTCTCTGCAAAGGTTATTCTTAATATTACATCATTCAAAGACATTATATACAATTGTGCTCTTCCAACCTTGTGGTAACAGCTTGGTGAAGACCCTTTTCTCTTCCACTATGACTGTTCCCTTGTCTACAAGGCCAACTCCGTTAAAACACGGTTTGACCAGTTTGGTGTGGAGGAACTCAAGTGTCCTGCACAGATCCCTGACCTCAACCCTACTGAACACCTTTGGGATAAGTTGGCACATTGATGGTGAGCCAAGTGTTTTAATCCAACATCAGTACCTGACCTTACAAATGGGCACAAATGGGCACAAATTCCCACAAACATCCTCCAAAACATTGTGGAAAGTCTTTGAGGAAGAGTAGAGGATGTTATAGCCACAAAGTGGGGCAACTCCATATAAATGACCATGATTTTTTAATGGGATATCCAACCAGCTCATATAGGTGTGATGGACATGGGTCCACAAACATTTCACTGTATAGTATAGCGTTTTTGAACTGCCAAAATGTACTTTGTGGTTCACCATTCTGGTCACCTCTGAATCTGCAGGATTCCAACATTTGATATCTTCTGTAATAATGTCCAAAGCAAATAATCAGTAAATGATTGCAGGGGCAACTGCACTGCTGAAGACATTCCTCTAGACAGGATACATGTAAATTGTTCAGTTGTGATGCCACCAGAACAAGAATAGAGGGGAAATCTTCCAAAATAAAACATTTTGACTTTAGTTGAACTTTGACCCATCAGCTTGAACCTTCTTCTCCATCATACAATGTCTGAAGGGAAGTAGAAGGAAGTATGAAATTTGATGAAGGAGGAAGCAGTCTGTCTTATGAAGACTCCTTGTAGAGTTATTTTAGAGAACACAGATTTCAGAAAATCAGATGCTGGCAGAGTTGGAGGAGGGAGACTATAAAACCAAATGTGACTTGTGCAGCTGGGATAATTATGAGGTATCAGAATACTTTAAGGGAAGTTTCTTACGGTACTTTTTCCAGCATAAATAGATTCAGTTATATTTGGAGAATTTTCTAGGAAAAGGAACTGTTAATATTTAAGCCTTTATATAGAAATGGTGTAATGTCCTCCTGTATGATTGCTGTTCTCCATGTAGACACTCTGGTGGTCATCATGATCATGCTCCCCTGTCTTCTCTCTCCAGGTTCTATCTACGGACAAAGCAACTCAAATTGGGGTCATCACACGTGTATGGCGGGGATTTAGCTCTAAAGAAAACTATACTATCAATTTCCCGATGGACCTCCATGTCCCCATGAAAGCAATGCTGATGGCCTGCACCTTGTTCATTGTGAGTCTGAGCCTGAGAACTTTGCAATATGTGTGAGGATGGAGAGATCACTGCAATGTGGGAGATTATCTGTACTGTATCCTCTCCCTATCTTCATGTCCTCTGTACACGTCCTGTGTTATCTGTCCCGTGTCCTCTGTACACTTCCTGTATTATCTGTCATGTGTCCTCTGTACATTTCCTGTGTTATCTATCGTGTGTCCTCTGTACACTTCCTGTGTTATCTGTCCCGAGTCCTCTGTACACTTCCTGTGTTATCTATCGTGTGTCCTCTGTACACTTCCTGTGTTATCTGTTCCATGTCCTCTGTACACGTCCTGTGTTATCTGTCCCGTGCCCTCTGTACACTTCCTGTATTATCTGTCATGTGTCCTCTGTACATTTCCTGTGTTATCTATCGTGTGTCCTCTGTACATTTCCTGTATTATCTATCGTGTGTCCTCTGTACACTTCCTGTGTTATCTGTCCCGAGTCCTCTGTACACTTCCTGTGTTATCTATTGTGTGTCCTCTGTACACTTCCTATGTTATCTGTTCCATGTCCTCTGTACACTTCCTGTGTTATCTGTCGTGTGTCCTCTGTACATTTCCTGTGTTATCTGTCCCGTGTCCGCTATACACTTCCTGTGTTATCTGTCCCGTGTCCTCTTTACACTTCCCGTATTATCTGTCGTGTGTCCTCTGTACATTTCCTGTGTTATCTGTCCCGTGTCCTCTGTACACTTCCTGTGTTATCTGCATTTTTTTTTCTGGTCTTTAGTGACCACTCTTTATCATGGCTGGATTAAAGTGGTTGTAAACCCTTACAAACCACTTTGACCTACAGGTAAGCCTAGATTAAGGCTTACCTGTAGGTCCAAGCAATACCGAAAACAGGCACCGTGTCTACGGCGCATGCGCTGAAGACAGCAGCGCGCAGGTGCACTGAGCGCGGCATTCTCAGCGACGGAGCTGCCGCGTGTGTCGGCTCCCGTGCGCATGCGCGGTAGTGACGGCTTCGCCGAATGACAGCGGCGGAGAGACCCCACCAACAAGATGGATGCGGCGGACTACAGGGGACAGCGGCGACTTCGCTGGCTCCTGTGTCAGGTAAGTGACACATAATGGGCTACTATGCGATGCATAGTAGTCCATTATGCTTTGCCTTTGCAGGGAATGAAAGAGGAAGTAAACTCATCAGGGTTTACTTCCTCTTAAACCTTGTGACCAATCATCACCCAGACAGGAGCACCCTCTAGAGGCAGCTTAGTGTAACGGTCCAATCTACTTGTGATCAATCTTCACATCCCGATCTTCACACAGACAGGAGTGCCCTCTAGTGGCAGCTCTGTGTATAAAATATTATTTTGAAAGTAAAAACTGCTAAAGCATTTCTGAAGCTTTTTTACATATATATTTTTGATTTTTTTCTCATTTGTATCTCTTATTTAGAAAATTCCCTTCACTTCCTGTCATGTAGACACAACAGGAAGTGAGAGGAAATCACTCCAAAAAGAATTCTCCTTTCAGACAATTGTCAGCAGAACAATTGTCCCCATTGGGAGATTTCTCCTCTTTTCGAGGTTCTGGTAACAACTCAGTTTGTGGAATATTCTCATCACTTTTAATGGTCACCAGAACAAATCGGAGGTGAATCTCCACAGAGGGGACATGGTCAGCATTTAAATCCTGACAGAGGGTCCAACCCTTTCCTGTCCCATCAAAATCAAAACCAATTTTTTATTTTTTCCTTCAGATGCCCCTTTCTATCATGTTGGAAGTGGTGGAACATTTATTTGGGGGTGATTGCAACTCTTCTGTGTCTTTCAGAAGCTTCTGATTGAAGAGCGCAGGCGCCAAGAACAGTCCCGAGCGGCGAACCGACACTGATTGGAGGATATCCCAGCCAATCCGCAGACTCTGATGATAGGATCATACGTGTTCTGTTCATGACATACATAGAATGAACGGGCTGCATGAAGATTCTCTGTTTTTAAATTTTCTTAATAATCAAAAAAAAATTATAAGGGGCGGGGTCAGTATTATTATATATGATTTATATAAGCATCACATGATTAAGGACTGTCAGAGCTCTGTGTCTTAGATAAAGTGACTGCACAGTACAACTGCTTGCTTTAGTGCTCGGTCAGTCTGATTGAATCCTTGTACTGGGCTGTGTAATAAGAGGTGCAGCCACTTCTGTGATAAGGGAGGAGTCACTGCTGTGAAAGGGGCGGGTCCCTGCTGTGATAAGGGAGGGGTCACTGCTGTGAAAGGGGCGGAGTCACTGCTGTGACAAGGGCGCAGTCTGTGCTGTCATAACGATAGAGTCACTGCTATGATGAAAATTTTGAGATGTGTAAATAACAGGAATTTCCTTCAGCACAGCTGAGAAGAATGGAAGGCTTACAGGTGAAAAGGAGACTAGAGCACCACCTGCTGGCTTAAAATAAAACCACAATGTTCATCTAGGATGTGTCATGTTGATCTAATTGATGATGGATATAAATGGATACAAATGGAGATTTTCTTTTTTTTTTATAAATAAGATTTGTACAATTGCTGCTTCACGTAATGGAAAAGAAAACGTTGGAGGATGCAATCCCGAGAGGAGGGGACAGTCTAGATTTTGGTCCTCTATGTTGAAATGTGCATGCATTCCAGCCCAGACAGAGTGCAGGATGGGAACAGAGAGGCGGGATGGGGCGCTATGATAAAGAATAAAGCTGTTATGTAGGGGGATGATAAGAACATCAAGAAAGGTGTCTGTCTAGGCATGACATACCGTGATTGGTGCAGGTGCTCTGGACACAACAGGGGTCAGTTATGTTATATATTATATACACTATTTTACCAAAAGTATTGGGACGACCGCCTTTACACACACACATGAACTTTAATGGTATCCCAGTCTTAGTCCTTAGGGTTCAATATTGAGTTGGCCCACCCTTTGCAGCTATAACAGCTTCACCTCTTCTGGGAACTGAAAGGGTCAAACTCGCTCACAACTAATGATAATTCCCATCAGGAAAAAGGCTCCACGCTGATCTTTAATGGTCCCCACCAAGGTCCTGCAGGGATCAACCACGCTTTGCACCTCGTATACTCTGTGATGATCACCAGCAACTCCAGACCGACATGCAAAAATATAAAGTGCCTCCAATAGTGCAGTACCAAGTGTTAAATGGAATAAACCTCACCCACCCAGCTAAATCTATTAAACTCACCCCTTTTTCAATAAGAAAACAGCATATAACATATTTAAAATCCAACAGGTCTTACGCATGTCACCACCAGGTTCTACCTCTATGCGTTACACCACCTACCACGTGGCTTCATCTGGAGAGCAAAATATGTTGATTGAGGGTCCTTGCCTAAAGGGTTCCAGTTTCTTCATAGTAACCTTATAAAAATGCTTTTGATTAGTGTTTGGGGCATAAATGTTGGAAATGGTCATATTGTGGTTGTTGATGGAGGCATTTAGGATGGTGTTCCTGCCATCAGGGTCAAGCTCTGAGTAAAGGAGTTGGAAGGAGACCGAGGAGCTTACAGCTATCATGACTCCACTTAAATGGAGAGTTTAGGCCTTTGACATGGATGAATGTGATGGTAAGAGACATGTTGTACATTTACCACTAGAGGGGGTGAGGAGTTCAAGAGTTACACCTTCAAGAGTTGCACACTGAGATGAAAACAGAAAAGAAAAAAACATATGTAATAAAAAAGAACAGGATAATATCAATCCACAATTAACTTGGCTTAAACTTAGTAATAAACTGTATAGTATAAAACAGGATTTGAATACAAACAAAATAAGGTGATAAATGATGAGAGGGTGCTTAGCACCTCTTATTTCTCAGGGGGGGGGGGGGGGGGGTAAGAGTGTGAAGCAAAATTGGTGTCACACTCATCTAGGACATTCATTGAGAGTGCAAAATCAGAAAAAAAACAAGTTCAAGTGCAATGAATATTGAAAATAACAGGACTCATCCTGCAACTGGCAGGTGTATAAAGTAGCCAGAGTTACCGATGGGTTGGTGCAGATGTATTGTGACATGGATTCAGAGTGAGTGCTGTTGGTGACTGATGCATTTGAGAGTTAGGTAGAGGAGTGTTGAGCAGGCCCCAATTTAGCAGCCATTTAAAGAGGAAGTAAACCCTGATGGGTTTACTTCCTCTTTGTTTCCCTGCAAAGGTAAAGCATAATGGACTACTATGCATCGTATAGTAGCCCATTATGTGTCACTTACCTGACACAGCAGCCAGCAATGTCACCGCTGTCCCCTGTTGCACAAAGCGTCCATCTTCCTTCCGGGTATCGCTGCTCCGTCGCTGTGAGTGGCAGGAGCAGCGATGACGTCACTCCGGCGCATGCGCATGGGAGTCGTCAGTGACGGCATGTTAGCCTTCACTGACGGCATGCTCAGTGCGCTTGCGCCGGTTTCTACGGCACGCATGCGCCATAGACATAGGTGCCCCTTTTTAGGAAAATATCTCCTTAACCGTGTAGGTTAAGGAGATATTTCTTGCACCTACTGGTAAGCCTTAATCTAGGCTTACCTGTAGGTTAAAGTGGTATGTAAGGGTTTACAAACACTTTAATGCCTTCTTTAGGCGTGAAAAAAGTGGTAGTTTAATTTTGAAAAGTCACTATCAGATTACAGGGAAGCCCCATTTGAAGTGGACATTGTGGTTGCAAAGGACTGTGGTGACTTGAGAAAAAAATGTCTGTGTTTTTGAGCTGTGGCAGCGGAGATATCAATGTAGAGGGAGACGGCTCCGGTAATGGGAAGATGGAATGAGCTGACGCCATTACACGTTCTTCAATTTGAAAAAAGTGAATGCGGGCCAATACGTCTCGCAGGCTAAAAGCAGATAGATGATTGGGTGAGGCAATGGTTATGTCAGCTTGGCTTAGCTGTGGGAGAAGTAGGAGGAATAGCTGTTGTAGGTAGGAAATTAGCTCTGGAGGTTTAATGGTTTCTGGTATGCCCCTGAATTTGAAATTATTCCTCCTGGAGCGATCTTCTAGATCAACTACTTTGGCTTGGAGGAAACAAAATTCTTCAGTGTGGTGATCACAGGCATCCGCCATTTCGTGGTAAACCAGAATATGTTCTGTCACCACTTTTTTTTAGGTCAGCCATGCATTCCTCTACCTGGTCAACTATATTCTGTAGTGTGGAAAGAGAGGAAGGCAGTTAGTTTGCGGAGGTCTCTTTCTAGAGAAAGCAGCATGAGCTTTAAAGTGTGGTCAGATGCTGCCTGGTCACTGGCAGGGAGGGCTTCTAGGGAATCTGATCGATTCTCCCAGTACTTTTTTTTAGAAGGGATTCCTTAGCAGGAGAAAGAGCTGGGGACAGTGCTGCCCTCTTACCTCTGTCTGAGGGTGATTACTGGGGAGAGCTAGGTTCTGGTGTGAGACTGTCCATAGGCTCCAAATTGCCAGCAGTTCCCTGCGGGCTGTCTGTGTGCTGTGTGGAGGCAGGAGGCGCCACTCCAGCGCCCTCTTTAGTTTCTTGCATGGTCAGCTGAGGGAAATATTCCATGAGACGGCTCAGCTTGTGTAGACCGTTATTCTTTTTGGACATACCATCCAGTTGCGAAGAGTGAGGGCTCCCCTCTGGTGTATGAGGGAGGGGAGAGGTGTTGCTGGGAAGTGCTGAGAGCCATTACTTGTCCTAAAGCTGAGTGGAGTTGTGTGGATAAGCCATCTTACTCCATGACCGACCATGCCCCCCCCTCCCCCAAGTGTTATTTTAGTTCCATACCTTTGGTGGTGAAAAGATTGTGTGAAACAACCTCCTCGCTGTCAGAGTACAAAATGTGGATTTCTCCATCAAATTGTGCAATATCCTTCTTATACTTTTCCACAAGTAATTGCACCACACCCTGAGTGCCAGATTGTTTTCCCATCTGACTTTGAATTCAACAGAGAGAGCTTTTAAATTCAGAAAGATTTGACAAGAGAAATAACTTGTGGCTGGATACATAAACTACCATTTGTAGGTGTTTGCCACCCTAAATCTGAAAGTTAAACTAGCTAATGGGAAGAAGGAATCCAATAGGAGACCTTCTTGTTATTGGACACAAGCATCCAGTACCACATCTTTAATGAATTGTATTTACAGAGAAAAACCTAACTATGAGAGAGAGGACTTTAAAGGAACCACGTATAAAAGGGCAATGTTTTATTCTACAAATGTTTTAAAAAACATATATGACATTTAAGAAGACAACAATAATGCATGTAAAGAATACAAGTACATGAGATACTATTATATATCATCACTCATCATCCCTGTTCAGCCTGGATGGTAAAATGTGTGCTGTAATTTTGACGTGTTTCACCGGTCCATGCCTGCTTCATCAGGAAGATAACAACAGTTAAGCCCTATAATGGTAAAACATACAATCATCAAGACAGTGATGAACAAAATTATATGAACCATCAATTGTACGCTTTCTGGAATAGATAAGTCAACTCCTCTAAGGTTAGTCTCCTATGAGTCCACGAAGGAGGTAAGAGGGAAAATCCCTCAGTCAGGATCAATATCATTGTGTCAAGTTTGGAAAAACTGAAAATGGAAAAGAAGAATAGACATAGTAATAATATGACTCAATATAAAATAGGAGAGTATATCTACTATTCAAAAAGAGCAGTGGCCTGTAACTTCCATGCATTGAGCAGTGGCAGCAGGTGGTATATTTCTTTGGGGGGGAACAATGCACCCACAGCTACCCTCCCCCTCCCCAGTGGGCCGGTTGGTTACCAGCCCCGCACTTACCCCATCTATGGAGCAGGCAGCGCTTCACTCCAGGCAACAGGCGGTGGCTTCCCCTGCATCGCTTACTCAGCATCAAGGTGGCCGCGTGTCTCCCCCCTCCTTGTCCTAGGCCAATAGGATCGTTTCTCCTTTCAGCCAATTGGGAAACGAGTCTCAGGACCTGATTTCCTGATTGACCAGGAGGAGAATCAGTGTCACAATAGCAAATGTTCATTCAGTATCGTCAAACAATTGGGTGGGCTCTGGGCACAGTGCCCTGACACCAGCACTGAGACAGAGAGCACTGACACCAACACCGTGATAGAGAGCACTGACACCAGAACCGCGATAGAAAGCACTGACACCAGCACCGTGAGAGCACTGACACCAGCACCATGATAGAGAGCACTGACACCAGCACCGTGATAGAGAGCACTGAGACCACACCAGCACCGTGATAGAGAGCACTGAGACAACACCAGCACCGTGATAGAGAGAGAGCACTGACACCAGCACCGTGAGAGCACTGACACCAGCACCATGATAGAGAGCACTGAGACCACACCAGCACCGTGATAGAGACCACTGAGACCACACCAGCACTGTAATAGAGAGCACTGACACGAGCACTGAGATAGAGAGCACTGACACAAGCACTGAGCTAGAGAGCACTGACACCAACACTGTGATAGAGAGCACTGACACCAGCACCGTGATATAGAGCACTGACACCAGCACTGTGATAGAGAGCACTGACACCAGCACCTTGATAAAGAGCACTGAGACCACACCAGCACCGAGATAGAGAGCACTGACACCACACCAGCACCGAGATAGAGAGCACTGACACCAGCACCAAGATAGAGAGCACTGACACCAGCACCATGATAGTGAGCACTGACACCAGCACCGTGATAGAGAGCACTGACACCAGCACCGTGATAGAGAGCACTGACACCAGCACCGTGATAGAGAGCACTGAGACCACACCAGCACAGAGAGAGAGCACTGACACCACACCAGCACCCAGATAGAGAGAGAGCACTGACACCAGCACCGAGATAGAGAGAGAGCACTGACACCAGCACCGTGATAGAGAGCACTGACACCACACCAGCACCATGATAAAGAGCACTGACACCAGACCAGCACCGTGATAGAGAGCACCGACACCAGACCAGCACCGAGATAGAGAGCACTGACACCAGCACTGATACCAGCAACTCGCTGCGGAACCCAAAAATATGACACCGCTCAACCTCTTCAAACAGGAGGGTACGGGCATATAGTACGGTGCGCTTTTTTTGCACAAGGAAGTGAGCCAAAATAGAAAAAAGGTCTGTGTGCTAGATTAAATAAATCATTTACAGAGTTATGCATATACATGGTCTACTGGTCACATGTGTTGAATTCCTCCGAGATCCATGCCTCATTCATTTTTATAAATGTGAGGTAGTCAACACAGTCGTGAGCTAGGCGAGTGTGCTTATTGGTCACGATCCACCCTGCTGCGCTGAACGTCCTTTCGGACAGGACACTGGACGAGGGGCAAGCCAACAGTTCCATTGCAAATTGGGCAAGCTCTGGCCAGAGATCAAGCCTGCCCACCCAGTAATCCAGGGGTTCATCACTTCTCAGAGCGTCCACATTGGCCGTTAACCCAATGTAGTCGGACACCTGTCGGTCTAGGCGTTCCCTGATGCTGGATCCGGATGACACCTGTCGATGGGTCGGCTGAAAGAATGACCTCATATCAGAAGTCACCAACACATCTTCAAACCGCCCTCTTCTTGCAGGCGCTGTAGGATTGGGAGTGGGAATTCCTCCTCTGCCAGCGCATGCAAAAGCAGAATGCAGCATTTCTCGAAGCAAGGCCTATAAGTGCTCCATTCTGACAGCCCTCTGTAAAGGTGGTAACATTTCCGCCATTTTGTGTTTGTACTGGGGGTGTAAGTACGTTGCCACCCAGTACTGGTCCTTGACCTTTATGCTTTTTATACGGGGGTCCCTGTTAAAACACTGGAGCATGAAGGCCCCCATTTTCACTAAGCGGCCTGGCTCCTGCTCATCATCCCGGATAATGTCGTCCTCCTCGTTCTCCTCTCCACTTCCACGGACAACCACAGGGATCCCAGAAAGGTTTAAAGCATGCTCTTCTTGCTCCTCCTCATCTGCCCCGCCACCATCCTCCTCTGACTCCTCTTCAGACTCCTGTTGTTGACTTATCTCAGATAGAGTAGCCCCCCCCCCCCCCCGGGAATTCATCCAGCATTGGGACTTCCTTATCTTCCTGCTCCTCCACGGCTTGATCAATGACACAACACAATGCACGCTCCATAAAGAAGGCATAAGGTACGATGTCACTGATGGTGCCATGGCTGCGACTGACCAGTTTGGTGATCTCCTAAAATGGCTGCAGAAGTCTGCATGCGTCGTGCATGAGCAGCCTGCATGCGTTGCGCATGAGCAGCCACTGGCGCGGTGAAAAAAACCAAGCTCCCCAGAACCTGTTCTGCCCCAGAGTTCGTACAGGTAGTCATTAACTGCACGTTTCTGCTGGAGCAGCCTATCAAGCATATAGAAGGTTGAGTTCCATCGCGTCGGGCAATCGCAAATAAGACATCTGACCGGCAGATTGTGTCGCCGCTGAATGTCAGCAAGGCGAGCCATTGCCGCGTAAGATCTTCTGAAATGGGCCGAGATTTTCCTTGCTTGCCACAAGATGTCCTGGTCCCCAGGGTATTTGACAACGAATCGCTGCACGACCAAGTTTAAGATGTGTGCCATGCATGGCACATGTGTAATTTTGCCCTGTTTCAATGCGCTAAGCAGATTGGCACCGTTGTCACACACCACTTTACCAACTGTCAAATTGAGCGGTGTTAGCCACTGATCTGCCTCTGAACGCAAAGCTGAAAGGAGTGCAGGGCCAATGTGGCTCTTGGCTTCCAGGCACAACAGATGCAGCACAGCATGGCAACGTCTCATCTGGCATGTCGAATAGGTTCTGGGGATCTTAGGCAGTGCAGCAGAAGAGACGCTAGCAGTGGAAAAGGAGGAGTCAGAGGAGAGGAAGGATGGAGTAGGAGGAGAAGAAGAGGTAGGCCTGCATGCAATCCGTGGCAGTAAAACCAAATCTACACGGGTGCCACGGGTTACATGCTTGACGGCCATCAGAAGGTTCACCCAGTGGGCAGTAAAAGTTATATACTTTCCCTGCCCCTGTTTGCTAGACCACGTGTCTGTGGTCAGATGTATCTTGGCACTGACACTGTGTGCCAGAGATACATTCACTTGCCACTGAACATGGCCATATAGCTCTGGGATGCCCTTCTGTGAGAAATACTTCCTTCCTGGGACCTTCCATTATGGTGTTCCAATGGCCACAAATTTTCGAAAGGCCTCCGAGTCCACGAGTTTATATGGCAGTAGTTGGCAGGCTATCAGTTCTGACAAGCCAGCCCTCAACCGTTGGGCAAGAGGGTTATCCGGGGTCATCATTTTTTACGCTCGAACATTTGGCCCACGGAAGCCTGCCTTTTTCCAGAAAAACTTGAGGACGGCATGATGGTAGGTGGAGTGGAGGACAATTGTGAGGAGAGAGGAGAAGGAGTAGTAGAAGACGAGGCTGGACGGTGAGAGCCTGGAGTCTGGCTTTGTGGCTTCCATTGCTCCCACTGGGCTCGGTGATGGCAGCTCATGTGCCTTCTTAAGGCGGTCGACCCTAGGCGAGTGTTGGGCTTACCGCGACTTATGCGTTGACTGCAAAGGCTGCAGATGGCAACACTATTGTCAGCAGCAGACACGTTAAAAAAAGCCCACACTGCGGAACCATGTGCCGGCGTCCTGGGAGCGCCAGATGTGACCGTACATGGTTGATGCCTCGCTCCTGATACATTAGCAGTCTGCTTTGTCCCTCCTGTGCAATCTAAGTTCCGCCTGCTTGTCCTCCCTATCTGCTGGTCTATATCGCCCTCTGAACTCCCCTCCTCTTCCTCTCTTCCTCTCTAGTGACATCACTAGACACGTCATCATCGACATCACCTTCCCCACCGCTATAATTAGAGATCTGGGAGTAGGCAGCAACATAGGGGACCAACCTCCTCCTTGGGCTGATCTGGGTACTGTCGTCAGACTGCTGAGTGGCAGTGGTTGCTACCTCCTCTTCCTGATCCAATGCCAAGAGTGGCTGCGCATCGGCATTGTCTTGTGATGGATCGGAAAATAATTCCTGTGACTCAAGCGGAGGGTATATGGGGGTGGTGGTGTTGGTGGTAGTGTCTTTGGGGGTACACACAGCAGTAAGTGAAGAAGAGGGTGCAGATCTAGAGGATGAGTAAGGCTGAGTGAGCCACTCAACCAAGTCTGGTGCATCCTTTGACATAATCGAACACACCTTCTGCAATTTGCCACTTTGGCTCAAGCCCGTTGCTCCTGCCCTACCCCTACCACGCCTGCGGAAGGGCCTGCCTCTTCCTCTGCCTGTCATTTTTTAAATGACCCTGTGACAAAGGTCTCCAGAGAAGTGCAGCATATGTGGAAGAAGGTACATAACACCCCGCTTCAATCTGTCATTTTGGGGGGCCACTGGTCTATCACACCAGTTATAATACTTTTTTCTAATTGCGTCACTCTTTGTAGTATTGCTGCACAACCGCTCAGCAGTCACAATGCTGCACAGTGGAAATGCACTATACTATGCTTTCTATATTTGAAAGTATTTTATATGTGTATTACACCTCTATATACTGCACACCAAATAGTACACCTATACCAGTCCTTAAAAGGACCTTTGTGGACCTAATAGTAGCTAGCTAGTAGCTAGTGAATTGCAGACTGTCCCGGCTCCAAACACCAAACTGTCCCTCCCTACACTGAGAAACGACAGCTTCAGAATCGGTCAGCACTCAGCAGCACAGCAGTGCACCATAATATACTTTCTATATTTGAAAGAAAGTATATTATGCGTGTATTACAACCCTATATACTGTACACCTATACCAGTCTTAAAAGGACCTTTGTGGACCTAGTAGCTAGTGAATTGCAGACTGTTCCTGCTCCAAACACCAAACTGTCCCTCCCTACACTGAGAAAAGACAGCTTCAGAATCGGTCAGCATTCAGCTCAGCAGCACAGCAATGAAGTATAATATGCTTTCTATATTTGAAAGAAAGTATATTATACGTGTACAACCCTATATACTGTACACCTATACCAGTCCTTAATAGGACCTTTGTGGACCTAGTAGCTAGTGAATTGCAGACTGTCCCTGCTCCAAACACCAAACTTTCCCTCTGTCCCTACACTGATAAAAGACAGCTGCAGAATCGGTCAGCACTCAGCAGCACAGCAGTGCACCATAATATACTTTCTATATTTGAAATAAAGTATACTATAAGTGTATTACAACCCTATATACTGTACACCTATACCAGTCCTTAAAAGGACTTTTGTGGACCTAATAGTAATAGCTAAGCTAGTGATTAGACTGACTGTCCCTGCTCCACACAGAGTCCTTTCCCTACACTGACAAAAGACAGAATGTAAAATGGCCGCCAGATCAGGTCTATTTATAAGGTAGGGGGTATGTCCATGTGCTGAAATGTCTCAATTGGCTGTCCTGTACCCCATGATGGATGTGTCATGGGTAAAAGTTCTTCACAATGTAAATGCATATGTCCGCAGCGTACAACGCCAGAAGTCCACCGGTTTGGCGAATCGCGAACGAGCAAAATTCGCCACAAACAGACTGCCGGGCGAACCGCAAGGCCATCTCTATTAAGGAAGGCAGGTCCACTGGAATGCCAACACGGATCCCACAAGGGCTAGAGCGTAAGATTCCCCAGAGTGCGGAGTCTAAGAGCCAGCAGTTGTTCACCAGAGCCTCTAGTGGTGAGGATGGACTGTGCTGCAACTGGCTCCAGGTTGTGATCCCCAGGGTCTCCCAGCTCACGCCCACAGTAGGCTATAGGAGGACAGAGATAGTAAGGGAATAAGCCAAAGGTCTAGTAGACAAGGATAAACATAGAACATGGCAAAGGTCAGGGTCAAAAGCAGGCAGGGATAGTTGAGAACAAGCCAAGATCGGTAACTTGAATCAGCCGTAGAAGACACAGCAAGATGCACATGGAAGCTAAACACACAAAGGTTGATCAGCAAGGCAGGCTAATAGAGTTCCCTGATAGGGGCTGGGGTGTAGCCATGCTTTGAGGAGAGGTTATTTAAGTAGCCAGGTGAGAGTGGCTGACCTTTAAAGGTGAACACATGAAGTAGAGGTAAGCTGAAAGACAAAGATTTCTGCATAACCATGACAGCTTCGTTCAGTCAGAGGAAGAGCAGTGGAGAAGGTGGTCGGCTGACCGATGCCTTTAGACAATTTTTCAGTCCTCAGCACCAAGGTATGATCAGTTCAAGCAACCATCACCAGTGTCTGCATTACATGGTGCAGGAATATCTAAGGGCAAGAGCAGACTTGGGGAACTTTCCAACAGAGCACCCACTGAGTTACTGGGTCTTGAGGATGGACCACTGGCCAGAATTAGCTCAATATGTAATTGATCTACTGTCCTGCATCCAGTGTTCTTTCTGAATGCACAATCAGTGCTGCTGGAGGGTTTGTAACAGATCATAGAGTGCGCCTGTCCACAGACTCCCTTGATAAGCTCACATTAATAAAAAAAATAATCAGTCTTGGATCAGCAGCAGCTATCAAGCACCTGATGCTGATGCTACTGATTGATTTTTCTATGGATGTGGGATCCCTTGAAGACTGCCTATGCTGAGTGACTATACTATTCCTCCTCAATCTTGATGATGCTAGATTATTATATAATTAATTATTTAATAATATTTTTGTTTTAGGGCACCACCACCACTGCCTAAGGCCCAATTTTTTCTGTCCTAGGGGCATGCAATTACAATTTCTGATCTAATATTGCACAGCAGGGCCCGTTCCTGTGCCCAACAAGAGTATCTGTGAGGGGTTACAGTGTTGTGGCACCACCACCACCAAAGGCCCAATTTTTCTGCCCCTGTCACAACAGCAGAAAAAAAGGACAACATGCCCCACGGTCATCTGCATTAGATGTACCATGTCCATGACCTGCACTGTGGATTGTAGACACAGAGCCTGCTTGCCCTCTTTTAGTGACCTGTGAGCATCTGCCTCTCCTTGGTGACCTTCCGGACATGATGGGGATTTTGTTTTGCAACACCACACTACACTGTATTGTGTACTGTGTACACCACCAGAAAAGTAGTAGCAACTGCCCTATGGGTGCACGGTACTGTGTACATCAACAGAAGTGTAGTTACAACTATGGGTGTACTGTATTGTGTACACCACCAGAAAAGTAGTAGCAATAGAAACTGCACTATGTGTGCATGGTATTGTGTACACCACCCGAAATATAATAGCAACTATTGGTGCACTGTATGAATAGTGTACTCCACCAGAAAAGTAGTAGCAACTGCAATAGGGGTGCACGGTACTGTTACTGTGTACACCGCCTGAAGTATATTAGAAACAGTACACCAGTAATGGCCTGCAGTGAGATATAGACTGACTGACTGTGTGTGTGTGTGTGTGTGTGTATATATATATATATATATATATATATATATATATATATATATATATATATATATACACTGCATAGAGTTTAGCTATATCAGGTTATTCAGTTAGCTGCAGTGTATTTTTTATATATATATATATATATATATATATATATATATATATATATATATACATATTAACCACTTGCCGACCGCCTCACGCCGATGTACGTCGGCAGAATGGCACGGGCAGGCATAAGCACGTACATGTACGTGATTTGCCTCCCGCGGGTCGGGGGCCCGATCGGGCCCCCGCCCGGTGCCTGCGGCGGTCGGTTTTCGTTCGGGAGCGATCCCGGACGAGGGGACGGCCATTCATTCATGGCCACCCCCTCGCGATCGCTCCCGACGAATGGAAATCCCCGGTGACATCACTTCCTCTCCTGTAATGTAAACACAGGAGAGGAAGTGATGTATTCTCTCCTCCGTGTCGGTATTTTTCGTTCCGACACGGAGGAGAGCGGATCAGTGAGTTGCACCAACACATCCCACACACAGTAGAACATGCCAGGCACACTCACACCCCCCCTTTACCCCCCGATCACCCCCCCAATTACCCCTGCCCCCCCAGTCACAGTGACACCAATGTCATTTTTTTTTTTTTTTTTTTTTTTTTGCATTGGTGTCATTTGTGACTGTAATAACTGTTAGGGCAGTTAGGGTTAGCCCCCTTTAGTTCTAATGTACCCCCCTAACCCCCCCAATAAAGGTTTAACCCCGTGATCACCCCCCGTCGCCAGTGTCACTAAGGCTGGGTTCACATTGCAGCGGTTTATGAGAACGAATGTGATTCGCACCGCACTGCAGTGCAAATCACATCCGATCTCTGTGCGATTCGAGTTCAGCCATTCGCCGCACCCGCCGCACCCGCCACACCCGCCGCACCCGCCGCAAATTCGCACGGGACCCTTTTTTTGGCCCGCAGCAGAATCGGATCGCATGGGTGTTCACACCATGCGATCCGAGTTTGCAGATCGCACTGCGATATGCGAACTGATCTGGGGGTGTCAGTAACATTTCACTGACACTCCCAGCAGTTCGCATAGGGCAGTGTGAACTGCCGCCGGGAGGCATGCGATGCGGGAACCCGCCGCGGATTCGCGGCGTTTCCGCATCGCTCCAGTGTGAACCCAGCCTAATAAGCGATCATTTTTCTGATCGCCGTATTAGTGTCACAGGTGACGCTAGTTAGGCAGGTAGGTATTTAGGTTCGCCGCAGCTTTTTATAGCGCTAGGGACCCCCATATACTACCGCATAAAGCCCCCTGATTGCCCCCTAGTTAACCCTTTCACCAGTGATCACCATATAACTGTTACAGGTGACGCTGGTTGGTTAGTTATTTTTTTATAGTTTCAGGGCACCCGCCATTTATTACCTAATAAAGGTTTAACCCCCTGATCACCCGGCAGGTGTCATTTGTGACTAATAACTGTTAGGGCAGTTAGGGTTAGCCCCCTTTAGTTCTAAGGTACCCCCCTAACCCCCCCAATAAAGGTTTAACCCCGTGATCACCCCCCGTCGCCAGTGTCACTAAGGCTGGGTTCACATTGCAGCGGTTTATGAGAACGGATGTGATTCGCACCGCACTGCAGTGCAAATCACATCCGATCTCTGTGCGATTCGAGTTCAGCTATACAGATAGTATGGCTGAATTCGTGTCGCACCCGCCGCACCCGCCGCAAACTCGCACGGGACCCTTTTTTTGGTCCGCAGCAGAATCGGATCGCATGGGTGTTCACACCATGCGATCCAAGTTTGCAGATCGCACTGCGATATGCGAACTGATCTGGGGGTGTCATTAACATTTCACTGACACTCCCAGCAGTTCGCATAGGGCAGTGTGAACTGCCGCCGGGAGGCATGCGATGCGGGAACCCGCCGCGCATTCGTGGCGTTCCCGCATCGCTCCAGTGTGAACCCAGCCTAATAAGCGATCGCTTTTCTGATCGCTGTATTAGTGTCACAGGTGACGCTAGTTAGGCAGGTAGGTATTTAGGTTCGCCGCAGCTTTTTATAGCGCCAGGGACCCCCATATACTACCGCATAAAGCCCCCTGATTGCCCCCTAGTTAACCCTTTCACCAGTGATCACCATATAACTGTTACAGGTGACGCTGGTTGGTTAGTTATTTTTTTATAGTTTCAGGGCACCCGCCATTTATTACCTAGTCTCACTAGTGTACCCCTAAATTTAGGGGTGTCTACTTTCTAAAATGGGGTCATTTGGGGGGGGGGGTTTGTGCCATCTTGGCATTTTATGGCCTTCAAAACTGTAACGCCCTTAGAAAGCCTGAAGGCGGTGCTTGGTTTTTGGGGCCCCGTACGCGGCTAGGCTCCCAAAAAGTCCCACATATGTGGTATCCCCGTACTCAGGAGAAGCAGCAGAATTTATTTTGGGGTGTCATTTCACATATGCCCATGGCATGCGTGAGCAATATATCATTTAGTGACAACTTTGTGAAAAAAAAAAAAAGTTTGTAATTTTCCCGCAACTTGTGGCAAAATATAAAATATTCCATGGACTCAACATGCCTCTCAGCAAATAGCTTGGGGTGTCTACTTTCTAAAATGGGGTCATTTGTGGGGGTTTTGTGCCATCTTGGCATTTTATGGCCTTCAAAACTGTAATAGGTAGTGAGAAGTGAACTCAAAAAATTACGCCCTTAGAAAGCCTGAAGGCGGTGCTTGGTTTTCGGGGCCCCGTACGCGGCTAGGCTCCCAAAAAGTCCCACATATGTGGTATCCCCGTACTCAGGAGAAGCAGCAGAATTTATTTTGGGGTGTCATTTCACATATGCCCATGGCATGCATGAGCAATATATCATTTAGTGACAACTTTGTGAAAAAAAAAAAAAAAAAAAAAAGTTTGTAATTTTCCCGCAACTTGTGGCAAAATATAAAATATTCCATGGACTCAACATGCCTCTCAGCAAATAGCTTGGGGTGTCTACTTTCTAAAATGGGGTCATTTGTGGGGGTTTTGTGCCATCTTGGCATTTTATGGCCTTCAAAACTGTAATAGGTAGTGAGGCGTGAAATCAAAAATTTACGCCCTTAGAAAGCCTGAAGGCGGTGCTTGGTTTTCGGGGCCCTGTACGCGGCTAGGCTCCCAAAAAGTCCCACATATGTGGTATCCCCGTACTCAGGAGAAGCAGCAGAATTTATTTTGGGGTGTCATTTCACATACGCCCATAGCATGTGTGAGCAATATATCATTTAGTGACAACTTTGTGTAAAAAAAAAAAAAAAATTTTTTTTTTGTCATTATTCAATCGCTTGAGGCAAAAAAATAAAATATTCAATGGGCTCAACATGCCTCTTATCAATTTCCTTAGGGGGTCTACTTTCCAAAATGGGGTCATTTGGGGGGGTTTTGTACTGCCCTGTCATTTTAGCACCTCAAGAAATGAGATAGGCAGTCGTAAACTAAAAGCTGCGTAAATTCCAGAAAACGTACCTTAGTTTGTAGATGTGACAACTTTTGCGCAAACCAATAAATATACAATTATTGACTTTTTTTTTACCAAAGACATGTGGCTGAATACATTTTGGCCTAAATGTATGACTAAAATTGAGTTTATTGGATTTTTCTAATAACAAAAAGTAGAAAATATCATTTTTTTTCAAAATTTGCGGTCTTTTTACGTTTATATCGCAAAAAATAAAAATCGCAGAGGCAATCAAATACCATCAAAAGAAAGCTCTATTTGTGGGAAGAAAAGGACGCAAATTTTGTTTGGGTACAACATTGCATGACCGCGCAATTACCAGTTAAAGCAGCGCAGTGCCAAAGTGTAAAAAGACCTCTGGTCATTTACCAGCAAAATGGTCCGGTCTGAAAGTGGTTAAATACACTGCAGCTAACTGGATTACCTGCCTGCTTGCTAAATCTAAATGACACTCTCTGTCCACGTCAACGACACACTACACGAGGCTGACGTGCAGGCGGCCTTATATATTGTGTGGCGTGGGCTTAGTCCTCCTGAGCCATGATTGGCAAAAGGCACCCTGCCTTTGTCCAATTATGGCTCTCTTAGCTGAGGGCACTGTGATTGGGCAAAGCATGCAGGTCATGGTGCATGCTCTGGCCAATCATCATACAGCAATGCCCTGCACTCCCGCAGTGCATTATGGGCCATTACGCACCGCTCAAATTTGGCGCAAACTGCCCATAATGTTCGGTTTTCGACGAATGGGCAAACAGCCAATGTTTGAATCTAACTCATGTTCGACCCAAACAGAAAGCTCATCCCTATTGATGGCTAGACTGTGACTGTTGACCCTGAGTCTGGTGTGGTGGTAATTGGGAAACCTGTTGATAGCTGCACTGGTCTTGTAAAACTGGGAATGATGTGGCAGTAATGGGGAACACTGTCAATGACTACACTGGTGTGGTGACACTGGGACAGGTGTAGTAGTGATCAGGAACACTGTTGATGGCTACACTGGTCTGGTGACATTGTACTGCTGTGGCGAGTGATCAGAGACCATTGGTTTGTCTACAACCACTAGTGGCTGTGTCACATTTTTACCCCCCTCAGGTCTTCTACATTCCTAGTAACACCGCTGGATCAAGAGCATACAATGAGACAAATGTAAGGAGCCCACACTTCCTTTATGTCACCTGCTGAGGGCGCTCTGCTCAGGACTTGTTACCATTCACTCTTCACCAGAAGAAGTCTCACTGAAGCTCCAACTCCCCTCATTCTCCCCCTGCATTGCTTGTTTGCTGTGTATTGATTTGTCGCATTCCTCTCAGTTTCTCCTTAATCTTTCAGGGTGTGTCTGTCCTGTATGACCGGTTCTCCGTATCCCGAAGGCTTCTCACTGACACTAAGAGACGCAGAGGGTGAACATTCCTGTAATATATCTCACAATCACACCATCAAGTCGTTCTTTTTTCTGCAGGCACTTTTCTAAGTTTCTATGGACCAGGCAGCAGTGTGCTCTCCTCTAAGGCAGGCCACAGATTATACAATTTTCTTTCCTTCAATCACAAGTTAGAAGAAATTCACTTGATGCCCCAACAGAACAGTCCATGTTATTGGTGGAATCCCTTCTGCTGCGCTAATGTATCATTGCAGTGTACAGAAATACCCAACAGGATGAGTGTACTGAAGTTGACTGATAGACTTTGTTATACTACATTGTAACTACAAGTATATGGGTGTGTCAATGATCAGAACACTGTTGAAGGAGTACACTGGTCTGGTGACACTGGGACATGTGTGGTGGTGATTAGGAACACTGTTACTGACTTTCACTGGTCTGGTGACACTGGGACTAGTGTGGTGCTGATCGGGAACCCTGTTGATGGCTATACTGGTCTGGTGACACTGGTATTGGTGTGATGGTGATCATATCAGTGGCCTGGTATGGTTCAGGGGGGGGGGGGGGGGGGGGCGTTCTCTCATCTTTTCCTGCAGCCTGCCAGGTTGTGTGCTCAGATAAGGGTCTGGTATGAATTTTGAAGGGGACCCCCACGCCATTTTTTTTTACATTTTGGCACGGGGTTCCCCTTAATAACCATACCAGACCTGAAGGTCCTGGCATGAAATTCAGGGGGACCCCCACACATTTTTTTTTATTTTTTATTTTGGTTCAGGGTTTTCCCTTAATATTCATCATATCAGACCCAGAGACTATATTTGCTTTATAGTTTGTCACACATTTCAAACTGTTTGTTTTTGTTTTATTGATTCACCACACTGTGTATTATGTAGTATTGTAGCACAGTATAGTATTGCCACTATTTGAAGGGACTGGGTTCACTTTTACTATGTTTATGAGCACTCCTGGGTTAGTTTAGCTTTTTTTGAGACTTCCTACAAGCGTAGTGTTGCACTTTTTAGATACAACAGTAGCCAACCTGGCTCGGTGTGGATCTGATCCTTTGGTTAAGACTATAGTGCAATCAGCTGTTCTAAAGGATTTGCTTTCCCTATCACTTTTATTATCTGATGACACTAATGCCGCGTACACACGATCAGACTTTCCGAATGAGCGGACCTGCCCACACACGACCAAACTTTCCGGCTGACTAGGTCCGGTGGACAATCCGCCGGACTTTTGAAATGAACGGACTTGCCCACACACGGAGAAAAGTCTGTTCATTTTGAACGTGGCTCCAGGTAGATGGGACTAGTGAAGGAAGTGAATTTCGCCACCTCTATTGGTGATATTGACACCTCGCTAGCCCCGTCACCTGGTATGGATTTAAAGGGGAAGCCCTAGCCCCCAAAAAAATGGCGTGGGGGTTCCCTCAGAGTCCATAGCAGACCCTTATCTGAGCATGCAGTCCGGCCGGTCAGGAAAGGGGGTAGGGACGAGAGAGCGCCCCCCCCTCCTGAGCCATGCCAGGCCAAGTGCCCTCAACATGCGGCAGCGACAGCGACAGCGACAGAAGACTGGGCCAACGCTAGTTAAAGAGCTGGAAGAAGAAACCGGAGGCCCGGCAAGAAGAACCGAAGAGCGGGATAAGACCCCCGAAGTCGGAAGAAGACCCCGGACTGCGGCAGTGGCAAAGGAGAAAGCCAGGGTTCCTCGCCAATAAAACAGCTAGTAAAAGAGCAGAAGATAGCAGAGGAGCCTGGCTAGAAGACCCCTGAAGATGGAAGAATAGAAGACCCCCGGAGCTGTCTAATAAAGTATTTTAAAAACCTGTGTTGTGTTTTTTTCTGTATACTTTTTTTCCCCAGGTGAATGGGTTGGGGTACATTGTACCCCATACTCATTCACATAGGGTAGGGGGCCAGAATCTGGGGGCCCCCTTATTAAAGGAGATCCCGGATTATGATAAACCCCCCCGCCCGCAGACCCCGACAACCAATGGCCAGGGTTGTCGGGAAGAGGCCCTTGTCCTCATCAACATGCACCCCCCCATGTTGAGGGCACGCGGCTTGGTACGGCTCAGAGGGGGGGGGGGCGCTCGCTTGACCCCGCCCACTTTCCTGACCGGCTGGGCTGCGTGCTCAGATAAGGGTCTGCTATGGACTTTGTGGGCACCCCCACGCTGTTTTTTTCAGCGTAGGGCTTCCCCTTTAAATCCATTCCAGGTGACGGGGCTAGCGAGGTGTCAATCTCGGTGATATTCACTTCCTTCGCTAGTCCCGTCTACCTGGAGCCACGTTCAAAATGAGCAGACTTTTCTCCATGTATGGGCAAGTCCGCTCATTTCAAAAGTCCAGCGGACTAGCACACAGACGGGCGGATTGAGTCAAAACTTCTTTCTAAGTCCGCCGGACTTTTTGGAAGAAAAAGCCCACCAAGTACGCCAGACCAAGTCCGCCGGATAGTCCGATCGTGTGTACGCAGCATAAGTGTATCTCACATATTAATGTGATTCCTCAGCTTGAGGCCACTGGTTTTAATCTACACACTTTACTTCCTCATTGATCACTTTCACAGGTCAATGCTTCCAATATACTTCCTCATCCATTAAGAAACCTACCTGCATCCTCCTTAACAGGGGGTCTTCTTAACTGCAGTGGTCAATGCAGCTAATATTGCAGCCCTTATTATGGATGAGGATCTGGATTTTCTTTGTCTCACTGAGACTTGGCTTCAAGATTTTAAAGCCCCTATCTTGGACGAGCTGGTCCCTCCCCAGTATAAAATATTTCAATGTAACAATCTAACTGGAAGGGGGGTGGGGTAGCTGTTAGAAAAGTTTTGAATGTTTATTGTGTGACTATTAGAAAAACAATAACCCTGAGGCCGCGTACACACGCGGGGACTGTTCGCTCAACTTTGTCCGCTGAACAGTGTTTCAGCGGACAGTCCGCCCGTGTGTGGGCTTTCAGCGGACAGTTTCAGCGGACAGTTTGACGGACAAAGTCTTTCGGAAATTCCGAAAAACTGTCCGCTGAAACTTTGTTTCAGCGAACAGTCCGCCCGTGTGTAGGCTACTTTCGAAATGAGCAAACTGTTCCCGCTCGGAGGAAAGTCCGCCCATTTCGAGCGCGTGTATAGGTAGGCGGGGCCCGCGACGGAGACGTCGCGTGCCCTCAACATGAGGGGTGCCTTGGGGAAGGGGGGGCCGCGCGGCCCCCCCACCCCAAAGCACCTTGTCCCCATGTTGATGAGGACAAGGGCCTCTTCCCGACAACCCTGGCCGTTGGTTGTCGGGGTCTGTGGGCGGGGGGCTTATCGGAATCCGGGAGCCCCCTTTAATAAGGGGGCCCCCGGATACCGGCCCCCCACCCTATGTGAATGAGTATGGGGTACAATGTACCCCTACCCATTCACCTGTGAAATAAAGTACAAAAAAAAACACAACACAGGGAAAAAATATTTTATTGCACAGCTCCGGGGGTCTTCCGTCTTCGGGGGTCTTGTCCCCCTCTTCGGTTCTTCTGCCGGGCCACCGCGCCTTCTTATAGCTCTTTTGCAGGCGGTGGCCCGGTCTTCTGTCGCCGCCGCCTTCCGTTCTTCTGTCGCCGTCTTCCGTTCTTCTGCCGGGCCACCGCGCCTTCTTATAGCTCTTTTAGAGGCGGTGGCCCGGTCTTCTGTCGCCGTCGCCGCCTTCCGTTCTTCTTCTTCTTCTTCTTCTCCAGGAGATGTTGACACGTCGCTCTCTCCGGCCGGAATGCCAGAGCCGCGCTGAGCGGTCACTTATATAGTGACAATGGGGCGGTGTCACATGGTATATGTCACATGGGTTGGTCACATGGGTTGATGTCACATGGGGACTATGACATCGTAAGGGGGCGGGGTCACCATGTGACCAACCCATGTGACATATACCATGCGACACCGCCCCATTGTCACTATATAAGTGGCAGCGGAGCGCGTCCCTGGCATTGTGGCCGGAGAGCTCGTCGAGTCAACATCTCCAGGAGAAGAAGAAGAAGAACAAGAAGAACAAGAACGGAAGGCGGCGGCGGCGACAGCGGCGACAGAAGACCGGGCCACCGCCTCAAAAAGAGCTATAAGAAGGCGCGGTGGCCCGGCAGAAGAACGGAAGATGGCGACAGAAGACCGGGCCACCGCCTGCAAAAGAGCTATAAGAAGGCGCGGTGGCCCGGCAGAAGAACTGAAGAGGGGGACAAGACCCCCGAAGACGGAGGACCCCCGGAGCTGTGCAATAAAATATTTTTTCCCTGTGTTGTGTTTTTTTTTGTACTTTATTTCACAGGTGAATGGGTAGGGGTACATTGTACCCCATACTCATTCACATAGGGCGGGGGGCCGGTATCCGGGGGCCCCCTTATTAAAGGGGGCTCCCGGATTCCGATAAGCCCCCCGCCCGCAGACCCCGACAACCAACGGCCAGGGTTGTCGGGAAGAGGCCCTTGTCCTCATCAACATGGGGACAAGGTGCTTTGGGGTGGGGGGGCCGCGCGGCCCCCCCTTCCCCAAGGCACCCCCCATGTTGAGGGCACGCGGCCTGGTACGGCTCAGGAGGAGGGGCGCGCTCGCTCGCCCCCCTTTCCTGGCCGGCTGGGTAGCGTGCTCGGACAAGGGTCTGTTGTGGACTTTGG
Source organism: Lithobates pipiens (assembly GCF_037356315.1). Taxonomy (NCBI): domain Eukaryota; kingdom Metazoa; phylum Chordata; class Amphibia; order Anura; family Ranidae; genus Lithobates; species Lithobates pipiens. The sequence continues at coordinate 665,139,585 of NW_027507903.1, forward strand.
GGGAACCCCCACGCCGATTTTTTTCGGCGTTGGGGTTCCCCTTTAAGCCCATTCCAGGCGGCGGAGCCCGCGACGTCTCCGTCGCGGGCCCCGCCTACCTGTACACGCGCTCGAAATGGGCGGACTTGCCTCTGCCTTACGTGGGCGAGTCCGTTCATTTCAAAAGTTGAGCGAACTGTTTGGCAAACAGTTCGCTGAAACAGTCCGCTCAAAAAGTGCCGTGTGTGGGCAAGTCCGCTCATGCAAATTTTGAGCGGACTGTTTGCCGAAACTGTTTGACGAACAAGGTTGGGCGAACAGTCCGCGCGTGTGTACGCGGCCTGAGACTGATTTTTAAAATGACTTCTGAGCACGTTGTTGTATTAACTTGCTGTATCGTTTTGTCTTAACTAACTCCATAGTAAGTTGTAGGATGATTATGCTTTACTATATATGGTAGCATAAGATTGTACAGGAAACCCTGATAGCCAAAATAAAGTACCATTGTGTACCAGGCACGCTATCTATGTTTTCTCAGCCAATAGAAGCATAGAGGTGGTATCAAAGTAGGTATGAGGAGGGGGGGAGACATGTTCTTTGTGTGATTTCTTACTGCAACTGCTGTTTGTAAGGATCTCCCTTTTGTGGGCCACATCAGAAATAAATTGTCTGCTTTTCAATACATCTGGAGTTTGACTGATCACAAGAGAAGATTCCTAACAGTAGCTGTGATTTAAAAAAAACATTTATTAGTATCAGTTTCAGAGAATTTTAACACTATTCATAAATCTTTTGAGAATTTTGTTTTTTTCTTTTCAAGTAGCCAGCAAGCTCACATACAGGTTTGCCTTGATTTATCCCCCTCCCTGCGTTAAAACTTGATTTAGTTTTTGAATTTCTCAGTTTGGCCTCACAGATGTCCATTGTGTTTAAGGGCTCCTGCATCTTGGTTGATTTTAAGTTTTGAGCAGAGGATCTAAGTGATTCCCCTACCCAATCCCTTATCTAAGAACTGTTGCTTTTGGGCTATAGGCAACATGTGACAGCGTCTACCCATACTGCTGGTCATGTGTTGGACTTTCTCCTGCTCAGCGGATTGTCAGCTGCCTAGGGAGTTGACCTGGTCAGACCACAGGTTTATTTCCTTTAGTCTGGCCCTATGGGAAGGGAAACCTCCACATATCACAGATCAAGGTTTTCTCAAGAAATCTATCAAAAGTCTGCTCAGACAGATTTGGAAACCTTGTGGCTAAGGGTATCAACCAGCCAACCTTTTTTGAGCTGGGCAACCCGGTAGAGAAGCTGAGTATTTTTCAGGAGTCGGTTGAAGTGGTCCTTGATGTGTTAGCACCCTGTAGGATGAGATCTAACCCCCGTCCCCTGGGCAAGAGCCCACAGTGGTTTACCAAGGAGCTTAGGTTCTTCGAAAAGCAGGTTTGGTCCAGGGAGAGACGCTGATGGTAGTTCCTCCTGGAGGCTGACAAAGAGCTGCATCTGGTGGCCCTCTATCTCTATAAGAGGGCCATTGGAGAGACTAAAAAGACCTACTTCCGGGAGAGAATTAGGAAGGCAGCCGACAGCACGGCCGAACTTTTCACGATCTCTTCGGAGCTTACTTATCCCGAAGCTGCCAGCTCTGCTCCTAAGGAGTCACAGAACTGGTGCCAGGAGCTCACTTACTTCTTTGTCTCTAAGGTTCAGACCATTAGAGACAACATTTCCAGGACAGAGACTGTGCAAGAGGACACCGGCCATGCAGACATGGCCCCTGGATTGACCGGCTTCCAACCGGTGATGGCTACACAGGTGGTTGAGGTAATTGCCTCGTTTAAACCATCCTTCTCTCCTTTAGATGTATGTCCTGCCGGGCTGCTTAAAAAATCTGCTGCCCTCTTAGTCCCCTTCATTGGAGGGATAATCAACTTCTGCTTCAGGACAGGTATTGTCCCGAGCGTTATGAAGTGGGCCCTGGTCTTGGCACTGCTGAAGAAACCAACCTTGGACCCGGACATACTGGGCAACTACAGGCCGATTTCCATCTTGCCTTTTGTAGCAAAGGTGATGGAGCGCATGGTGGTTATCCAACTACAGGCTTACCTTGAGCCTTTTCATCTTATGGACGAATTCCAATCCAGATTTCATCCAGGGCACGGAACAGAGACAAGCCTCATCTGTGTTTATAATGATGTCCTTCACAGCTTGGACAGGGGTGACTCAGTAGTTCTGGTTCTCTTGGACCTGTCGGCCGCGTTTGATATCATAAATCATGGAATCCTACTGGAGCGGATGACATCTGTTTTGGGTATGAGAGGGTCGACTTTGGCATGGGTGAAAAGAAAAATATATGACCTCCCACTCACCTCCATCCCTAAAATACACAGGAAAAAACAGAATAGCCTCAGGACTTTTTGCCCCCATGGGGGCAAAACTGAGGTGATCATCTTTAGTGATTTGGCCACCCCCCCCCCCCAGATATTCCACCTTGGCCTCCCTCATTTGATCCTGCTCCGAAGGCGGCCCCCCAGGTCCGTGATCTGGGATTCGTCCTAGATTCAGGTTTAGCTCTGGCTCCTCAGGTAAAAAAGGTCATCAGTGCATGTCACTGGCAGCTAAAACTCCTGAGGGGGCTGTTTAAATATCTGTATATTTCAGACAGAAAAACTGTCATCTGTGCCACGAGAGGTAGCTGCCTAGACTACTGCAACTCTCTTTATTTGAGATTGCCAAAGATGCTAGTGCAGAAGCTTCAACTTACTCAAAATGCTGTGGCTAGGCTGCTCATAAATGTCATATTGAGGGATCATATCACTCCTGTCCTCTGCGCCTTGCATTGGCTGCCGGTCTACTATTGCACCTTATTTAAGGTAGAATGTATTATATTTAAGATTATGAGAGGCCTAGCCCCAAGCTATCTCTGCTCTTGTTTTCATAAACAAGCTCTTGTCAGATCACGCAGATCTACTGGCAGAGACCTCCTCTACATCTCGGTGCCCAAGAAGACCCGGTGTGGTGGTCAGGCCTTCTCCCACCAGGGTGCCGTACTATGGAATAGCCTCCCTGTCGAGCTCCAGGAGGCCCCCCGCTATTCTGGACTTCCGCAGGTTACTGAAGATTTGGCTTTTCACGCAGGCGTTTCCTGCGTAGTCTCTTTTTTCTGCCACTCTGTGCTGCTTCTGGTCCCTGGGCCCTCTCTTTCCAGGATCTTTGCTATGCGCGTCGGGACCCTTCGGGGTAAGACCAGGGGTCAAGTCCTGGGGAAAAAAGTGTGGGAACTCCCACCCAAGATCCACTCCCCCACCAAAAAAAAAAAAAAAAAAAAAAAAAAAAGGTACGCTCATATGCATATATATTTCACAGAAAATACAGTACAACATTTATTGTAAAGTGCCAGTTTAAAAAAAACTAAATAAGTTAACTCAAAACGCTAAGTCAAACAAAATAATCAACACAATGGGTGATGATCTTTCCCTCGCAGGGAATTTCTAACACAAATACACCCTGTTCCAAATTCTGTTACACAGCACATTAGAAAATATCCCACAAACTGGAATAACGTTGCCTTGCTGTTTAAGATTATCAACTTTCTGAGATTTATTATCATCTGCGCTGCGATGTGTGGTCAGCCATTTTGTGACATATGGCAAAGGATACCATAAATGCAGAGTAAGTATTGGCAGGGTAAGTATTGCAGAGTAAGTATTGCAGAGTAAGTATTGGCAGGGTATTGCAGAGTAAGTATTGCAGAGTATTGGCAGGGTAAGTATTGCAGAGTATTGTCAGGGTAAGTATTGTCAGGGTAAGTATTGCAGAGTAAGTATTGGCAGGGTAAGTATGGCAGAGTAAGTATGGCAGAGTAAGTATTGGCAGAGTAAGTATTGAAGAGTATTGGCAGAGTAAGTATTGCAGAGTATTGGCAGGGTATGTATTGCAGAGTATTGGCAGGGTGAGTACTGCAGAGTATTGGCAGGGTGAGTACTGCAGAGTATTTGCAGGGTAAGTATTGCAGAGTAAGTATTGGCAGAGTAAGTATTGGCAGGGTATTGCAGAGTAAGTATTGCAGAGTATTGGCAGGGTAAGTATTGCAGAGTAAAAAAAAAGGTACGCTCATATGCATATATATTTCACAGAAAATACAGTACAACATTTATTGTAAAGTGCCAGTTTACTTCCTCTGTTTCCCTGCAAAGGTAAAGCATAATGGGCTACTATGCATCGTATAGTAGCCCATTATGTGTCACTTACCTGACACAGCAGCCAGCAATGTCACCGCTGTCCCCTGTTGCACAAAGCGTCCACCTTCCTTCCGGGTATCACTGCTCCGTCACTGTGAGTGGCAGGAGCAGCGATGACGTCACTCCGGCGCATGCGCATGGGAGCCGCCAGTGATGGCATGTAATCTTCACTGACGGCATGCTCAGTGCGCTTGCGCCGGTTTCTACGGCACGCATGCGCCATAGACATAGGTGCCCCTTTTTAGAAAAATATCTCCTTAACCGTGTAGGTTAAGGAGATATTTCTTGCACCTACAGGTAAGCCTTAATCTAGGCTTACCTGTAGGTTAAAGTGGTATGTAAGGGTTTACAAACACTTTAATGCCTTCTTTAGGCGTGAAAAAAGTGGTAGTTTATTTTTGAAAAGTCACTATCAGATTACAGGGAAGCCCCATTTGTAGTGGACATTGTGGTTGCAAAGGACTGTGGTGACTTGAGAAAAAAATGTCTGCGTTTTTGAGCTGTGGCAGCGGAGATATCAATGTAGAGGGAGACTGAGGTATACGGCTCCGGTAATGGGGAGATGGAATGAGCTGACGCCATTACACGTTCTTCAATTTGAAAAAAGTGAATGCGGGCCAATACGTCTCGCAGGGTAAAAGCAGGTAGATGATTGGGTGAGGCAATTCTGTGTGTGCAGTCAATGGTTATGTCGGCTTGGCTTAGCTGAGGGAGAAGTAGGAGGAATAGCTGTTGTAGGTAGGAAATTAGCTCTGGAGGTTTAATGGTTTCTGGTATGCCCATGAATTTGAAATTATTCCTGGAGCGATCTTCTAGATCAGCTACTTTGGCTTGGAGGAAACAAAATTCTTCAGTGTGGTGATCACAGGCGTCCACCATTTCGTTGTAAACCACAATATGTTCTGTCAGCACTTTTTTTTAGGTCAGCCATGCATTCCTCTACCTGGTCAACTATATTCTGTAGTGTGGAAAAAGAGGAAGGCAGTTAGTTTGCGGAGGTCTCTTTCTAGAGAAAGCAGCATGAGCTTTAAAGTGTGGTCAGATGCTGCCTGGTCACTGACAGGGAGGGCTGCTAGGGAATCTGCTCGATTCTCCCAGTACTTTTTTTTAGAAGGCGCTCCTTGGCAGGAGAAAGTGCTGGGGACAGTGCTGCCCTCTAACCTCTGTCTGAGGGTGATTGCTGGGGAGAGCTAGGTTCTGGTGTTAGACTGTCCATAGGCTCCAAATTGCCAGCAGTTCCCTGCGGGCTGTCTGTGTGCTGTGTGGAGGCAGGAGGCGCCACTCCAGCGCCCTCTTTAGTTCCTTGCATGGTCAGCTGAGGGAAATATTCCATGAGACAGCTCAGCTTGTGTAGACAGTTATTCTTTTTGGACATACCATCCAGTTGCGAAGAGTGAGGGCTCCCTTCCGGTGTATGAGGGAGGGGAGAGGTGCTGCTGGGAAGTGCTGAGAGCCCTTACTTGTCCTAAAGCTGAGTGGAGTTGTGTGGATAAGCCATCTTACTCCATGACCGACCATGCCCCCCCCTCCCCCAAGTGTTATTTTAGTTCCATACCTTTGGTGGTGAAAAGATTGTGTGAAGCAACCTCCTTGTTGTCAGAGTACAAAATGTGGATTTCTCCATCAATTTGTGCAATATCCTTCTCATACTTTTCCACAAGTAATTGCACCACACCCTGAGGGCCAGATTGTTTTCCCATCTGACTTTGAATTCATCAGAGAGAGCTTTTAAATTCAGAAAGATTTGACAAGAGAAATAACTTGTGGCTGGATACATAAACTACCATTTGTAGGTGTTTGCCACCCTAAATCTGAAAGTTAAACTAGCTAATGGGAAGAAGGAATCCAATAGGAGACCTTCTTGTTATTGGACACAAGCATCCAGTACCACATCTTTAATGAATTGTATTTACAGAGAAAAACCTAACTATGAGAGAGAGGACTTTAAAGGAACCACGTATTTGTATTAAAAGGGCAATGTTTTATTCTACAAATGTTTTAAAAAACATATATGACATTTAAGAAGACAACAATAATGCATGTAAAGAATACAAGTACATGAGATACTATTATATATCATCACTCATCATCCCTGTGCAGCCTGGATGGTAAAATGCTTGCTGTAATTTTGACGTGTTTCACCGGTCAATGCCTGCTTCATCAGGAAGATAACAACAGTTAAGCCCTATAATGGTAAAGCATACAATCATCAAGACAGTGATGAACAAAATTATATGAACCATCAATTGTATGCTTTCTGGAACAGATAAGTCAACTCCTTTAAGGTTAGTCTCCTATGAGTCCACGAAGGAGGTAAGAGGGAAAATCCCTCAGTCAGGATCAATATCATTGTGTCAAGTTTGGAAAAACTGAAAATGGAAAAGAAGATAAGAGATAGTAATGATATGACTCAATATAAAATAGGAGAGTATATCTACTATTCAAAAAGAGCAGTGGCCTGTAATTTCCATACTTGGAGCAGTGGCAGCAGGTGGTATATTTCTTTGGGGGGGAACAATGCATCCACAGCTACCCTTCCCCTCCCCAGTGGGCCGGTTGGTTACCAGCCCCACACTTACCCCATCTATGGAGCAGGCAGCGCTTCACTCCAGGCAACAGGCGATGGCTTCCCCTGCATCGCTTCCTCAGCATCAAGGTGGCCGCGTGTCTCCCCCCTCCTCGTCCTAGGCCAATAGGATAGTTTCTCCTTTCAGCCAATTGGGAAACGAGTCTCAGGACCTGATTTCCTGATTGACCAGGAGGAGAATCAGTGTCACAATAGCAAATGTTCATTCAGTATCGTCTAACAATTGGGTGGGCTCTGGGCGCAGTGCCCTGACACCAGCACTGAGATAGAGAGCACTGGCACCAGCACCGTGATAGAGAGCACTGACACCAGCACCGTGATAGAGAGCACTGAGACCACACCAGCACCGTGATAGAGAGCACTGACACCAGCACTGTGATAGAGAGCACTGACACCAGCACCGCGATAGAGAGCACTGAGACCACACCAGCACTGTGATAGAGAGCACTGAGACCACACCAGCACCATGATAGAGAGCACTGACACCAGCACCGTGATAGAGAGCACTGACACCAGCACCACGTTAGAGAGCACTGACACCAGCACCGTGAGAGCATTGACACCAGCACCATGATAGAGAGCACTGACACCAGCACCGTGATAGAGAGCACTGACACCAGCACCGTGATAGAGAGCACTGACACCAGCACCGCGTTAGAGAGCACTGACACCAGCACCGTGAGAGCATTGACACCAGCACCATGATAGAGAGCACTGAGACCACACCAGCACCGTGATAGAGAGCACTGAGACCACACCAGCACCATGATAAAGAGCACTGACACCAGCACCGTGATAGAGAGCACTGACACCAGCACCGCGTTAGAGAGCACTGACACCAGCACCGTGAGAGCACTGACACCAGCACCATGATAGAGAGCATTGACACCAGCACCGTGATAGAGAGCACTGAGACCACACCAGCATCGTGATAGAGAGCACTGAGACCACACCAGCACCGTGATAGAGATAGAGCACTGACACCAGCACCATGAGAGCGCTGACACCAGCACCATGACAGAGAGCACTGAGAGAGACCACACCAGTACCGTGATAGAGAGCACTGAGACCACACCAGCACCATGATAGAGAGCACTGACACCAGCATTGAGATAGAGAGCACAGACACCAGCACTGAGATAGAGAGCACTGACACCAGCACCGTGATAGAGAGCACTGACACCAGCACCGTGATAGAGAGCACTGACACCAGCACCATGATAGAGAGCACTGAGACCACACCAGCACCGTGATAGAGAGCACTGAGACCACACCAGCACCATGATAGAGAGCACTGACACCAGCATTGAGATAGAGAGCACAGACACCAGCACTGAGATAGAGAGCACTGACACCAGCACCGTGATAGAGAGCACTGACACCAGCACCGTGATATAGAGCACTGACACCAGCACCGTGATATAGAACACTGAGACCACACCAGCACTGAGATAGAGAGCACTGACACCAGACCAGCACCGAGATAGAGAGCACTGACACCAGCACCAAGATAGAGAGCACTGACACCAGCACCGTGATAGTGAGCACTGACACCAGCACCGTGATAGAGAGCACTGACACCAGCACCGTGATAGAGAGCACTGACACCAGCACCGCGATAGAGAGCACTGAGACCACACCAGCACCGTGATAGAGAGCACTGAGACCACACCAACACCGTGATAGAGAGCACTGACACCAGCACCGTGATAGAGAGCACTGACACCAGCACCGCGTTAGAGAGCACTGACACCAGCACCGTGAGAGCACTGACACCAGCACCATGATAGAGAGCATTGACACCAGCACCGTGATAGAGAGCACTGAGACCACACCAGCACCGTGATAGAGAGCACAGAGACCACACCAGCACCATGATAGAGAGCACTGACACCAGCATTGAGATAGAGAGCACTGACACCAGCACTGAGATAGAGAGCACTGACACCAGCACCGTGATAGAGAGCACTGACACCAGCACCGTGATATAGAGCACTGACACCAGCACCGTGATAGAGAGCACTGAGACTACACCAGCACTGAGATAGAGAGCACTGACACCAGACCAGCACCGAGATAGAGAGCACTGACACCAGCACCAAGATAGAGAGCACTGACACCAGCACCGTGATAGTGAGCACTGACACCAGCACCGTGATAGAGAGCACTGACACCAGCACCGTGAAAGAGAGCACTGACACCAGCACCGTGATAGAGAGCACTGAGACCACACCAGCACCGAGAGAGAGCACTGACACCACACCAGCACCCAGATAGAGAGAGAGCACTGACACCAACTCCGTGATAGAGAGCACTGACACCACACCAGCACCGTGATAAAGAGCACTGACACCAGACCAGCACCGTGATAGAGAGTACTGACACCAGACCAGCACCGAGATAGAGAGCACTGACACCAGCTGCGGAACTCAAAAATATGACACCGCTCAACCTCTTCAAACAGGAGGGTAACGGGCATATAGTAAGGTGCGCTCTTTTTGCACAAGGAAGTGAGCCAAAGATAGAAAAAAGGTGTGTGTGCTAGATTAAATAAATCATTTACAGAGTTATGCATATACATGGTCTACTGGTCACATGTGTTGAATTCCTCCGAGATCCATGCCTCATTCATTTTTATAAATGTGAGATAGTCAACACTGCCGTGTGCTAGGTGAGTGCGCTTATTGGTCATGATCCCCCTGCTGCGCTGAACATCCTTTCGGACAGGACACTGGACGAGGGACAAGCCAACAGTTCCATTGCAAATTGGGCAAGCTCTGGCCAGAGGTCAAGACTGCCCACCCAGTAGTCCAGGGGTTCATGACTTCTCAGAGCGTCCACATCGGCCATTAACCCTATGTAGTCGGACACCTGTCGGTCTAGGCGTTCCCTGATGCTGGATCCGGATGACACCTGTCGATGGGTCGGCTGAAAGAATGACCTCATATCAGAAGTCATCAATACATCTTCAAACCGCCCTCTTCTTGCAGGCACTGTAGGATTGGGAGTGGGAATTCCTCCTCTGCCAGCGCACGCAAAAGCAGAATGCAGCATTTCTCGAAGCAAGGCCTATAAGTGCTCCATTCTGACAGCCCTCTGTGATGGTCGTAACATTTTCGCCATTTTGTGTTTGTAACGGGGGTCTAAGTACGTTGCCACCCAGTACTGGTCCTTGACCTTTATGCTTTTTATACGGGGGTCCCTGTTAAAACACTGGAGCATGAAGGCCCCCATTTTCACTAAACTGGAAGCGGTGTGGTGGCCTGACTCCTGCTCATCATCCAGGATAATGTCGTCCTCCTCGTTCTCCTCTCCACTTCCACGGACAACCACAGGGATCCCAGAAAGGTTTAAAGCATGCTCTTCTTGCTCCTCCTCATCCGCCCCAGCACCATCCTCCTCTGACTCCTCTTCAGACTCCTGTTGTTGACTTGTCTCAGATAGAGTAGCCCCCCCCCAGGAATTCATCCAGCATTGGGACTTCCTTATCTTCCTGCTCCTCCACGGCTTGATCAATGACACAACGCAATGCACGCTCCATAAAGAAGGCATAAGGTACGATGTCACTGATGGTGCCATGGCTACGACTGACCAGTTTGATGATCTCATAAAATGGCTGCAGAAGTCTGCATGCGTCACACATGAGCAGCCTGCATGCGTTGCGCATGAGCAGCCACTGGCGCGGTGAAAAAACCCAATTCCCCAGAACCTGTTCTGCCGCAGAGTTCGTACAGGTAGTCATTAACTGCACGTTTCTGCTGGAGCAGCCTATCAAGCATATAGAAGGTTGAGTTCCATCGCGTCGGGCAATCGCAAATAAGACGTCTGACTGGCAGATTGTTAGCAAGGCGAGCCATGGCCGTGTAAGATCTTCTGAAATGGGCCGAGATTTTCCTTGCCTGCCACAAGATGTCCTGGTCCCCAGGGTATTTGACAAGGAATCGCTGCACGACCAAGTTTAAGATGTGTGCCATGCATGGCACATGTGTAATTTTGCCCTGTTTCAATGCGCTAAGCAGATTGGCACCGTTGTCACACACCACTTTACCAACTGTCAAATTGAGCGGTGTTAGCCACTGATCTGCCTGTGAACGCCAAGCTGAAAGGAGTGCAGGGCCAATGTGGCTCTTGGCATCCAGGCACAACAGACGCAGCACAGCATGGCAACGTCTCATCTGGCATGTCGAATAGGTTCTGGGGATCTTGGGCAGCGCAGTGGAAGAGGCGCTAGCAGCGGAAAAGGAGGAGTCAGCCGAGGAGGAGAGGAAGGATGGAGTAGGAGGAGAAGAAGAGGTAGGCCTGCATGCAATCCGTGGTGGTAAAACCAAATCTAGAAGGGTGCCATGGGTTACATGCTTGACGGCCATCAGAAGGTTCACCCAGTGGGCAGTAAAAGTTATATACTTTCCCTGCCCCTGTTTGCTAGACCACGTGTCTGTGGTCAGATGTATCTTGGCACTGACACTGTGTCCCAGAGATACATTCACTTGCCACTGAACATGGCCATATAGCTCTGGGATGCCCTTCTGTGAGAAATACTTCCTTCCTGGGACCTTCCATTGTGCTGTTCCAATGGCCACAAATTTTCGAAAGGCCTCCGAGTCCACCAGTTTATATGGCAGTAGTTGGCGGGCTATCAGTTCTGACAAGCCAGCCGTCAATCATTGGGCAAGAGGGTTATCCGACGTCATCATTTTTTACACTCGAACATTTGGCCCACGGAAGCCTGCCTTTTTCCAGAAAAACGTGAGGACAGCATGATGGAAGGTAGAGTGGAGGACAATTGTGAGGAGAGAGGAGAAGGAGAAATAGAAGACGAGGCTGGACGGTGAGAGCCTGGAGTGTGGCTTTGTGGGTTGCGTTGCTCCCACTGGGCTCGGAGATGGCAGCTCATGTGCCTTCTTAAGGCGGTCGTCCCTAGGTGAGTGTTGGGCTTGCCGCGACTTAGCCGTTGATTGCAAAGATTGCAGATGGCAACACTATTGTCATCAGCGGGCACGTTTAAAAAAGCACACACTGCGGAGCCATGTTCAAGCGTCCTGGGAGCGCCAGATGTGACTGTACATGGTTGATGCCTCGCTCCTGATACATTAGCAGTCTGCTTTGTCCCTCCTGTGCAATCTAAGTTCCGCCTGCTTCTCCTCCCTATCTGCTGGTCCATATCGCCCTCTGAACTCCCCTCCTCTTCCTCTATTCCTCTCTAGTGACTTCACTAGACACTTCATCATCGACGTCACCTTCCCCACCGCTATAATTAGAGATCTGGGAGTAGGCAGCAACACTGGGGACCAACCTCCTCCTTGGGCTGATCTGGGTACTGTCGTCAGACTGCTGAGTGGCGGTTGTTGCTACCTCCTCTTCCTGATCCAATGCCAAGAGTGGCTGCGCATCGGCAATGTCTTGTGATGGATCGGAAAATAATTCCTGTGACTCAAGCGGAGGGTATATGGGGGTGATGGTGTTGGTGGTAGTGTCTTTGGGGGTACACACAGCAGAGAGTGAAGAAGAGGGTGCAGATCGAGAGGATGAGGAGGGTGCAGAAGAGTAAGGCTGAGTGAGCCACTCATCCAAATCTGGTGCATCCTTTGACATAATCGAACACACCTGCAATTTGCCACTTTGACTCAAGCCCGTTGCTCCTGCCCTACCCCTACCATGCCTGCGGAAGGGCCTGCCTCTTCCTCTGCCTGTCATTTTTTAAATGGCCCTGTGACAAAGGTCTCTAGAGAAGTGCAGTATATGTGGAAGAAGGTACATAACACCCCGCTTCAATCTGTCATTTTGGGGGGCCACTGGTCTATCACAGTTATAATACTTTTTTCTAATTGCGTCACTCTTTGTAGTATCGCTGCAGAACCGCTCAGCAGTCACAATGCTGCACAGTGGAAATGCACTATACTATGCTTTCTATATTTGAAAGTATTTTATATGTGTATTACACCCCTATATACTGCACACCAAATAGTACACCTATACCAGTCCTTAAAAGGACCTTTGTGGGCCTAATAGTAGCTAGCTAATAGCTAGTGAATTGCAGACTGTCCCTGCTCCAAACACCAAACTGTCCCTCCCTACACTGAGAAACGACAGCTGCAGAATCGGTCAGCAGCACAGCAGTGCAGTATAATATGCTTTCTATATTTGAAAGAAAGTATATTATACGTGTATTACAACCCTATATACTGTACACCTATACCAGTCCTTAAAAGGACCTTTGTGGACCTAGTAGTAGCTAGCTAGTAGCTAGTGAATTGCAGACTGTCCCTGCTCCAAACACCAAACTGTCCCTCCCTACACTGATAAAAGACAGCTGCAGAATCGGTCAGCACTCAGCAGCACAGCAGTGCACCATAATATACTTTCTATATTTGAAAGAAAGTATATTATACGTGTTTTACAACCCTATATACTGTACACCAATACCAGTCCTTAAAAGGACCTTTGTGGACCTAGTAGCTAGTGAATTGCAGACTGTCCCTGCTCCAAACACCAAGCTGTCCCTCAGTCCCTACACTGATAAAAGACAGCTGCAGAATCGGTCATCACTCAGCAGCACAGCAGTCAGCAGTGCACCATAATATACTTTCTATATTTGAAATAAAGTATACTATACGTGTATTACAACCCTATATACTGTACACCTATACCAGTCCTTAAAAGGACTTTTGTGGACCTAATAGTAATAGCTAAGCTAGCGATTAGCCTGACTGTCCCTGCTCCACAAAGCGTCCTTTCCCTACACTGACAAAAGACAGAATGTAAAATGGCCGCCAGATCAGGTCTATTTATAAGGTAGAGGGTATGTCCATGTGATGAAATGTCTCAATTGACTTTCCTGTACCGCATGATGGATGTGTTATGGGTCAAAGTTCTTCACAATGTAAATGCATATGTCCGCCGCGTACAACGCCAGAAGTCCGTCGGTTTGGCGAATCGCGAACAAGCAAAATTCGCCACAAACAGACTGCCGGGTGAACCGCAAGGCCATCTCTATTAAGGAAGGCCGGTCCACTGGAACGCCAACACTGATCCCACAAGGGCTAGACAAGATTCCCCAGGGCGCGGAGTCTAAGAGCCAGCAGTTGTTCACCAGAGCCTCTAGTGGTGAGGATGGACTGGGCTGCAACTGGCTCCAGGTTGTGACCCCCAGGTTCTCCCAGCTCACGCCCACAGTAGGCTATAGGAGGACAGAGATAGTAAGGGAATAAGCCAAAGGTCTAGTAGACAAGGATAAACATAGAACACGGCAAAGGTCAGGGTCAAAAGCAGGCAGGGATAGTTGAGAACAAGCCAAGATCGGTAACTTGAATCAGCCGTAGAAGACACAGCAAGATGCACATGGAAGCTAAACACACAAAGGTTGATCAGCAAGGCAGGCTAATAGAGTTCCCTGATAGGGGCTGGGGTGTAGCCATGCTTTGAGGAGAGGTTATTTAAGTAGCCAGGTGAGAGTGGCTGACCTTTAAAGGTGAACACATGAAGTAGAGGTAAGCTGAAAGACAAAGATTACTGCATAACCATGACAGCTTCGTTCAGTCAGAGGAAGAGCAGTGGAGAAGGTGGTCGGCTGACCGATGCCTTTAGACAATTTTTCAGTCCTCAGCACCAAGGTATGATCAGTTCAAGCAACCATCGCCAGTGTCTGCATTACATGGTGCAGGAATATCTAAGGGCAAGAGCAGACTTGGGGAACTTTCCAACAGAGCACCCACTGAGTTACTGGGTCTTGAGGATGGACCACTGGCCAGAATTAGCTCAATATGTAATTGATCTACTGTCCTGCATCCAGTGTTCTTTCTGAATGCACAATCAGTGCTGCTGGAGGGTTTGTAACAGATCATAGAGTGCGCCTGTCCACAGACTCCCTTGATAAGCTCACATTAATAAAAAAATAATCAGTCTTGTATCAGCAGCAGCTATCAAGCACCTGATGCTGATGCTACTGATTGATTTTTCTATGGATGTGGCATCCCTTGAAGACTGCCTAGGCTGAGTGACTATACTATTCCTCCTCAATTTTGATGATGCTAGCTTCCAACAATATTTTTGGTTTAGGGCACCACCAGCACTGCCTAAGGCCCAATTTTTTCTGTCCCTGTTTAATAGGGGCATGCAATTACAATTTCTGGTCTAATATTGCACAGCAGGGCCCGTTCCTGTGCCCAACAAGAGTATCTGTGAGGGGTTACAGTGTTGTGGCACCACCACCACCAAAGGCCCAATTTTTCTGCCCCTGTCACAACAGCAGAAAAAAAGGACAACATGCCCCACAGTCATCTGCATTAGATGTACCATGTCCATGACCTGCACTGTGGATGGTAGACACAGAGCCTGCTTGCCCTCTTTTAGTGACCTGTGAGCATCTGCCTCTCCTTGGTGACCTTCCGGACATAATGGGGATTTTGTTTTGCAACACCACACTACACTGTATTGTGTACTGTGTACACCACCAGAAAAGTAGTAGCAACTGCCCTTTGGATGCACGGTACTGTGTACATCAACAGAAGTGTAGTTACAACTATGGGTGTACTGTATTGTGTACACCACCAGAAAAGTAGTAGCAATAGAAACTGCACTATATGTGCATGGTATTGTGTACACCACCCGAAATATAATAGCAACTATTGGTGCACTGTATGAATAGTGTACTCCACCAGAAAAGTAGTAGCAACTGCAATAGGGGTGCACGGTACTGTTACTGTGTACACCGCCTGAAGTATATTAGAAACAGTACACCAGTAATGGCCTGCAGTGAGATATAGACTGACTGACTGTGTGTGTGTGTGTGTGTGTGTGTATATATATATATATATATATATATATATATATATATCCACTGCATAGAGTTTAGCTATATCAGATTATTCAGTTAGCTGCAGTGTATACATACATATTAAATATTAAATACACTGCAGCTAACTGGATTACCTGCCTGCTTGCTAAATCTAAATGACACTCTCTGTCCACGCCAACGACACACTACACGAGGCTGACATGCAGGCAGCCTTATATATTGTGTGGTGTGGGCTTAGTCCTCCTGAGCCATGATTGGCAAAAGGCACCCTGCCTTTGTCCAATTATGGCTCTCTTAGCTGAGGGCACTGTGATTGGGCAAAGCATGCAGGTCATGGTGCATGCTCTGGCCAATCATCATACAGCAATGCCCTGCGCTCCCGCAGTGCATTATGGGCCATTACGCACCGCTCAAATTTGGCGCAAACTGCCCATAATGTTCGGTTTTCGACGAATGGGCAAACAGCCAATGTTTGAGTCTAACTTATGTTCGACCGAAACAGAAAGCTCATCCCTATTGATGGCTAGACTGTGACTGTTGACCCTGGGTCTGGTGTGGTGGTAATCGGCAAACCTGTTGATAGCTGCACTGGTCTTGTAAAACTGGGAATGATGTGGCAGTAATGGGGAACACTGTCAATGACTACACTGGTCTGGTTACATTAGGACAGGTGTAGTAGTGATCAGGAACACTGTTGATGGCTACACTGGTCTGGTGACATTGTACTGCTGTGGCGAGTGATCAGAGACCATTGGTTTGTCTACAACAACTAGTGGCTGTGTCACATTTTTACCCCCCTCAGGTCTTCTACATTCCTAGTAACACCGCTGGATCAAGAGCATACAATGAGACAAATGTAAGGAGCCCACACTTCCTTTATGTCACCTGCTGAGGGCGCTCTGCTCAGGACTTGTTACCATTCACTCTTCACCAGAGGAAGTCTCACTGAAGCTCCAACTCCCCTCATTCTCCACCTGCATTGCTTGTTTGCTGTGTATTGATTTGTCGCATTCCTCTCAGTTTCTCCTTAATCTTTCAGGGTGTGTCTGTCCTGTATGACCGGTTCTCCATATCCTGAAGGCTTCTCACTGACACTAAGAGACGCAGAGGGTGAACATTCCTGTAATATATCTCACAATCACACCATCAAGTCGTTCTTTTTTCTGCAGGCACTTTTCTAAGTTTCTATGGACCAGGCAGCAGTGTGCTCTCCTCTAAGGCAGGCCACAGATTATACAATTTTCTTTCCTTCAATCACAGGTTAGATGAAATTCACTTGATGCCCCAACAGAACAGTCCATGTTATTGGTGGAATCTCTTCTGCTGCGCTAATGTATCATTGCAGTGTACAGAAATACCCAACAGGATGAGTGTACTGAAGATGACTGATAGACTTTGTTATACTACATTGTAACTACAAGTATATGGGTGTGTCAATGATCAGAACACTGTTGAAGGAGTACACTGGTCTGGTGACACTGGGACTGGTGTGGTGGTCATTAGGAACACTGTTGATGGCTATACTGGTCTGGTGACACTGGTATTGGTGTGATGGAGATCATATCAGTGGCCTGGTACGGTTCAGGAAGGGGGGGGGGGCGCTCTCTCTCTTTTCCTGCAGCCTGCCAGGTTGTGTGCTCAGATAAGGGTCTGGTAAGGATTTTGAAGGGGACCCCCACGCCATTTTTTTTTTACATTTTGGCATGGGGTTCCCCTTAATAACCATACCAGACCTGAAGGTCCTGGCATGAAATTCGGGGGGGGGGGGGCCCAAACATTTTTTTTTTTTGTTCAGGGTTTTCCCTTAATATTCATATCAGACCCAGAGACTATATTTGCTTTATAGTTTGTCACACATTTCAAACTGTTTGTTTTTGTTTTATTGATTCACCACACTGTGTATTATGTAGTATTGTAGCACAAGCACAGTATAGTATTGCCACTATTTGAAGGGACTGGGTTCACTTTTACTATGTTTATGAGCACTCCTGGGTTAGTTTAGCTTTTTTGAGACTTCCTACTAGCGTAGTGTTGCACTTTTTAGATACAACAGTAGCCAACATGGCTCGGTGTGGATATGATCCCCTCCTGAGCCATGCCAGGCTGCGTGCCCTCAACATGCGACAGCGACAGAAGACTGGGCCAACGCTAGTTAAAGAGCTGGAAGAAGAAAGCGGAGGCCCGGCAAGAAGAACCGAAGAGCGGGACAAGATCCCCAAAGAGGGGGACAAGACCCCCGAAGTCGAAAGAAGACCCCATGGACTGCGGCGGTGGCAAAGGAGAAAGCCAGGGCTCCTCGCTAATAAAACAGCTAGTAAAAGAGCAGAAGATAGCGGAGGAGCCTGGCTAGAAGACCCCTGAAGATGGAAGAATAGAAGACCCCCAGAGCTGTCTAATAAAGTATTTTAAAAACCTGTGTTGTGTTTTTTTTCTGTATACTTTTTTCCCCAGGTGAATGGGTTGGGGTACATCGTAGGGGGCCAGAATCTGAGGGCCCCCTTATTAAAGGGGGATCCCGGATTCTGATAAGCCCCCCGCCCGCAGACCCCGACAACCAGCGGCCAGGGTTGTCGGGAAGATGCCCTTGTCCTCATCAACATGCACCCCCCCATGTTGAGGGCACGCGGCCTGGTATGGCTCAGGAGGGGGAGGGGGAGCTCGCTCGTCCCCGCCCACTTTCCTGACCGGCCGGGCTGCGTGCTCGGATAAGGATCTGCTATGGACTTTGTGGGCACCCCCACGCCGTTTTTTCCAGCGTAGGGCTTCCCCTTTAAATCCATTCCAGGTGACGGGGCTAGCGAGGTGTCAATCTCGGTGATATTCACTTCCTTCGCTAGTCCCGTCTACCTAGAGCCACGTTCAAAATGAGCAGACTTTTCTCCGTGTATGGGCAAGTCCGTTCATTTCAAAAGTCCAGCGGACTAGCACACAGATGGGCGGATTGAGTCAAAACTTCTTTCTAAGTCCGCCGGACTTTTTGGAAGAAAAAGCCCACTGGAGCCCACACACTCTGGTCTGCCAGACCAAGTCAGCCGGATAGTCCGATCGTGTGTACGCAGCATAAGTGTATCTCACATATTAATGTGATTCCTCAGCTTGAGGCCACTGGTTTTAATCTACACACTTTACTTCCTCGTTGATCACTTTCACAGGTCAATGCTTCCAATATACTTCCTCATCCATTAAGAAACCTACCTGCATCCTCCTTAACAGGGGGTCTTCTTAACTGCAGGTCAGCAGCTAATATTGCAGTCCTTATTATGGATGAGGATCTGGATTTTCTTTGTCTCACTGAGACTTGGCTTCAAGATTTTAAAGCCCCTATCTTGGACGAGCTGGTCCCTCCCCAGTATAAAATATTTCAATGTAACCATCTAACTGGAAGGGGGGTGGGGTAGCTGTTAGAAAAGTTTTGAATGTTTATTGTGTGACTATTAGAAAAACAATAACCCTAAGGCCGCGTATACACGCGGGGACTGTTCGCTCAACTTTGTCAGCTGAACAGTGTTTCAGCGGACAGTCCGCTCGTGTGTGGGCTTTCAGCGGACAGTTTCAGCGAACAGTCTGCTGAACAAGGTTTTTCGGAATTTCCGAAAAACTGTCCGCTGAAACCTTGTTTCAGCGAACAGTCCCCTCGTGTGTAGGCTTGTTAGTCAAACTAAGTTCCGCGCATGCTCAGAAAGGATTTACACGGCGGAAGGTTGCATTGCAGTGTATAGGACGTCGTATTTTTCATCCCGTCGTACGTGCCGTTCACGTCATCGCGCACGACTGTTCGTTCATCGTGTGTGGGCAAGTCCGTCCATGCTAAGTTTGAGCGGACTGTCCGCTGAAACTGTTTGACGAACAAAGTTGAGCGAACAGTCCCCGCGTATGTACGCGGCCTGAGACTGATTTTTAAAATTACGTCTGAGCAGGGGTGGACTGACAACTCATGGGGCCCCCGGGCAATAGGAGATTATGGGGCCCCCAGGCCATCCGAGAATATGGGGCCACACAGTATACACACACACACAGTATACAATCACACAGTATACACAGCCATGTTTCTATTGGCTGAGAAGGTACTGGAGAGGTGGGGCAGTTATAATCTCAGGATTTTTAGACCAAAAGGATGTTGGTAAGGCACAGTTCAGATGTAAAAAAACAAACAAACAGATTTTTACATACTGTCCCTGGTTTTACTGAGGCTGGCAACCCTGATGGGGCCCCCTAGTGGCTCAGGGCCCAATGGTCAGTACGCCCCTGTCTAGGGGTTCCCTGGGTTGATTCCCAACGACTTGAACACTGACACAGATAAAGTCATCTTTAAAAGGTTTTATTTTGCAGTAAGAACTCTCAAATAATACAGTCTCTTGTGGGAACAGAGGGCACGGGGTGAAGAACTCAGGCACCTTGAACTGCAGGTCCAGCAAAGTCTCTATTTCCACCCAGAGAGTAGCCACTCGCAGCTGGGTACTTCAAGGCTGAACAGATCTCTAGCCAGAGATCATGGCAGGCAGCACGTTGACTCAAAACTTGAACAAACAACTAAGGGTGACCAGGAACCCTTTTCCTCCATACCTGGAACGTTTCCCGTCTCCTCAATGGTACTGGAAAAGTGTGAATTCGTCAATGTCCTTCCCAACTCAGTAACCAGGCACTTCCCAGGATGCAACTTGCCGGCCCTCCTCCGAAGAGACCTCCCCTGGTCACTTCCACGAGCTGCGGTGCCCCTCCAAGCCGAGAGCACACCCGGACACCTGGAATCCTCCCTCAGTCACTGCGCCTCGGACCAGCCGGCTCCGAGACTCGGGAACAGATGGATCCCTACCCCAGACCAGGCGGGTCTATCAGGGGCCTTCAACAGGAACGTGTTGCGGGGTGTTGAACACCCCATGACCGGGACCCTAAGGGTCTCACAAACTCGTCTCTCAGCAACACGTGACCCATACCCCTTAAGTACCCCTTCCCAGATTCCTCAGCAGGCCCCGGAACTCCCACTGATTGGCTCCGAAAAGGCCAATACCTAAACAGCCAACCAGACTTAGTTCTGGCCTGTCATGTGCACCTCACAGCTCACATGACCAGGCAGAACTTCCAAACACAGCCAGGCCAGACTGGTGTTAAGGCCTAACCTACGTAATTACCCCTCAGAACCCCACTACTGTTCTGAGGCAAAAAACTAAATTTACAGGCGTGTGACATTTTGTCCAAAATGTCATCCGCTACACAAGGGGTGTTTACATTCATTGTAATAGGAATAAAAGTGACACAATTGAATAAAATAAAAGATAAAATAAATAATAAAAAAAAAAAAAAAAATTAAAAAATAAAATTATGCCTACTGATAGGCATAAAAAATAAAATAAAAGATAAAATAAATAATAAAAAAATTTGAAACACGCCCCGTCCCGCCGAGCTCGTGCACAGAAGCAAGCGCATACGTGAGTAGCGCCCCACATATGAAAATGGTAGTCAAACCACACATGTGAGGTATCGCCGCGATCGCTAGAGAGAGAGCGATAATTATAGCCCCAGACCTCCTCTATAACTTAAAACATGCAGCCTGTAGACATTTTTAAACGTCTCCTATGGAGATTTTTAAGGGTAAAAGTTTGTCGCCAATCCACGAGCGGGGCGCAACTTTGAAGAGCGACATGTTGGGTATCAATTTACTCGACGTAACATTATCTTTCACAATATAAAAAAAAAAAGTAAACATCCCTTGTAATAGAAGAAAAGTATGACAGGACCTCTTAAATATGACATTTATGGGTCAAAAAGACCTCACATCTCATATTTACGCTAAAATGCAATAATAAAAAAAAAAAAAATGAATGTCATTTAAAAAAATTTAAATAAATTATTTTTAAGAGCTATGGGCAGAAGTGACATTTTGACGTCGCTTCCGCCCTGCAGTGGTATTGGAGAAGGGTGGAGAAGGCCATCTTTCCCCCTCACTCATCTCCATGCCACAGACGTGAGAGGATCCAATCATGGTAGAAAGGGGGGCCCCCCCCTCTCCCGCCACTCTCCGGTGCCCCTCCGCCGCATACCAGAGTCGTCGGCAGCGGCGGAGGGCACCGAAGTGCAACGGGAGAGGGGTCCCCCTTTCCTACCACAGATAAAAGTGAGCTTGTGGCGAATCCGCCACAGTGACCACTTTTATCTGAAACCGGACCACCCCACTCTTGAAGAGGGTACCGGGGGGTTATGGTAGCTAGCTGCTACCATAACAACGACAATCCTCTTCAAAGTGGCGACGTAAAATGACGGCGGGCGGTGGTCCGAAAGTAGTTGGCGTATATCTTATTAGCTGTGCTATGATGAACTTGGTGAACAATGTTGGAGAGTGAGGCGGCGTACACACGGGCGGACTGTCTGCCGAAACTAAGTTCGTCAAACAGTCCGCTCAAACTTTTGAATGAACGAACTTGCCCACACACGGCACTTTTTGAGCGGACAAATACGGCAAACTAATTTCGTCGTACTAAGTCCGCGCAACTTTTGAAATGAACAGACTCGCCCACACACGAGGGGACAGTCCGCTCATTGCGAGCGCGTGTCAAGGTAGGTGGGGCCCACGACGGAGACGTCGCGGGCTCCGCCGCCTGGAATGGACTTAAAGGGGAACCCCAACGCCGAAAAAAAACGGCGTGGGGGTTCCCCCAAAGTCCACAACAGACCCTTGTCCGAGCATGCTACCCGGCCGGCCAGGAAAGGGGGCGAGCGAGCGCGCCCCCCTCCTGAGCCATACCAGGCCGCGTGCCCTCAACATGGGGGGTACCTTGGGGAAGGGGGGGCCGCGCGGCCCCCCCACCCCAAAGCACCTTGTCCCCATGTTGATGAGGACAAGGGCCTCTTCCCAACAACCCTGGCCGTTGGTTGTCGGGGTCTGCGGGCGGGGGGCTTATCGGAATCCAGGAGCCCCCTTTAATAAGGGGGCCCCCGGATACCGGCCCCCCACCCTATGTGAATGAGTATGGGGTACAATGTACCCCTACCCATTCGCCTGTAAAATAAAAGTACCCAAAAAAAAACATAACACACAAGATAAAATAGTTTATTGGTCTTCTGTCTTCGGGGGTCTTCTCGCCGGACTCCTACGCTATCTTCTTGTAGCTCTTTTACTAGCGGAGGAGCCCGGCATTCTTCCTCGCCGCCGGCCTCTTCTTCCGACTTCGGGGGTCTTGTCCCCCTCTTCGGTTCTTCTGCCGGGCCACCGCGCCTTCTTCTAGCTCTTTTACAGGCGGTGGCACGGTCTTCTGTCGCCGCCGCCGCCGCCTTCCGTTCTTCTGTTCTTCTCTTCTTCTTCTTCTTCTTCAGATGTTGCCTCGCCGAGTCCTCCGTTCACAATGACGGGGACCAGGCACGCGGCGACTTATATAGGGACAAGGGGCGGGGTCTTCGGTGGATGTCACATGGGTTGATGTCACATGGTGACCCCGCCCCCTTACAATGTCACAGTCCCGGAGGATGCTGGGACTGTCGCCATGTGACATCAACCCATGTGACATCCACCGAAGACCCCGCCCCTTGTCCCTATATAAGTCGCCGCGTGCCCGGTCCCCGTCATTGTGAGTAGAGGACTCGGCGAGGCAACATCTGAAGAAGAAGAAGAAGAAGAAGAGAAGAACAGAAGAACGGAAGGCGGCGGCGGCGGCGACAGAAGACCGGGCCACCGCCTGTAAAAGAGCTAGAAGAAGGAGCGGAGGACCGGCAGAAGAACTGAAGAGGGGGACAAGACCCCCGAAGTCGGAAGAAGAGGCCGGCGGCGAGGAAGAAAGCCGGGCTCCTCCGCTAGTAAAAGAGCTACAAGAAGATAGCGGAGGAGTCCGGCGAGAAGACCCCCGAAGACGGAAGACCCCCGGAGCTGTGCAATAAACTATTTTATCTTGTGTGTTGTGTTTTTTTTTGTACTTTTATTTTACAGGTGAATGGGTAGGGGTACATTGTACCCCATACTCATTCACATAGGGTGGGGGGCCGGTATCTGGGGGCCCCCTTATTAAAGGGGGCTCCCGGATTCCTATAAGCCCCCCGCCCACAGACCCCCGACAACCAACGGCCAGGGTTGTCGGGAAGAGGCCCTTGTCCTCATCAACATGGTGACAAGGTGCTTTGGGGTGCTTCCCCAAGGCATCCCCCATGTTGAGGGCGCGCGGCCTGGTACGGCTCAGGAGGGGGGGCGCTCGCTCGTCCCCCCCTTTCCTGGCCGGCCGGGTAGCGTGCTCGGACAAGGGTCTGTTGTGGACTTGGGGGGGACCCCCACGCCGTTTTTTTCAGCGTTGGGGTTTCCTTTTAAGTTCATACCAGGTGGCGGGGCCAGCGGCGTCTCCTTCGCGGGCCCCGCCTACCTGCAGGCCCGCTCGAAATGAGCGGACTTTTCTCCGAGCGGGAAAAGTCCGCTCATTTCAAAAGTACGGCGGACTGGCATACACACGGCCGGATTGTCCGCCGAAATGCAAGTCCGGCGGGAAGATTGGAGTGCAAAACTACCTTCTAAGTCCGCCGTACTTTCAGGTCAAAAAAGTATGCCGGAGGCTACACACGGGGGGATTGTCTGGCGGACTTCAGTTTGCCGGACTTTTCCACCCGCTTGTTTGATCGTGTGTACGCGGCATTACTGCAACTGCTGTTCGTAAGGATCTCCCTTTTGTGGGCCACATCAGAAATAAATTGTCTGCTTCTCAATACATCTGGAGTCTGACTGATCACAAGAGAAGATTCCTAACAGTAGCTGTGATTTAAAAAAAAAACATTTTTTAGTATCAGTTTCAGAGAATTTTAACACTATTCATAAATATTTTGAGAATTTCGTTTTTTCTTTTCAAGTAGCCAGCAAGCTCACATACGGGTTTGCCTTGATTTATCCCCCTCCCTGTGTTAAAACTTGATTTCGTTTTTGAATTTCTCAGTTTGGCTTCACAGGTGTCCATTGTGTTTAAGGGCTCCTGCATCTTGGGTGATTTTAAGCTTTGGGCAGAGGATCTAAGTGATTCCCCTACCCAATCCCTTATCTAAGAACTGTTGCTTTTGGGCTATAGGCAACATGTGACAGCGGCTACCCATACTGCTGGTCATGTGTTGGACTTTCTCCTGCTCAGCGGATTGTCAGCTGCCTAGGGAGTTGACCTGGTCAGACCACAGGTTTGTTAGCACCCTGTAGGATGAGATCTTACCCCCGTCCCCTGGGCAAGAACCCGCAGTGGTTTACCAAGGAGCTTAGGCTCTTCAAAAAGCGGGTTTGGTCCAGGGAGAGACGCTGATGGAAGTTCCTCCTGGAGGCTGACAAAGAGCTGCATCTGGTGGCCTTCTATCTCTATAAGAGGGCCATTAGAGAGACTAAAAAGACCTACTTCCGGGAGAGAATTAGGAAGGCAGCCGACAGCATGGCCGAACTTTTCACAATCTCTTCAGAGCTTACTTATCCCGAAGCTACCAGCTCTGCTCCTAAGGAGTCACAGAACTGGTGCCAGGAGCTCACTTACTTCTTTGTCTCTAAGGTTCTGACCATTAGAGACAACATTTCCAGGACAGAGACTGTGCAAGAGGACACCGGCCACGCAGACATGGCCCCTGGATTGACTGGCTTCCAACCGGTGATGGCTACACAGGTGGTTGAGGTAATTGCCTAGTTGAAACCATCCTTCTCTCCTTTAGATGTATGTCCTGCCGGGCTGCTTAAAAAATCTGCTTTCCTCTTAGTCCCCTTCATTGGAGGGATAATCAACTGCTGCTTCAGGACAGGTATTGTCCCGGGCGTTCTGAAGTGGGCCCTGGTCTTGGCACTGCTGAAGAAACCGACCCTGGACCCGGACATACTGGGCAACTACAGGCCAATTTCCATCTTGCCTTTTGTAGCAAAGGTGATGGAGCGCATGGTGGTTATCCAACTACAGGCTTACCTTGAGTCTTTTCATCTTATGGATGAATTCCAGTCCAGATTTCATCCAGGGCACGGAACAGAGACAAGCCTCATCTGTGTTTATAATGATGTCCTTCACAGCTTGGACAGGGGTGACTCAGTAGTTCTGGTTCTCTTGGACCTGTCGGCCGCGTTTGATACCATAAAGCATGGAATCCTACTGGAGCGGATGACATCTGTTTTGGGTATGAGAGGGTCGACTTTGGCATGGGTGAAAAGAAAAATATAAGGTCTGGGATGACCTCCCACTCACCTCCATCCCTAAAATACACAGGAAAAAACAGAATAGCCCCGGGACTTTTTGCCCCCATTTTTTCATTTTTTAATATACACCCACTCTTTTTCCATTACTTTTCAGATATTTAAACTATGCATCTGCCCCTGAAGAGCGAACACAGATTTGCGAAACGCGTAGGGAAACATCAATGCACTTTATATGCTTATATTGCTGGGTATTTTTGTTGGGTGTATCATTGTTTATGTATTGTTTTTATTCATGTATGTCCAATTTTTCCACTCTGTATGATGTATACATATCCACTGGTTTAGCAATTTACAACGAACCTTGTTATTGTTTAATGGGTAAATATTAACTGTAATGAATTGACATTTGTTTTTACCTTTGCTGTTGACTTGGCCACTATGCTGGGTAACGCACAATTATTGCTGTTCCCACTTGGTTATACAGCATCTTGTTATTAATAAATAGATTTTATTACAATTTTCTGTGAACGTGTGTCAAATCTCTCCCACCTCGTTCAAAGTCCAGAGGCTATTCTGTTTTTTCCGGCTTTGGCATGGGTGGCCTCTTTTTTAGAGGGCAGAGTTCAGGGAGTCAAGACTGGCCCCTTCTACTCTTAAGTATACCAGCCTGGATTGCAGAGTGCCACAGGGCTCTACCTTGTCACCCCTGCTGTTTATAATCTATATGAGGCCCCTTGCCGACCTGCTAAAGTCCCACTCCGTCCAGTACCATGTTTACGTGGACGACACCCAGGTTTACCTTAATATTCCTAGGAACCAGACAGCTGATGACACTCTTGCCATCAATACATGGATGTCTGCCAACTTCCTGAAACTTAATGGGGGCAAAACTGAGGTGATCATCTTTAGTGATTTGGCCACCCCCCCCCCCCCCCAGATATTCCACCTTGGCCTCCCTCATTTGGTCCTGCTCCGAAGGCGGCCCCCTAGGTCCGTGATCTGGGATTCGTCCTAGATTCAGGTTTAGCTCTGGCTCCTCAGGTAAAAAAAGGTCATCAGTGCATGTCACTGGCAGCTAAAACTCCTGAGGGGGCTGTTTAAATATCTGTATATTTCAGACAGAAAAACTGTCATCTGTGCCACGATAGGTAGCTGCCTAGACTACTGCAACTATCTTTATTTGAGATTGCCAAACATGCTAGTGCAGAAGCTTCAACTTACTCAAAATGCTGTGGCTAGGCTGCTCATAAATGTCCCATTGAGGGATCATATCACTCCTGTCCTCTGCGCCTTGCATTGGCTGCCGGTCTACTATTGAACCTTATTTAAGGTAGAATGTATTATGTTTAAGATTATGAGAGGCCTAGCCCCAAGCTATCTCTGCTCTTGTTTTCATAAACAAGCTCTTGTAAGATCACGCAGATCTACTGGCAGAGACCTTCTCTACATCTCGGTGCCCAAGAAGACCCGGTGTGGTGGTCAGGCCTTCTCCCACCCAGGTGCCGTACTATGGAATAGCCTCCCTGTCGAGCTCCAGGAGGCCCCCGCTATTCTGGACTTCCACAGGTTACTGAAGATTTGGCTTTTCACGCAGGCGTTTCCTGTGTAGTCTCTTTTTTCTGCCACTCTGTGCTGCTTCTGGTCCCTGGGCCCTCTCTTTCCAGGATCTTTGCTATGCGCGTCGGGACCCTTCGGGGTAAGACCAGGGGTCAAGTCCTGGGGAAAAAAGTGTAGGAACTCCCACCCAAGATCCACTCCCCCACCAAAAAAAAAAAAAAAAAGGTAAGCTCATATGCATATATATTTCACAGAAAATACAGTACAACATTTATTGTAAAGTGCCAGTTTAAAAAAAACTAAATAAGTTAACTCAAAACGCTAAGTCAAACAAAATAATCAACACAATGGGTGATGATCTTTCCCTCGCAGGGAATTTCTAACACAAATACACCCTGTTCCAAATTCTGTTACACAGCACATTAGAAAATATCCCACAAACTGGAATAACGTTGCCATTGCTGTTTAAGATTATCAACTTTCTGAGATTTATTATCATCTGCGCTGCGATGTGTGGTCAGCCATTTTGTGACATATGGCAAAGGATACCATAAATGCAGAGTAAGTATTGGCAGGGTAAGTATTGCAGAGTAAGTATTGCAGAGTAAGTATTGGCAGGGTATTGCAGAGTAAGTATTGCAGAGTATTGGCAGGGTAAGTATTGCAGAGTATTGTCAGGGTAAGTATTGCAGAGTAAATATTGGCAGGGTAAGTATTGGCAGAGTAAGTATTGCAGAGTATTGGCAGAGTAAGTATTACAGAGTATTGGCAGGGTATGTATTGCAGAGTATTGGCAGGGTGAGTACTGCAGAGTATTGGCAGGGTGAGTACTGCAGAGTATTTGCAGGGTAAGTATTGCAGAGTAAGTATTGGCAGAGTAAGTATTGGCAGGGTATTGCAGAGTAAGTATTGCAGAGTATTGGCAGGGTAAGTATTGCAGAGTATTGGCAGGGTAAGTATGGCAGAGTATTGGCAGAGTAAGTATTGCAGAGTATTGGCAGGGTATCGATTGCAGAGTATTGGCAGGGTGAGTACTGCAGAATATTGGCAGGGTATGTATTGCAGAGTATTGTCAGGGTATTGCAGAGTATTGGCAGGGTATGTATTGAAGAGTATTGGCAGAGTAAGTATGGCAGAGTATTGGCAGAGTAAGTATTGCAGAGTATTGGCAAGGGTATGTATTGCAGAGTATTGGCAGGGTATGTATTGCAGAGTACTGGCAGGGTATTGCAGAGTATTGGCAGGGTGAGTACTGCAGAGTATTGACAGGGTGAGTACTGCAGAGTATTTGCAGGGTAAGTATTGCAGAGTAGGTATTGACAGAGTAAGTATTGGCAGGGTATTGCAGAGTAAGTATTGCATAGTATTGGCAGGGTAAGTATTGCAGAGTATTGCCAGAGTAAGTATTGCAGAGTATAGGCAGGGTAAGTATTGCAGAGTATTGGCAGAGTAAGTATGGCAGAGTATTGGCAGAGTAAGTATTGCAGAGTATTGGCAGGGTATGTATTGCAGAGTATTGGCAGGGTGAGTACTGCAGAATATTGGCAGGGTATGTATTGCAGAGTATTGTCAGGGTATTGCAGAGTATTGGCAGGGTATGTATTGAAGAGTATTGGCAGAGTAAGTATGGCAGAGTATTGGCAGAGTAAGTATTGCAGAGTATTGGCAAGGGACTGTATTGCAGAGTATTGGCAGGGTATGTATTGCAGAGTATTGGCAGGTTATTGCAGAGTATTGGCAGGGTATGTATTGCAGAGTATTGGCAGGGTATTGCAGAGTATGGACAGGGTATTGACTGTGGGTAAGACCACAGTATATTAAGATTCCTTTCAACTCAACTCAAAGGGCCTGGTAATGGGCTATGTTGGAACCCCATCCTGTTTTTCCAATGACTTTTATGTATATTGCAGAGACCTGACAATTCATTAATAGCTGCTAGTACTTTTAAATGACTTTGTTTTTCTTTAGAAATGTCATTTTGCACTCAGACTGTTGTAAACACGGCAAACATGTGCCCCTTTACAGGCATACTATAGAAACCCCCCAGGTACGAAATTGAAAGAAATATAAGTAAGTATGGCAGAGTAAGTATTGCAGAGTATTGGCAGAGTAAGTATTGCAGAGTACTGGCAGGGTATGTATTGCAGAGTATTGGCAGGGTGAGTACTGCAGAGTATTGGCAGGGGGAGTACTGCAGAGTATTGGCAGGGTAAGTATTGCAGAGTAAGTATTGGCAGAGTAAGTATTGGCATGGTATTGCAGAGTAAGTATTGCAGAGTATTGGCAGGGTAAGTATGGCAGAGTATTGGCAGAGTAAGTATTGCAGAGTATTGGCAGGGTATGTATTGCAGAGTATTGGCAGGATGAGTACTGCAGAGTATTGGCAGGGTATGTATTGCAGAGTATTGGCAGAGTATTGCAGAGTATTGGCAGGGTATTGCAGAGTATTGGCAGGGTATGTATTGCAGAGTATTGGCAAAGTAAGTATGGCAGAGTATTGGCAGAGTAAGTATTGCAGAGTATTGGCAGGGTATGTATTGCAGAGTATTGGCAGGGTGAGTACTGCAGAGTATTGGCAGGGTGAGTACTGCAGAGTATTGGCAGGGTATTGCAGAGTATTGACAGGGTATTGCAGAGAATTGTCAGGGTATTGCAGGGTATTGGCTGGGTATTGCAGAGTATTGGCACTGGCAGGGTATTGCAGAGTATTGTCAGGGTATTGCAGAGTATTGTCAGGGTATGTATTGCAGAGTATTGGCAGGGTGAGTACTGCAGAGTATTGGCAGGGTGAGTACTGCAGAGTATTTGCAGGGTAAGTATTGCAGAGTAAGTATTGGCAGAGTAAGTATTGCAGAGTATTGGTAGAGTAAGTATTGCAGAGTATTGGCAGGGTATGTATTGCAGAGTATTGGCAGGGTGAGTACTGCAGAATATTGGCAGGGTGAGTACTGCAGAGTATTTGCAGGGTAAGTATTGCAGAGTAAGTATTGGCAGAGTAAGTATTGGCAGGGTATTGCAGAGTAAGTATTGCAGAGTATTGGCAGGGTAAGTATTGCAGAGTATTGGCAGAGTAAGTATTGCAGAGTATTGGCAGGGTAAGTATTGCAGAGTATTGGCAGAGTAAGTATGGCAGAGTATTGGCAGAGTAAGTATTGCAGAGTATTGGCAGGGTATGTATTGCAGAGTATTGGCAGGGTGAGTACTGCAGAGTATTGGCAGGGTATGTATTGCAGAGTATGGTCAGGGTATTGCAGAGTATTGGCAGGGTATGTATTGAAGAGTATTGGCAGAGTAAGTATGGCAGAGTATTGGCAGAGTAAGTATTGCAGAGTATTGGCAAGGGTATGTATTGCAGAGTATTGTCAGGGTATGTATTGCAGAGTATTGGCAGGGTATTGCAGAGTATTGGCAGGGTATGTATTGCAGAGTATTGGCAGGGTATTGCAGAGTATGGACAGGGTATTGACTGTGGGTAAGACCACAGTATATTAAGATTCCTTTCAACTCAACGCAACTCAAAGGGCCTGGTAATGGGCTATGTTGGAACCCCATCCCGTTTTTCCAATGACTTTTATGTATATTGCAGAGACCTGACAATTCATTAATTGGTGCTAGTACTTTTAAATGACTTTGTTTTCCTTTAGAAATGTCATTTTGCACTCAGACTGTTGTAAACACGGCAAACATGTGCCCCTTTTCAGGCATACTATAGACACCCCCCAGGTACGAAATTGAAAGAAATATAAGTAAGTATGGCAGAGTAAGTATTGCAGAGTATTGGCAGAGTAAGTATTGCAGAGTACTGGCAGGGTATGTATTGCAGAGTATTGGCAGGGTGAGTACTGCAGAGTATTGGCAGGGTGAGAACTGCAGAGTATTGGCAGGGTAAGTATTGCAGAGTATTGGCAGAGTAAGCATTGCAGAGTATTGACAGGGTAAGTATGGCAGAGTATTGGCAGAGTAAGTATTGCAGAGTATTGGCAGGTTATGTATTGCAGAGTATTGGTAGGATGAGTACTGCAGAGTATTGGCAGGGTATGTATTGCAGAGTATTGGCAGGGTATTGCAGAGTATTGGCAGGGTATGTATTGCAGAGTATTGGCAGAGAATGTATGGCAGAATATTGGCAGAGTAATTATTGCAGAGTATTGGCAGGGTATGTATTGCAGAGTATTGGCAGCGTGAGTACTGCAGAGTATTGGCAGGGTATTGCAGAGTATTTGCAGGGTATTGCAGAGTATTGGCAGGGTATGTATTGCAGAGTATTGGCAGGGTATTGCAGAGTATTGACAGGGTATTGCAGAGATTTGGCAGGGTATTGCAGGGTATTGGCTGGGTATTGCAGAGTTTTGGCACCTTCAGGGTATTGCAGAGTAGTGTCAGGGTATTGCAGAGTATTGTCAGGGTATGTATTGCAGAGTATTGGCAGGGTATTGCAGAGAATTGCCAGGGTATTGCAGGGTATTGGCTGGGTATTGCAGAGTATTGGCACTGGCAGGGTATTGCAGAGTATTGTTAGGGTATTGCAGAGTATTGGCAGGGTATTTCAGAGTATTGGCAGGGTATGTATTGCAGAGTATTGTCAGAGTAAGTATTGCAGAGTATTGGCAGAGTAAGTATTACAGAGTACTGGCAGGGTATGTATTGCAGAGTATAGGCAGGGTGAGTACTGCAGAGTATTGGCAGGGTGAGTACTGCAGAGTATTGGCAGGGTTAGTATTGCAGAGTAAGTATTGGCAGAGTAAGTATTGGCATGGTCTTGCAGAGTAAGTATTGCAGAGTATTGGCAGGGTAAGTATTGCAGAGTATTGGCAGAGTAAGCATTGCAGAGTATTGGCAGGGTAAGTATGGCAGAGTATTGGCAGAGTAAGTATTGCAGAGTATTGGCAGGGTATGTATTGCAGAGTATTGGCAGGATGAGTACTGCAGAGTATTGGCAGGGTATGTATTGCAGAGTATTGGCAGAGTATTGCAGAGTATTGGCAGGGTATTGCAGAGTATTGGCAGGGTATGTATTGCAGAGTATTGGCAAAGTAAGTATGGCAGAGTATTGGCAGAGTAAGTATTGCAGAGTATTGGCAGGGTATGTATTGCAGAGTATTGGCAGGGTGAGTACTGCAGAGTATTGGTAGGGTATTGCAGAGTATTAGCAGGGTATTGCAGAGTATTGACAGGGTATTGCAGAGAATTGGCAGGGTATTGCAGGGTATTGGCTGGGTATGTATTGCAGAGTATTGGCAGGGTTAGTACTGCAGAGTATTGGCAGGGTGAGTACTGCAGAGTATTTGCAGGGTAAGTATTGCAGAGTAAGTATTGGCAGAGTAAGTATTGCAGAGTATTGGCAGAGTAAGTATTGCAGAGTATTGGCAGGGTATGTATTGCAGAGTATTGGCAGGATGAGTACTGCAGAGTATTGGCAGGGTGAGTACTGCAGAGTATTTGCAGGGTACGTATTGCAGAGTAAGTATTGGCAGAGTAAGTATTGGCAGGGTATTGCAGAGTAAGTATTGCAGAGTATTGGCAGGGTAAGTATTGCAGAGTATTGGCAGAGTAAGTATTGCAGAGTATTGGCAGGGTAAGTATTGCAGAGTATTGGCAGAGTAAGTATGGCAGAGTATTGGCAGAGTAAGTATTGCAGAGTATTGGCAGGGTATGTATTGCAGAGTATTGGCAGGGTGAGTACTGCAGAGTATTGGCAGGGTATGTATTGCAGAGTATTGTCAGGGTATTGCAGAGTATTGGCAGGGTATGTATTGAAGAGTATTGGCCGAGTAAGTATGGCAGAGTATTGGCAGAGTAAGTATTGCAGAGTATTGGCAAGGGTATGTATTGCAGAGTATTGGCAGGGTATGTATTGCAGAGTATTGGCAGGATATTGCAGAGTATTGGCAGGGTATGTATTGCAGAGTATTGGCAGGGTATTGCAGAGTATGGACAGGGTATTGACTGTGGGTAAGACCACAGTATATTAAGATTCCTTTCAACTCAACTCAACTCAAAGGGCCTGGTAATGGGCGATGTTGGAACCCCATCCCGTTTTTCCAATGACTTTTATGTATATTGCAGAGACCTGACAATTCATTAATAGCTGCTAGTACTTTTAAATGACTTTGTTTTCCTTTAGAAATGTCATTTTGCACTCAGACTGTTGTAAACACGCCAAACATGCGCCCCTTTACAGGCATACTATAGACACCCCCCCCCCCAAGTACGAAATTGAAAGAAATATAAGTAAGTATGGCAGAGTAAGTATTGGCAGAGTAAGTATTGCAGAGTATTGGCAGAGTAAGTATTGCAGAGTACTGGCAGGGTATGTATTGCAGAGTATTGGCAGGGTGAGTACTGCAGAGTATTGGCAGGGTGAGTACTGCAGAGTATTGGCAGGGTAAGTATGGCAGAGTATTGGCAGAGTAAGTATTGCAGAGTATTGGCAGGGTATGTATTGCAGAGTATTGGTAGGATGAGTACTGCAGACTATTGGCAGGGTATGTATTGCAGAGTATTGGCAGGGTATTGCAGAGTATTGGCAGGGTATTGCAGAGTATTGGCAGGGTATGTATTGCAGAGTATTGGCAGAGAATGTATGGCAGAATATTGGCAGAGTAAGTATTGTAGAGTATTGGCAGGGTATGTATTGCAGAGTATTGGCAGGGTGAGTACTGCAGAGTATTGGCAGGGTATTGCAGAGTATTAGCAGGGTATTGCAGAGTATTGGCAGGGTATGTATTGCAGAGTATTGGCAGGGTATGTATTGCAGAGTATTGGAAGGGTATTGCAGAGTATTGACAGGGTATTGCAGAGAATTGGCAGGGTATTGCAGGGTATTGGCTGGGTATTGCAGAGTATTGGCACTGGCAGGGTATTGCAGAGTATTGTCAGGGTATTGCAGAGTATTGTCAGGGTATGTATTGCAGAGTATTGGCAGGGTATTGCAGAGAATTGCCAGGGTATTGCAGGGTATTGGCTGGGTATTGCAGAGTATTGGAACTGGCAGGGTATTGCAGAGTATTGGAACTGGCAGGGTATTGCAGAGTATTGTTAGGGTATTGCAGAGTATTGGCAGGGTATTTCAGAGTATTGGCAGGGTATGTATTGCAGAGTATTGTCAGAGTAAGTATTGCAGAGTATTGGCAGGGTATGTATTGCAGAGTATTGGCAGGGTGAGTACTGCAAAATATTGGCAGGGTATGTATTGCAGAGTATTGGCAGGGTATTGCAGAGTATTGGCAGGGTATGTATTGAAGAGTATTGGCAGAGTAAGTATGGCAGAGTATTGGCAGAGTAAGTATTGCAGAGTATTGGCAAGGGTATGTATTGCAGAGTATTGGCAGGGTATGTATTGCAGAGTATTGACAGGGTATCGCAGAGTATGGACAGGGTATTGACTGTGGGTAAGACCACAGTATATTAAGATTCCTTTCAACTCAACTCAACTCAACTCAAAGGGCCTGGTAATGGGCTATGTTGGAACCCCATCCCGTTTTTCCAATGACTTTTATGTATATTGCAGAGACCTGACAATTCATTAATAGCTGCTTGTACTTTTAAATGACTTTGTTTTCCTTTAGAAATGTCATTTTGTACTCAGACTGTTGTAAACACGGCAAACATGTGCCCCTTTACAGGCATACTATAGACACCCCCCAGGTACGAAATTGAAAGAAATATAAGTGAGTATGGCAGAGTAAGTATTGGCAGAGTAAGTATTGCAGAGTACTGGCAGGGTATGTATTGCAGAGTATAGGCAGGGTGAGTACTGCAGAGTATTGGCAGGGTGAGTACTGCAGAGTATTGGCAGGGTAAGTATTGCAGAGTAAGTATTGGCAGAGTAAGTATTGGCATGGTATTGCAGAGTAAGTATTGCAGAGTATTGGCAGGGTAAGTATTGCAGAGTATTGGCAGAGTAAGCATTGCAGAGTATTGGCAGGGTAAGTATGGCAGAGTATTGGCAGAGTAAGTATTGCAGAGTATTGGCAGGGTATGTATTGCAGAGTATTGGCAGGATGAGTACTGCAGAGTATTGGCAGGGTATGTATTGCAGAGTATTGGCAAAGTAAGTATGGCAGAGTATTGGCAGAGTAAGTATTGCAGAGTATTGGCAGGGTATGTATTGCAGAGTATTGGCAGTGTGAGTACTGCAGAGTATTGGCAGGGTATTGCAGAGTATTAGCAGGGTATTGCAGAGTATTGGCAGGGTATGTATTGCAGAGTATTGGCAGGGTATGTATTGCAGAGTATTGGCAGGATGAGTACTGCAGAGTATTGGCAGGGTGAGTACTGCAGAGTATTTGCAGGGTACGTATTGCAGAGTAAGTATTGGCAGAGTAAGTATTGGCAGGGTATTGCAGAATAAGTATTGCAGAGTATTGGCAGGGTAAGTATTGCAGAGTATTGGCAGAGTAAGTATTGCAGAGTATTGGCAGGGTAAGTATTGCAGAGTATTGGCAGAGTAAGTATGGCAGAGTATTGGCAGAGTAAGTATTGCAGAGTATTGGCAGGGTATGTATTGCAGAGTATTGGCAGGGTGAGTACTGCAGAGTATTGGCAGGGTATGTATTGCAGAGTATTGTCAGGGTATTGCAGAGTATTGGCAGGGTATGTATTGAAGAGTATTGGCCGAGTAAGTATGGCAGAGTATTGGCAGAGTAAGTATTGCAGAGTATTGGCAAGGGTATGTATTGCAGAGTATTGGCAGGGTATGTATTGCAGAGTATTGGCAGGATATTGCAGAGTATTGGCAGGGTATGTATTGCAGAGTATTGGCAGGGTATTGCAGAGTATGGACAGGGTATTGACTGTGGGTAAGACCACAGTATATTAAGATTCCTTTCAACTCAACTCAACTCAAAGGGCCTGGTAATGGGCGATGTTGGAACCCCATCCCGTTTTTCCAATGACTTTTATGTATATTGCAGAGACCTGACAATTCATTAATAGCTGCTAGTACTTTTAAATGACTTTGTTTTCCTTTAGAAATGTCATTTTGCACTCAGACTGTTGTAAACACGCCAAACATGCGCCCCTTTACAGGCATACTATAGACACCCCCCCCCCCCCCCCCCAAGTACGAAATTGAAAGAAATATAAGTAAGTATGGCAGAGTAAGTATTGGCAGAGTAAGTATTGCAGAGTATTGGCAGAGTAAGTATTGCAGAGTACTGGCAGGGTATGTATTGCAGAGTATTGGCAGGGTGAGTACTGCAGAGTATTGGCAGGGTGAGTACTGCAGAGTATTGGCAGGGTAAGTATGGCAGAGTATTGGCAGAGTAAGTATTGCAGAGTATTGGCAGGGTATGTATTGCAGAGTATTGGTAGGATGAGTACTGCAGACTATTGGCAGGGTATGTATTGCAGAGTATTGGCAGGGTATTGCAGAGTATTGGCAGGGTATTGCAGAGTATTGGCAGGGTATGTATTGCAGAGTATTGGCAGAGAATGTATGGCAGAATATTGGCAGAGTAAGTATTGTAGAGTATTGGCAGGGTATGTATTGCAGAGTATTGGCAGGGTGAGTACTGCAGAGTATTGGCAGGGTATTGCAGAGTATTAGCAGGGTATTGCAGAGTATTGGCAGGGTATGTATTGCAGAGTATTGGCAGGGTATGTATTGCAGAGTATTGGAAGGGTATTGCAGAGTATTGACAGGGTATTGCAGAGAATTGGCAGGGTTTTGCAGGGTATTGGCTGGGTATTGCAGAGTATTGGCACTGGCAGGGTATTGCAGAGTATTGTCAGGGTATTGCAGAGTATTGTCAGGGTATGTATTGCAGAGTATTGGCAGGGTATTGCAGAGAATTGCCAGGGTATTGCAGGGTATTGGCTGGGTATTGCAGAGTATTGGAACTGGCAGGGTATTGCAGAGTATTGGAACTGGCAGGGTATTGCAGAGTATTGTTAGGGTATTGCAGAGTATTGGCAGGGTATTTCAGAGTATTGGCAGGGTATGTATTGCAGAGTATTGTCAGAGTAAGTATTGCAGAGTATTGGCAGGGTATGTATTGCAGAGTATTGGCAGGGTGAGTACTGCAAAATATTGGCATGGTATGTATTGCAGAGTATTGGCAGGGTATTGCAGAGTATTGGCAGGGTATGTATTGAAGAGTATTGGCAGAGTAAGTATGGCAGAGTATTGGCAGAGTAAGTATTGCAGAGTATTGGCAAGGGTATGTATTGCAGAGTATTGGCAGGGTATGTATTGCAGAGTATTGACAGGGTATCGCAGAGTATGGACAGGGTATTGACTGTGGGTAAGACCACAGTATATTAAGATTCCTTTCAACTCAACTCAACTCAACTCAAAGGGCCTGGTAATGGGCTATGTTGGAACCCCATCCCGTTTTTCCAATGACTTTTATGTATATTGCAGAGACCTGACAATTCATTAATAGCTGCTTGTACTTTTAAATGACTTTGTTTTCCTTTAGAAATGTCATTTTGTACTCAGACTGTTGTAAACACGGCAAACATGTGCCCCTTTACAGGCATACTATAGACACCCCCCAGGTACGAAATTGAAAGAAATATAAGTGAGTATGGCAGAGTAAGTATTGGCAGAGTAAGTATTGCAGAGTACTGGCAGGGTATGTATTGCAGAGTATAGGCAGGGTGAGTACTGCAGAGTATTGGCAGGGTGAGTACTGCAGAGTATTGGCAGGGTAAGTATTGCAGAGTAAGTATTGGCAGAGTAAGTATTGGCATGGTATTGCAGAGTAAGTATTGCAGAGTATTGGCAGGGTAAGTATTGCAGAGTATTGGCAGAGTAAGCATTGCAGAGTATTGGCAGGGTAAGTATGGCAGAGTATTGGCAGAGTAAGTATTGCAGAGTATTGGCAGGGTATGTATTGCAGAGTATTGGCAGGATGAGTACTGCAGAGTATTGGCAGGGTATGTATTGCAGAGTATTGGCAAAGTAAGTATGGCAGAGTATTGGCAGAGTAAGTATTGCAGAGTATTGGCAGGGTATGTATTGCAGAGTATTGGCAGTGTGAGTACTGCAGAGTATTGGCAGGGTATTGCAGAGTATTAGCAGGGTATTGCAGAGTATTGGCAGGGTATGTATTGCAGAGTATTGGCAGGGTATGTATTGAAGAGTATTGTCAGGGTATTGCAGAGTATTGACAGGGTATTGCAGAGAATTGACAGGGTATTGGCAGGGTATTGCAGAGTATTGGCACTGGCAGGGTATTGCAGAGTATTGTCAGGGTATTGCAGAGTATTGTCAGGGTATGTATTGCAGAGTATTGGCAGGGTGAGTACTGCAGAGTATTGGCAGGGTGAGTACTGCAGAGTATTTGCAGGGTAAGTATTGCAGAGTAAGTATTGGCAGAGTAAGTATTGCAGAGTATTGGCAGAGTAAGTATTGCAGAGTATTGGCAGGGTATGTATTGCAGAGTATTGGCAGGGTGAGTACTGCAGAGTATTGGCAGGGTGAGTACTGCAGAGTATTTGCAGGGTAAGTATTGCAGAGTAAGTATTGGCAGAGTAAGTATTGGCAGGGTATTGCAGAGTAAGTGTTGCAGAGTATTGGCAGGGTAAGTATTGCAGAGTATTGGCAGAGTAAGTATGGCAGAGTATTGGCAGAGTAAGTATTGCAGAGTATTGGCAGGGTATGTATTGCAGAGTATTGGCAGGGTGAGTACTACAGAGTATTGGCAGGGTATGTATTGCAGAGTATTGTCAGGGTATTGCAGAGTATTGGCAGGTTATGTATTGAAGAGTATTGGCCGAGTAAGTATGGCAGAGTATTGGCAGAGTAAGTATTGCAGAGTATTGGCAAGGGTATGTATTGCAGAGTATTGGCAGGGTATGTATTGCAGAGTATTGGCAGGATATTGCAGAGTATTGGCAGGGTATGTATTGCAGAGTATTGGCAGGGTATTGCAGAGTATGGACAGGGTATTGACTGTGGGTAAGACCACAGTATATTAAGATTCCTTTCAACTCAACTCAACTCAAAGGACCTGGTAATGGGCGATGTTGGAACCCCATCCCGTTTTTCCAATGACTTTTATGTATATTGCAGAGACCTGACAATTCATTAATAGCTGCTAGTACTTTTAAATGACTTTGTTTTCCTTTAGAAATGTCATTTTGCACTCAGACTGTTGTAAACACGGCAAACATGCGCCCCTTTACAGGCATACTATAGACACCCCCCCCCCCTTCAGGTACGAAATTGAAAGAAATATAAGTAAGTATGGCAGAGTAAGTATTGGCAGAGTAAGTATTGCAGAGTATTGGCAGAGTAAGTATTGCAGAGTACTGGCAGGGTATGTATTGCAGAGTATTGGCAGGGTGAGTACTGCAGAGTATTGGCAAGGTGAGTACTGCAGAGTATTGGCAGGGTAAGTATGGCAGAGTATTGGCAGAGTAAGTATTGCAGAGTATTGGCAGGGTATGTATTGCAGAGTATTGGTAGGATGAGTACTGCAGACTATTGGCAGGGTATGTATTGCAGAGTATTGGCAGGGTATTGCAGAGTATTGGCAGGGTATTGCAGAGTATTGGCAGGGTATGTATTGCAGAGTATTGGCAGAGAATGTATGGCAGAATATTGGCAGAGTAAGTATTGTAGAGTATTGGCAGGGTATGTATTGCAGAGTATTGGCAGGGTGAGTACTGCAGAGTATTGGCAGGGTATTGCAGAGTATTAGCAGGGTATTGCAGAGTATTGGCAGGGTATGTATTGCAGAGTATTGGCAGGATGAGTACTGCAGAGTATTGGCAGGGTATGTATTGCAGAGTATTGGCAAAGTAAGTATGGCAGAGTATTGGCAGAGTAAGTATTGCAGAGTATTGGCAGGGTATGTATTGCAGAGTATTGGCAGTGTGAGTACTGCAGAGTATTGGCAGGGTATTGCAGAGTATTAGCAGGGTATTGCAGAGTATTGGCAGGGTATGTATTGCAGAGTATTGGCAGGGTATGTATTGAAGAGTATTGTCAGGGTATTGCAGAGTATTGACAGGGTATTGCAGAGAATTGACAGGGTATTGGCAGGGTATTGCAGAGTATTGGCACTGGCAGGGTATTGCAGAGTATTGTCAGGGTATTGCAGAGTATTGTCAGGGTATGTATTGCAGAGTATTGGCAGGGTGAGTACTGCAGAGTATTGGCAGGGTGAGTACTGCAGAGTATTTGCAGGGTAAGTATTGCAGAGTAAGTATTGGCAGAGTAAGTATTGCAGAGTATTGGCAGAGTAAGTATTGCAGAGTATTGGCAGGGTATGTATTGCAGAGTATTGGCAGGGTGAGTACTGCAGAGTATTGGCAGGGTGAGTACTGCAGAGTATTTGCAGGGTAAGTATTGCAGAGTAAGTATTGGCAGAGTAAGTATTGGCAGGGTATTGCAGAGTAAGTGTTGCAGAGTATTGGCAGGGTAAGTATTGCAGAGTATTGGCAGAGTAAGTATGGCAGAGTATTGGCAGAGTAAGTATTGCAGAGTATTGGCAGGGTATGTATTGCAGAGTATTGGCAGGGTGAGTACTACAGAGTATTGGCAGGGTATGTATTGCAGAGTATTGTCAGGGTATTGCAGAGTATTGGCAGGTTATGTATTGAAGAGTATTGGCCGAGTAAGTATGGCAGAGTATTGGCAGAGTAAGTATTGCAGAGTATTGGCAAGGGTATGTATTGCAGAGTATTGGCAGGGTATGTATTGCAGAGTATTGGCAGGATATTGCAGAGTATTGGCAGGGTATGTATTGCAGAGTATTGGCAGGGTATTGCAGAGTATGGACAGGGTATTGACTGTGGGTAAGACCACAGTATATTAAGATTCCTTTCAACTCAACTCAACTCAAAGGACCTGGTAATGGGCGATGTTGGAACCCCATCCCGTTTTTCCAATGACTTTTATGTATATTGCAGAGACCTGACAATTCATTAATAGCTGCTAGTACTTTTAAATGACTTTGTTTTCCTTTAGAAATGTCATTTTGCACTCAGACTGTTGTAAACACGGCAAACATGCGCCCCTTTACAGGCATACTATAGACACCCCCCCCCCCTTCAGGTACGAAATTGAAAGAAATATAAGTAAGTATGGCAGAGTAAGTATTGGCAGAGTAAGTATTGCAGAGTATTGGCAGAGTAAGTATTGCAGAGTACTGGCAGGGTATGTATTGCAGAGTATTGGCAGGGTGAGTACTGCAGAGTATTGGCAAGGTGAGTACTGCAGAGTATTGGCAGGGTAAGTATGGCAGAGTATTGGCAGAGTAAGTATTGCAGAGTATTGGCAGGGTATGTATTGCAGAGTATTGGTAGGATGAGTACTGCAGACTATTGGCAGGGTATGTATTGCAGAGTATTGGCAGGGTATTGCAGAGTATTGGCAGGGTATTGCAGAGTATTGGCAGGGTATGTATTGCAGAGTATTGGCAGAGAATGTATGGCAGAATATTGGCAGAGTAAGTATTGTAGAGTATTGGCAGGGTATGTATTGCAGAGTATTGGCAGGGTGAGTACTGCAGAGTATTGGCAGGGTATTGCAGAGTATTAGCAGGGTATTGC
The DNA here is from genome assembly GCF_037356315.1 of Lithobates pipiens. Classification (NCBI taxonomy): domain Eukaryota; kingdom Metazoa; phylum Chordata; class Amphibia; order Anura; family Ranidae; genus Lithobates; species Lithobates pipiens. The sequence continues at coordinate 665,181,356 of NW_027507903.1, forward strand.
AGAGTATTGGCAGGGTATGTATTGCAGAGTATTGGCAGGATGAGTACTGCAGAGTATTGGCAGGGTATGTATTGCAGAGTATTGGCAAAGTAAGTATGGCAGAGTATTGGCAGAGTAAGTATTGCAGAGTATTGGCAGGGTATGTATTGCAGAGTATTGGCAGTGTGAGTACTGCAGAGTATTGGCAGGGTATTGCAGAGTATTAGCAGGGTATTGCAGAGTATTGGCAGGGTATGTATTGCAGAGTATTGGCAGGGTATGTATTGAAGAGTATTGTCAGGGTATTGCAGAGTATTGACAGGGTATTGCAGAGAATTGACAGGGTATTGGCAGGGTATTGCAGAGTATTGGCACTGGCAGGGTATTGCAGAGTATTGTCAGGGTATTGCAGAGTATTGTCAGGGTATGTATTGCAGAGTATTGGCAGGGTGAGTACTGCAGAGTATTGGCAGGGTGAGTACTGCAGAGTATTTGCAGGGTAAGTATTGCAGAGTAAGTATTGGCAGAGTAAGTATTGCAGAGTATTGGCAGAGTAAGTATTGCAGAGTATTGGCAGGGTATGTATTGCAGAGTATTGGCAGGGTGAGTACTGCAGAGTATTGGCAGGGTGAGTACTGCAGAGTATTTGCAGGGTAAGTATTGCAGAGTAAGTATTGGCAGAGTAAGTATTGGCAGGGTATTGCAGAGTAAGTGTTGCAGAGTATTGGCAGGGTAAGTATTGCAGAGTATTGGCAGAGTAAGTATGGCAGAGTATTGGCAGAGTAAGTATTGCAGAGTATTGGCAGGGTATGTATTGCAGAGCATTGGCAGGGTGAGTACTACAGAGTATTGGCAGGGTATGTATTGCAGAGTATTGTCAGGGTATTGCAGAGTATTGGCAGGTTATGTATTGAAGAGTATTGGCCGAGTAAGTATGGCAGAGTATTGGCAGAGTAAGTATTGCAGAGTATTGGCAAGGGTATGTATTGCAGAGTATTGGCAGGGTATGTATTGCAGAGTATTGGCAGGATATTGCAGAGTATTGGCAGGGTATGTATTGCAGAGTATTGGCAGGGTATTGCAGAGTATGGACAGGGTATTGACTGTGGGTAAGACCACAGTATATTAAGATTCCTTTCAACTCAACTCAACTCAAAGGACCTGGTAATGGGCGATGTTGGAACCCCATCCCGTTTTTCCAATGACTTTTATGTATATTGCAGAGACCTGACAATTCATTAATAGCTGCTAGTACTTTTAAATGACTTTGTTTTCCTTTAGAAATGTCATTTTGCACTCAGACTGTTGTAAACACGGCAAACATGCGCCCCTTTACAGGCATACTATAGACACCCCCCCCCCCTTCAGGTACGAAATTGAAAGAAATATAAGTAAGTATGGCAGAGTAAGTATTGGCAGAGTAAGTATTGCAGAGTATTGGCAGAGTAAGTATTGCAGAGTACTGGCAGGGTATGTATTGCAGAGTATTGGCAGGGTGAGTACTGCAGAGTATTGGCAAGGTGAGTACTGCAGAGTATTGGCAGGGTAAGTATGGCAGAGTATTGGCAGAGTAAGTATTGCAGAGTATTGGCAGGGTATGTATTGCAGAGTATTGGTAGGATGAGTACTGCAGACTATTGGCAGGGTATGTATTGCAGAGTATTGGCAGGGTATTGCAGAGTATTGGCAGGGTATTGCAGAGTATTGGCAGGGTATGTATTGCAGAGTATTGGCAGAGAATGTATGGCAGAATATTGGCAGAGTAAGTATTGTAGAGTATTGGCAGGGTATGTATTGCAGAGTATTGGCAGGGTGAGTACTGCAGAGTATTGGCAGGGTATTGCAGAGTATTAGCAGGGTATTGCAGAGTATTGGCAGGGTATGTATTGCAGAGTATTGGCAGGATGAGTACTGCAGAGTATTGGCAGGGTATGTATTGCAGAGTATTGGCAAAGTAAGTATGGCAGAGTATTGGCAGAGTAAGTATTGCAGAGTATTGGCAGGGTATGTATTGCAGAGTATTGGCAGTGTGAGTACTGCAGAGTATTGGCAGGGTATTGCAGAGTATTAGCAGGGTATTGCAGAGTATTGGCAGGGTATGTATTGCAGAGTATTGGCAGGGTATGTATTGAAGAGTATTGTCAGGGTATTGCAGAGTATTGACAGGGTATTGCAGAGAATTGACAGGGTATTGGCAGGGTATTGCAGAGTATTGGCACTGGCAGGGTATTGCAGAGTATTGTCAGGGTATTGCAGAGTATTGTCAGGGTATGTATTGCAGAGTATTGGCAGGGTGAGTACTGCAGAGTATTGGCAGGGTGAGTACTGCAGAGTATTTGCAGGGTAAGTATTGCAGAGTAAGTATTGGCAGAGTAAGTATTGCAGAGTATTGGCAGAGTAAGTATTGCAGAGTATTGGCAGGGTATGTATTGCAGAGTATTGGCAGGGTGAGTACTGCAGAGTATTGGCAGGGTGAGTACTGCAGAGTATTTGCAGGGTAAGTATTGCAGAGTAAGTATTGGCAGAGTAAGTATTGGCAGGGTATTGCAGAGTAAGTGTTGCAGAGTATTGGCAGGGTAAGTATTGCAGAGTATTGGCAGAGTAAGTATGGCAGAGTATTGGCAGAGTAAGTATTGCAGAGTATTGGCAGGGTATGTATTGCAGAGCATTGGCAGGGTGAGTACTACAGAGTATTGGCAGGGTATGTATTGCAGAGTATTGTCAGGGTATTGCAGAGTATTGGCAGGTTATGTATTGAAGAGTATTGGCCGAGTAAGTATGGCAGAGTATTGGCAGAGTAAGTATTGCAGAGTATTGGCAAGGGTATGTATTGCAGAGTATTGGCAGGGTATGTATTGCAGAGTATTGGCAGGATATTGCAGAGTATTGGCAGGGTATGTATTGCAGAGTATTGGCAGGGTATTGCAGAGTATGGACAGGGTATTGACTGTGGGTAAGACCACAGTATATTAAGATTCCTTTCAACTCAACTCAACTCAAAGGACCTGGTAATGGGCGATGTTGGAACCCCATCCCGTTTTTCCAATGACTTTTATGTATATTGCAGAGACCTGACAATTCATTAATAGCTGCTAGTACTTTTAAATGACTTTGTTTTCCTTTAGAAATGTCATTTTGCACTCAGACTGTTGTAAACACGGCAAACATGCGCCCCTTTACAGGCATACTATAGACACCCCCCCCCCCCCTTCAGGTACGAAATTGAAAGAAATATAAGTAAGTATGGCAGAGTAAGTATTGGCAGAGTAAGTATTGCAGAGTATTGGCAGAGTAAGTATTGCAGAGTACTGGCAGGGTATGTATTGCAGAGTATTGGCAGGGTGAGTACTGCAGAGTATTGGCAAGGTGAGTACTGCAGAGTATTGGCAGGGTAAGTATGGCAGAGTATTGGCAGAGTAAGTATTGCAGAGTATTGGCAGGGTATGTATTGCAGAGTATTGGTAGGATGAGTACTGCAGACTATTGGCAGGGTATGTATTGCAGAGTATTGGCAGGGTATTGCAGAGTATTGGCAGGGTATTGCAGAGTATTGGCAGGGTATGTATTGCAGAGTATTGGCAGAGAATGTATGGCAGAATATTGGCAGAGTAAGTATTGTAGAGTATTGGCAGGGTATGTATTGCAGAGTATTGGCAGGGTGAGTACTGCAGAGTATTGGCAGGGTATTGCAGAGTATTAGCAGGGTATTGCAGAGTATTGGCAGGGTATGTATTGCAGAGTATTGGCAGGGTATGTATTGCAGAGTATTGGAAGGGTATTGCAGATTATTGACAGGGTATTGCAGAGAATTGGCAGGGTATTGCAGGGTATTGGCTGGGTATTGCAGAGTATTGGCACTGGCAGGGTATTGCAGAGTATTTTCAGGGTATTGCAGAGTATTGTCAGGGTATGTATTGCAGAGTATTGGCAGGGTATTGCAGAGAATTGCCAGGGTATTGCAGGGTATTGGCTGGGTATTGCAGAGTATTGGCACTGGCAGGGTATTGCAGAGTATTGTTAGGGTATTGCAGAGTATTGGCAGGGTATTTCAGAGTATTGGCAGGGTATGTATTGCAGAGTATTGTCAGAGTAAGTATTGCAGAGTATTGGCAGGGTATGTATTGCAGAGTATTGGCAGGGTGAGTACTGCAAAATATTGGCAGGGTATGTATTGCAGAGTATTGGCAGGGTATTGCAGAGTATTGGCAGGGTATGTATTGAAGAGTATTGGCAGAGTAAGTATGGCAGAGTATTGGCAGAGTAAGTATTGCAGAGTATTGGCAAGGGTATGTATTGCAGAGTATTGGCAGGGTATGTATTGCAGAGTATTGGCAGGGTATCGCAGAGTATGGACAGGGTATTGACTGTGGGTAAGACCACAGTATATTAAGATTCCTTTCAACTCAACTCAACTCAATTCAAAGGGCCTGGTAATGGGCTATGTTGGAACCCCATCCCGTTTTTCCAATGACTTTTATGTATATTGCAGAGACCTGACAATTCATTAATAGCTGCTAGTACTTTTAAATGACTTTGTTTTCCTTTAGAAATGTCATTTTGCACTCAGACTGTTGTAAACACGGCAAACATGTGCCCCTTTACAGGCATACTATAGACACCCCCCAGGTACGAAATTGAAAGAAATATAAGTGAGTATGGCAGAGTAAGTATTGGCAGAGTAAGTATTGCAGAGTACTGGCAGGGTATGTATTGCAGAGTATAGGCAGGGTGAGTACTGCAGAGTATTGGCAGGGTGAGTACTGCAGAGTATTGGCAGGGTAAGTATTGCAGAGTAAGTATTGGCAGAGTAAGTATTGGCATGGTATTGCAGAGTAAGTATTGCAGAGTATTGGCAGAGTAAGTATTGCAGAGTATTGGCAGGGTATGTATTGCAGAGTATTGGCAGGATGAGTACTGCAGAGTATTGGCAGGGTATGTATTGCAGAGTATTGGCAAAGTAAGTATGGCAGAGTATTGGCAGAGTAAGTATTGCAGAGTATTGGCAGGGTATGTATTGCAGAGTATTGGCAGTGTGAGTACTGCAGAGTATTGGCAGGGTATTGCAGAGTATTAGCAGGGTATTGCAGAGTATTGGCAGGGTATGTATTGCAGAGTATTGGCAGGGTATGTATTGAAGAGTATTGTCAGGGTATTGCAGAGTATTGACAGGGTATTGCAGAGAATTGACAGGGTATTGGCAGGGTATTGCAGAGTATTGGCACTGGCAGGGTATTGCAGAGTATTGTCAGGGTATTGCAGAATATTGTCAGGGTATGTATTGCAGAGTATTGGCAGGGTGAGTACTGCAGAGTATTGGCAGGGTGAGTACTGCAGAGTATTTGCAGGGTAAGTATTGCAGAGTAAGTATTGGCAGAGTAAGTATTGCAGAGTATTGGCAGAGTAAGTATTGCAGAGTATTGGCAGGGTATGTATTGCAGAGTATTGGCAGGGTGAGTACTGCAGAGTATTGGCAGGGTGAGTACTGCAGAGTATTTGCAGGGTAAGTATTGCAGAGTAAGTATTGGCAGAGTAAGTATTGGCAGGGTATTGCAGAGTAAGTATTGCAGAGTATTGGCAGGGTAAGTATTGCAGAGTATTGGCAGAGTATGTATGGCAGAGTATTGGCAGAGTAAGTATTGCAGAGTATTGGCAGGGTATGTATTGCAGAGTATTGGCAGGGTGAGTACTACAGAGTATTGGCAGGGTATGTATTGCAGAGTATTGTCAGGGTATTGCAGAGTATTGGCAGGTTATGTATTGAAGAGTATTGGCCGAGTAAGTATGGCAGAGTATTGGCAGAGTAAGTATTGCAGAGTATTGGCAAGGGTATGTATTGCAGAGTATTGGCAGGGTATATATTGCAGAGTATTGGCAGGATATTGCAGAGTATTGGCAGGGTATGTATTGCAGAGTATTGGCAGGGTATTGCAGAGTATGGACAGGGTATTGACTGTGGGTAAGACCACAGTATATTAAGATTCCTTTCAACTCAACTCAACTCAAAGGACCTGGTAATGGGCGATGTTGGAACCCCATCCCGTTTTTCCAATGACTTTTATGTATATTGCAGAGACCTGACAATTCATTAATAGCTGCTAGTACTTTTAAATGACTTTGTTTTCCTTTAGAAATGTCATTTTGCACTCAGACTGTTGTAAACACGGCAAACATGCGCCCCTTTACAGGCATACTATAGACACCCCCCCCCCCCCCTTCAGGTACGAAATTGAAAGAAATATAAGTAAGTATGGCAGAGTAAGTATTGGCAGAGTAAGTATTGCAGAGTACTGGCAGGGTATGTATTGCAGAGTATTGGCAGGGTGAGTACTGCAGAGTATTGGCAAGGTGAGTACTGCAGAGTATTGGCAGGGTAAGTATGGCAGAGTATTGGCAGAGTAAGTATTGCAGAGTATTGGCAGGGTATGTATTGCAGAGTATTGGTAGGATGAGTACTGCAGACTATTGGCAGGGTATGTATTGCAGAGTATTGGCAGGGTATTGCAGAGTATTGGCAGGGTATTGCAGAGTATTGGCAGGGTATGTATTGCAGAGTATTGGCAGAGAATGTATGGCAGAATATTGGCAGAGTAAGTATTGTAGAGTATTGGCAGGGTATGTATTGCAGAGTATTGGCAGGGTGAGTACTGCAGAGTATTGGCAGGGTATTGCAGAGTATTAGCAGGGTATTGCAGAGTATTGGCAGGGTATGTATTGCAGAGTATTGGCAGGGTATGTATTGCAGAGTATTGGAAGGGTATTGCAGATTATTGACAGGGTATTGCAGAGAATTGGCAGGGTATTGCAGGGTATTGGCTGGGTATTGCAGAGTATTGGCACTGGCAGGGTATTGCAGAGTATTTTCAGGGTATTGCAGAGTATTGTCAGGGTATGTATTGCAGAGTATTGGCAGGGTATTGCAGAGAATTGCCAGGGTATTGCAGGGTATTGGCTGGGTATTGCAGAGTATTGGCACTGGCAGGGTATTGCAGAGTATTGTTAGGGTATTGCAGAGTATTGGCAGGGTATTTCAGAGTATTGGCAGGGTATGTATTGCAGAGTATTGTCAGAGTAAGTATTGCAGAGTATTGGCAGGGTATGTATTGCAGAGTATTGGCAGGGTGAGTACTGCAAAATATTGGCAGGGTATGTATTGCAGAGTATTGGCAGGGTATTGCAGAGTATTGGCAGGGTATGTATTGAAGAGTATTGGCAGAGTAAGTATGGCAGAGTATTGGCAGAGTAAGTATTGCAGAGTATTGGCAAGGGTATGTATTGCAGAGTATTGGCAGGGTATGTATTGCAGAGTATTGGCAGGGTATCGCAGAGTATGGACAGGGTATTGACTGTGGGTAAGACCACAGTATATTAAGATTCCTTTCAACTCAACTCAACTCAATTCAAAGGGCCTGGTAATGGGCTATGTTGGAACCCCATCCCGTTTTTCCAATGACTTTTATGTATATTGCAGAGACCTGACAATTCATTAATAGCTGCTAGTACTTTTAAATGACTTTGTTTTCCTTTAGAAATGTCATTTTGCACTCAGACTGTTGTAAACACGGCAAACATGTGCCCCTTTACAGGCATACTATAGACACCCCCCAGGTACGAAATTGAAAGAAATATAAGTGAGTATGGCAGAGTAAGTATTGGCAGAGTAAGTATTGCAGAGTACTGGCAGGGTATGTATTGCAGAGTATAGGCAGGGTGAGTACTGCAGAGTATTGGCAGGGTGAGTACTGCAGAGTATTGGCAGGGTAAGTATTGCAGAGTAAGTATTGGCAGAGTAAGTATTGGCATGGTATTGCAGAGTAAGTATTGCAGAGTATTGGCAGAGTAAGTATTGCAGAGTATTGGCAGGGTATGTATTGCAGAGTATTGGCAGGATGAGTACTGCAGAGTATTGGCAGGGTATGTATTGCAGAGTATTGGCAAAGTAAGTATGGCAGAGTATTGGCAGAGTAAGTATTGCAGAGTATTGGCAGGGTATGTATTGCAGAGTATTGGCAGTGTGAGTACTGCAGAGTATTGGCAGGGTATTGCAGAGTATTAGCAGGGTATTGCAGAGTATTGGCAGGGTATGTATTGCAGAGTATTGGCAGGGTATGTATTGAAGAGTATTGTCAGGGTATTGCAGAGTATTGACAGGGTATTGCAGAGAATTGACAGGGTATTGGCAGGGTATTGCAGAGTATTGGCACTGGCAGGGTATTGCAGAGTATTGTCAGGGTATTGCAGAATATTGTCAGGGTATGTATTGCAGAGTATTGGCAGGGTGAGTACTGCAGAGTATTGGCAGGGTGAGTACTGCAGAGTATTTGCAGGGTAAGTATTGCAGAGTAAGTATTGGCAGAGTAAGTATTGCAGAGTATTGGCAGAGTAAGTATTGCAGAGTATTGGCAGGGTATGTATTGCAGAGTATTGGCAGGGTGAGTACTGCAGAGTATTGGCAGGGTGAGTACTGCAGAGTATTTGCAGGGTAAGTATTGCAGAGTAAGTATTGGCAGAGTAAGTATTGGCAGGGTATTGCAGAGTAAGTATTGCAGAGTATTGGCAGGGTAAGTATTGCAGAGTATTGGCAGAGTATGTATGGCAGAGTATTGGCAGAGTAAGTATTGCAGAGTATTGGCAGGGTATGTATTGCAGAGTATTGGCAGGGTGAGTACTACAGAGTATTGGCAGGGTATGTATTGCAGAGTATTGTCAGGGTATTGCAGAGTATTGGCAGGTTATGTATTGAAGAGTATTGGCCGAGTAAGTATGGCAGAGTATTGGCAGAGTAAGTATTGCAGAGTATTGGCAAGGGTATGTATTGCAGAGTATTGGCAGGGTATATATTGCAGAGTATTGGCAGGATATTGCAGAGTATTGGCAGGGTATGTATTGCAGAGTATTGGCAGGGTATTGCAGAGTATGGACAGGGTATTGACTGTGGGTAAGACCACAGTATATTAAGATTCCTTTCAACTCAACTCAACTCAAAGGACCTGGTAATGGGCGATGTTGGAACCCCATCCCGTTTTTCCAATGACTTTTATGTATATTGCAGAGACCTGACAATTCATTAATAGCTGCTAGTACTTTTAAATGACTTTGTTTTCCTTTAGAAATGTCATTTTGCACTCAGACTGTTGTAAACACGGCAAACATGCGCCCCTTTACAGGCATACTATAGACACCCCCCCCCCCCTTCAGGTACGAAATTGAAAGAAATATAAGTAAGTATGGCAGAGTAAGTATTGGCAGAGTAAGTATTGCAGAGTACTGGCAGGGTATGTATTGCAGAGTATTGGCAGGGTGAGTACTGCAGAGTATTGGCAAGGTGAGTACTGCAGAGTATTGGCAGGGTAAGTATGGCAGAGTATTGGCAGAGTAAGTATTGCAGAGTATTGGCAGGGTATGTATTGCAGAGTATTGGTAGGATGAGTACTGCAGACTATTGGCAGGGTATGTATTGCAGAGTATTGGCAGGGTATTGCAGAGTATTGGCAGGGTATTGCAGAGTATTGGCAGGGTATGTATTGCAGAGTATTGGCAGAGAATGTATGGCAGAATATTGGCAGAGTAAGTATTGTAGAGTATTGGCAGGGTATGTATTGCAGAGTATTGGCAGGGTGAGTACTGCAGAGTATTGGCAGGGTATTGCAGAGTATTAGCAGGGTATTGCAGAGTATTGGCAGGGTATGTATTGCAGAGTATTGGCAGGGTATGTATTGCAGAGTATTGGCAGGGTATTGCAGAGTATTGACAGGGTATTGCAGAGAATTGGCAGGGTATTGCAGGGTATTGGCTGGGTATTGCAGAGTATTGGCACTGGCAGGGTATTGCAGAGTATTGTCAGGGTATTGCAGAGTATTGTCAGGGTATGTATTGCAGAGTATTGGCAGGGTATTGCAGAGAATTGCCAGGGTATTGCAGGGTATTGGCTGGGTATTGCACAGTATTGGCACTGGCAGGGTATTGCAGAGTATTGTTAGGGTATTACAGAGTATTGGCAGGGTATTTCAGAGTATTGGCAGGGTATGTATTGCAGAGTATTGTCAGAGTAAGTATTGCAGAGTATTGGCAGGGTATGTATTGCAGAGTATTGGCAGGATGAGTACTGCAAAATATTGGCAGGGTATGTATTGCAGAGTATTGGCAGGGTATTGCAGAGTATTGGCAGGGTATGTATTGAAGAGTATTGGCAGAGTAAGTATGGCAGAGTATTGGCAGAGTAAGTATTGCAGAGTATTGGCAAGGGTATGTATTGCAGAGTATTGGCAGGGTATGTATTGCAGAGTATTGGCAGGGTATTGCAGAGTATTGGCAGGGTATGTATTGCAGAGTATCGGCAGGGTATTGCAGAGTATGGACAGGGTATTGACTGTGGGTAAGACCACAGTATATTAAGATTCCTTTCAACTCAACTCAACTCAAAGGGCCTGGTAATGGGCTATGTTGGAACCCCATCCCGTTTTTCCAATGACTTTTATGTATATTGCAGAGACCTGACAATTCATTAATAGCTGCTAGTACTTTTAAATGACTTTGTTTTCCTTTAGAAATGTCATTTTGCACTCAGACTGTTGTAAACACGGCAAACATGTGCCCCTTTACAGGCATACTATAGACACCCCCCAGGTACGAAATTGAAAGAAATATAAGTGAGTATGGCAGAGTAAGTATTGGCAGAGTAAGTATTGCAGAGTATTGGCAGAGTAAGTATTGCAGAGTACTGGCAGGGTATGTATTGCAGAGTATAGGCAGGGTGAGTACTGCAGAGTATTGGCAGGGTGAGTACTGCAGAGTATTGGCAGGGTAAGTATTGCAGAGTAAGTATTGGCAGAGTAAGTATTGGCATGGTATTGCAGAGTAAGTATTGCAGAGTATTGGCAGGGTAAGTATTGCAGAGTATTGGCAGAGTAAGCATTGCAGAGTATTGGCAGGGTAAGTATGGCAGAGTATTGGCAGAGTAAGTATTGCAGAGTATTGGCAGGGTATGTATTGCAGAGTATTGGCAGGATGAGTACTGCAGAGTATTGGCAGGGTATGTATTGCAGAGTATTGGCAAAGTAAGTATGGCAGAGTATTGGCAGAGTAAGTATTGCAGAATATTGGCAGGGTATGTATTGCAGAGTATTGGCAGGGTGAGTACTGCAGAGTATTGGCAGGGTATGTATTGCAGAGTATTGGCAGGGTATGTATTGAAGAGTATTGGCAGAGTAAGTATGGCAGAGTATTGGCAGAATAAGTATTGCAGAGTATTGGCAAAGGTATGTATTGCAGAGTATTGGCAGGGTATGTATTGCAGAGTATTGGCAGGGTATTGCAGAGTATTGGCAGAGTATGTATTGCAGAGTATTGGCAGGGTATTGCAGAGTATGGGCAGGGTATTGACTGTGGGTAAGACCACAGTATATTAAGATTCCTTTCAACTCAACGCAACTCAAAGGGCTGGTAATGGGCTATGTTGGAACCCCATCCCGTTTTTCCAATGACTTTTATGTATATTGCAGAGACCTGACAATTCATTAATAGCTGCTAGTACTTTTAAATGACTTTGTTTTCCTTTAGAAATGTCATTTTGCACTCAGACTGTTGTAAACACGGCAAACATGTGCCCCTTTACAGGCATACTGTAGACACCCCCCAGGTACGAAATTGAAAGAAATATAAGTAAGTATGGCAGAGTAAGTATTGGCAGAGTAAGTATTGCAGAGTATTGGCAGAGTAAGTATTGCAGAGTATTGGCTGGGTATGTATTGCAGAGTATTGGCAGGGTGAGTACTGCAGAGTATTGGCAGGTTGAGTACTGCAGAGTATTGGCAGGGTAAGTATTGCAGAGTAAGTATTGGCAGAGTAAGTATTGGCATGGTATTGCAGAGTAAGTATTGCAGAGTATTGGCAGGGTAAGTATTGCAGAGTATTGGCAGAGTAAGCATTGCAGAGTATTGGCAGGGTAAGTATGGCAGAGTATTGGCAGAGTAAGTATTGCAGAGTATTGGCAGGGTATGTATTGCAGAGTATTGGCAGGATGAGTACTGCAGAGTATTGGCAGGGTATGTATTGCAGAGTATTGGCAGAGTATTGCAGAGTATTGGCAGGGTATTGCAGAGTATTGGCAGGGTATTGCAGAGTATTGGCAGGGTATGTATTGCAGAGTATTGGCAGGGTATGTATTGCAGAGTATTGGCAGTGTATTTGTCACGTACCTAGTAGTTCAGCCTGGAATGCAGGGAGCGGCCCCTCGTATCCCCTGGCTGATGAACCCCTGGAGATGGAGACAGGTATTCAAAAGTTCAGGGGGCACAAGTGCCTGGCAGATAGGACCGGTCCGGATAAGCAGCTGGGCACCGACAGCGAGTAGGTAGAGCTGATGGTACTTGACTGTAGCAGGCAGGCACAAGTGAGGAGACTGGCAGGCAGGTGGACGTCAGGAAATACAGGAACCCCAACAGGTAAGCAGGGACAGCAGGGTCAGGTGCAGGCCGGGTCAGCAGGAAGCGATCAGCAAGGTACAAGAGGATGAGGCAGAGACGTGGTCAGACAAGCAGAGGTCGTAGGCAGGCAGCAACGGATCAGGGTCAAAGAACAAGCCGGGTATCAGGAATCAAGGTAACAGGTACAGGTACAGGAAGCAAGGTCACGGACACGCTGTAGACTGGACAGCACGGATGGAAGGGAGCAAGTACCTTAAGAAGACCTTAGGGCGCCAAACGGTCGTAGGACGGGTCAGCGCGCCCCGGCGAGTAGACGTGCGCCCGTTCGTGACCCACGTGCGTACGCGCGCTCTTTCATGTTGACGCGAGTGCGTTCGTTAGCTTTAGCGCGCGTCAAGGGGAAACGACGGGTTCTCCACAACAGGTTCCTACGGGTAAGTCTCCTCTGTATGGCCGAAACGCCCGAGTGATCGTTACAGTATTGCAGAGTATTGACAGGGTATTGCAGAGAATTGGCAGGGTATTGCAGGGTATTGGCTGGGTATTGCAGAGTATTGGCACTGGCAGGGTATTGCAGAGTATTGTCAGGGTATTGCAGAGCATTGTCAGGGTATGTATTGCAGAGTATTGGCAGGGTGAGTACTGCAGAGTATTGGCAGGGTGAGTACTGCAGAGTATTTGCAGGGTAAGTATTGCAGAGTAAGTATTGGCAGAGTAAGTATTGCAGAGTATTGGCAGAGTAAGTATTGCAGAGTATTGGCAGGGTATGTATTGCAGAGTATTGGCAGGGTGAGTACTGCAGAGTATTGGCAGGGTGAGTACTGCAGAGTATTTGCAGGGTAAGTATTGCAGAGGAAGTATTGGCAGAGTAAGTATTGGCAGGGTATTGCAGAGTAAGTATTGCAGAGTATTGGCAGGGTAAGTATTGCAGAGTATTGGCAGAGTAAGTATTGCAGAGTATTGGCAGGGTAAGTATTGCAGAGTATTGGCAGAGTAAGTATGGCAGAGTATTGGCAGAGTAAGTATTGCAGAGTATTGGCAGGGTATGTATTGCAGAGTATTGGCAGGGTGAGTACTGCAGAGTATTGGCAGGGTATGTATTGCAGAGTATTGTCAGGGTATTGCAGAGTATTGGCAGGGTATTGCAGAGTATGGACAGGGTATTGACTGTGGGTAAGACCACAGTATATTAAGATTCCTTTCAACTCAACGCAACTCAAAGGGCCTGGTAATGGGCTATGTTGGAACCCCATCCCGTTTTTCCAATGACTTTTATATATATTGCAGAGACCTGACAATTCATTAATAGCTGCTAGTACTTTTAAATGACTTTGTTTTCCTTTAGAAATGTCATTTTGCACTCAGACTGTTGTAGACACGGCAAACATGCGCCCCTTTACAGGCATACTATAGACACCCCCCACCCCAGGTATGAAATTGAAAGAAATATAAGTAAGTATGGCAGAGTAAGTATTGGCAGAGTAAGTATTGCAGAGTATTGGCAGAGTAAGTATTGCAGAGTACTGGCAGGGTATGTATTGCAGAGTATTGGCAGGGTGAGTACTGCAGAGTATTGGCAGGGCGAGTACTGCAGAGTATTGGCAGGGTAAGTATTGCAGAGTATTGGCAGAGTAAGCATTGCAGAGTATTGGCAGGGTAAATATGGCAGAGTATTGGCAGAGTAAGTATTGCAGAGTATTAGCAGGGTATGTATTGCAGAGTATTGGTAGGATGAGTACTGCAGAGTATTGGCAGGGTATGTATTGCAGAGTATTGGCAGGGTATTGCAGAGTATTGGCAGGGTATTGCAGAGTATTGGCAGGGCATGTATTGCAGAGTATTGGCAGAGAATGTATGGCAGAATATTGGCAGAGTAAGTATTGCAGAGTATTGGCAGGGTATGTATTGCAGAGTATTGGCAGGGTGAGTACTGCAGAGTGTTGGCAGGGTATTGCAGAGCATTAGCAGGGTATTGCAGAGTATTGGCAGGGTATGTATTGCAGAGTATTGGCAGGGTATGTATTGCAGAGTATTGGCAGGGTATTGCAGAGTATTGGCAGGGTATTGCAGAGTATTGACAGGGTATTGCAGAGAATTGGCAGGGTATTGCAGGGTATTGCAGGGTATTGGCTGGGTATTGCAGAGTATTGGCACTGGCAGGGTATTGCAGAGTATTGTCAGGGTATTGCAGAGTATTGTCAGGGTATGTATTGCAGAGTATTGGCAGGGTATTGCAGAGAATTGCCAGGGTATTGCAGGGTATTGGCTGGGTATTGCAGAGTATTGGCACTGGCAGGGTATTGCAGAGTATGGTTAGGGTATTGCAGAGTATTGGCAGGGTATTTCAGAGTATTGGCAGGGTATGTATTGCAGAGTATTGTCAGAGTAAGTATTGCAGAGTATTGGCAGGGTATTTCAGAGTATTGGCAGGGTATGTATTGCAGAGTATTGTCAGAGTAAGTATTTCAGAGTATTGGCAGGGTATGTATTGCAGAGTATTGGCAGGGTGAGTACTGCAGAATATTGGCAGGGTATGTATTGCAGAGTATTGTCAGGGTATTGCAGAGTATTGGCAGTGTATGTATTGAAGAGTATTGGCAGAGTAAGTATGGCAGAGTTTTGGCAGAGTAAGAATTGCAGAGTATTGGCAAGGGTATTTATTGCAGAGTATTGGCAGGGTATGTATTGCAGAGTATTGGCAGGGTATTGCAGAGTATTGGCAGGGTATGTATTGCAGAGTATTGGCAGGGTATTGCAGAGTATTGGCAGGGTATTGCAGAGTATGGACAGGGTATTAACTGTGGGTAAGACCACAGTATATTAAGATTCCTTTCAACTCAACGCAACTCAAAGGGCCTGGTAATGGGCTATGTTGGAACCCCATCCCGTTTTTCCAATGACTTTTATATATATTGCAGAGACCTGACAATTCATTAATAGCTGCTAGTACTTTTAAATGACTTTGTTTTCCTTTAGAAATGTCATTTTGCACTCAGACTGTTGTAGACACGGCAAACATGCGCCCCTTTACAGGCATACTATAGACACCCCCCCCCCCCCAGGTATGAAATTGAAAGAAATATAAGTAAGTATGGCAGAGTAAGTATTGGCAGAGTAAGTATTGCAGAGTATTGGCAGAGTAAGTATTGCAGAGTACTGGCAGGGTATGTATTGCAGAGTATTGGCAGGGTGAGTACTGCAGAGTATTGGCAGGGTGAGTACTGCAGAGTATTGGCAGGGTAAGTATTGCAGAGTATTGGCAGAGTAAGCATTGCAGAGTATTGGCAGGGTAAATATGGCAGAGTATTGGCAGAGTAAGTATTGCAGAGTATTGGCAGGGTATGTATTGCAGAGTATTGGTAGGATGAGTACTGCAGAGTATTGGCAGGGTATGTATTGCAGAGTATTGGCAGGGTATTGCAGAGTATTGGCAGGGTATTGCAGAGTATTGGCAGGGCATGTATTGCAGAGTATTGGCAGAGAATGTATGGCAGAATATTGGCAGAGTAAGTATTGCAGAGTATTGGCAGGGTATGTATTGCACAGTATTGGCAGGGTGAGTACTGCAGAGTGTTGGCAGGGTATTGCAGAGCATTAGCAGGGTATTGCAGAGTATTGGCAGGGTATGTATTGCAGAGTATTGGCAGGGTATTGCAGAGTATTGACAGGGTATTGCAGAGAATTGGCAGGGTATTGCAGGGTATTGCAGGGTATTGGCTGGATATTGCAGAGTATTGGCACTGGCAGGGTATTGCAGAGTATTGTCAGGGTATTGCAGAGTATTGTCAGGGTATGTATTGCAGAGTATTGGCAGGGTATTGCAGAGAATTGCCAGGGTATTGCAGGGTATTGGCTGGGTATTGCAGAGTATTGGCACTGGCAGGGTATTGCAGAGTATGGTTAGGGTATTGCAGAGTATTGGCAGGGTATTTCAGAGTATTGGCAGGGTATGTATTGTAGAGTATTGTCAGAGTAAGTATTGCTGAGTATTGGCAGGGTATTTCAGAGTATTGGCAGGGTATGTATTGCAGAGTATTGTCAGAGTAAGTATTTCAGAGTATTGGCAGGGTATGTATTGCAGAGTATTGGCAGGGTGAGTACTGCAGAATATTGGCAGGGTATGTATTGCAGAGTATTGTCAGGGTATTGCAGAGTATTGGCAGGGTATGTATTGAAGAGTATTGGCAGAGTAAGTATGGCAGAGTTTTGGCAGAGTAAGAATTGCAGAGTATTGGCAAGGGTATTTATTGCAGAGTATTGGCAGGGTATGTATTGCAGAGTATTGGCAGGGTATTGCAGAGTATTGGCAGGGTATGTATTGCAGAGTATTGGCAGGGTATTGCAGAGTATGGACAGGGTATTGACTGTGGGTAAGACCACAGTATATTAAGATTCCTTTCAACTCAACTCAACTCAAAGGACCTGGTAATGGGCGATGTTGGAACCCCATCCCGTTTTTCCAATGACTTTTATGTATATTGCAGAGACCTGACAATTCATTAATAGCTGCTAGTACTTTTAAATGACTTTGTTTTCCTTTAGAAATGTCATTTTGCACTCAGACTGTTGTAAACACGGCAAACATGTGCCCCTTTACAGGCATACTATAGACACCCCCCAGGTACGAAATTGAAAGAAATATAAGTAAGTATGGCAGAGTAAGTATTGGCAGAGTAAGTATTGCAGAGTATTGGCAGAGTAAGTATTGCAGAGTACTGGCAGGGTATGTATTGCAGAGTATAGGCAGGGTGAGTACTGCAGAGTATTGGCAGGGTGAGTACTGTAGAGTATTGGCAGGGTAAGTATTGCAGAGTAAGTATTGGCAGAGTAAGTATTGGCATGGTATTGCAGAGTAAGTATTGCAGAGTATTGGCAGGGTAAGTATTGCAGAGTATTGGCAGAGTAAGCATTGCAGAGTATTGGCATGGTAAGTATGGCAGAGTATTGGCAGAGTAAGTATTGCAAAGTATTGGCAGGGTATGTATTGCAGAGTATTGGCAGGATGAGTACTGCAGAGTATTGGCAGGGTATGTATTGCAGAGTATTGGCAGAGTATTGGCAGGGTATTGCAGAGTATTGGCAGGGTATGTATTGCAGAGTATTGGCAAAGTAAGTATGGCAGAGTATTGGCCGAGTAAGTATTGCAGAGTATTGGCAGGGTATGTATTGCAGATTATTGGCAGGGTGAGTACTGCAGAGTATTGGCAGGGTATTGCAGAGTATTAGCAGGGTATTGCAGAGTATTGGCAGGGTATGTATTGCAGAGTATTGGCAGGGTATGTATTGCAGAGTATTGGCAGGGTATTGCAGAGTATTGACAGGGTATTGCAGAGAATTGGCAGGGTATTGCAGGGTATTGTCAGGGTATTGCAGAGTATTGTCAGGGTATGTATTGCAGAGTATTGGCAGGGTGAGTACTGCAGAGTATTGGCAGGGTGAGTACTGCAGAGTATTTGCAGGGTAAGTATTGCAGAGTAAGTATTGGCATTGGGTATTGCAGAGTAAGTATTGCAGAGTATTGGCAGGGTAAGTATTGCAGAGTATTGGCAGAGTAAGTATTGCAGAGTATTGGCAGGGTAAGTATTGCAGAGTATTGGCAGAGTAAGTATGGCAGAGTATTGGCAGAGTAAGTATTGCAGAGTATTGGCAGGGTATGTATTGCAAAGTATTGGCAGGGTGAGTACTGCAGAGTATTGGCAGGGTATGTATTGCAGAGTATTGGCAGAGTAAGTATGGCAGAGTATTGGCAGAGTAAGTATTGCAGAGTATTATTATTATTATTATTATTATTATTCAGGATTTATATAGCGCCAACAGTTTGCGCAGCGCTTTACAATATGAGGGCAGACAGTACACTTACAATACAAATCGATACAGGAGGGATCAGAGGGCCCTGCTCGTTAGAGCTTACAATCTAGAAGGGAGGGTCAAGTTGAAACAAAAGGTTTTAACTGTGGGGGGATGAGCTGATGGAGAAAATGAAAATACAGTTAGGTGTGGGTGGGTATTGGCAAGGGTATGTATTGCAGAGTATTGGCAGGGTATGTATTGCAGAGTATTGGCAGGGTATTGCAGAGTATTGGCAGGGTATGTATTGCAGAGTATTGGCAGGGTATTGCAGAGTATGGACAGGGTATTGACTGTGGGTAAGACCACAGTATATTAAGATTCCTTTCAACTCAACGCAACTCAAAGGGCCTGGTAATGGGCTATGTTGGAACCCCATCCCGTTTTTCCAATGACTTTTATGTATATTGCAGAGACCTGACAATTCATTAATAGCTGCTAGTACTTTTAAATGACTTTGTTTTCCTTTAGAAATGTCATTTTGCACTCAGACTGTTGTAAACACGGCAAACATGCACCCCTTTACAGGCATACTATAGACACCCCCCCCCCCCAGGTATGAAATTGAAAGAAATATAAGTAAGTATGGCAGAGTGAGCATTGGCAGAGTAAGTATTGCAGAGTATTGGCAGAGTAAGTATTGCAGAGTACTGGCAGGGTATGTATTGCAGAGTATTGGCAGGGTGAGTACTGCAGAGTATTGGCAGGGTGAGTACTGCAGAGTATTGGCAGGGTAAGTATTGCAGAGTAAGTATTGGCAGAGTAAGTATTGGCAGGGTATTGCAGACTAAGTATTGCAGAGTATTGGCAGGGTAAGTATTGCAGAGTATTGGCAGAGTAAGCATTGCAGAGTATTGGCAGGGTAAGTATGGCAGAGTATTGGCAGAGTAAGTATTGCAGAGTATTGGCAGAGTATGTATTGCAGAGTATTGGTAGGATGAGTACTGCAGAGTATTGGCAGGGTATGTATTGCAGAGTATTGGCAGGGTATTGCAGAGTATTGGCAGGGTATTGCAGAGTATTGGCAGGGTATGTATTGCAGAGTATTGGCAGAGAATGTATGGCAGAATATTGGCAGAGTAAGTATTGCAGAGTATTGGCAGGGTATGTATTGCAGAGTATTGGCAGGGTGAGTACTGCAGAGTATTGGCAGGGTATTGCAGAGTATTAGCAGGGTATTGCAGCGTCATCAGTGCAACCTATCAGTGCCCATTAGTCCAGCGTCATCAGTGCCCATCAGTGCAATCCCATTAGTGCAGCCTCATCAGTAAAGCCCATCAGTACCAATCAGTGTAAATAAGTGCCCACCAGTGCAGCCTATCAATGAAGCCTCATCAGTGCCCATCATTGCCCACCAGTGCAGTCCATCAGTGCCCTTCAGTTCCACCTCACTAGTGTCAACCAGTGCAGCCCATCAGTATCCATCAGTGCAGCCCATCAGTGTCCATCAGTGCCACCTCATCAGTGCTCATCATCGCCACCTCATCAGTGCCCACCAGTGCAGCCTATCAGTGTCTATAACTGCAGCCTCCACAGTGCCCACCAGTGCAGCCCATCAGTGACCATATGCCACCTCATTGTTCACCAGTGCAGCCTATCAGTGCCAATCTGTGCCCACAAGTGCAGCCCATCAGTGTCCATCTGTGCCAACTCATCAGTGCCCATCAGTGCAGCCTATCAGTGGAACTCAGTGCAGCCTATCAGTGTCCATCAGTGCCACCTCATCCATGTCTATCAATGCAACCCATAAGTGTCCGATCAGTTTCTATCCGTGCAGCCTATCAGTGCCGACCATCAGTGTCCATCATTGCAGCCTATTAGTGTCCATCCGTGCAGCTCATCAATGTCCATCAGTGCAACCTTTCTGTGACCATCTGTGTCACCTCATTAGTGCCCATCAGTGCAGCCAATCAGTGTCCATCAATGTAGTTTATCAGTGCAGCCTCATCAGACAATCCACAGACAGCCAGGACCTACCTGCCAGCCAGCTCACTCCACATCCCATCCCCGCTCTGGGGATATCAGCGCTGCGGCTCCTACTCCAAACTCGACCCATTTCTTAGTTGCACCTGCAGCCTCAGCCTTCTCCCGACCACACAGACTGCATCGGGGTGGGTTCTGAGAGTCAGTAGTGCTCCCGTCCCACCCCTCCTCTGCTCTCTGTGGACTACTGCTGCCTCAAAGACAGTGGCATTGCGGGGTGTGGGACAGACCCCAATATTCAGGCAGTGTGGGCTCCAGGGGCAGCTGTTTTGGGACTGAAAACAGTGACTGGGCCTGGGGAAGCCTCCCCATTTGCCTCACGATAAAGACAGCTATGTTGGTTTCAGTGATCACATGGTACAGGCTCATTGTTTCTGAAGGACACAGCATGCACTGCTGCCTGCATTAGAGGGTGTGCACAAGCAACGAGAGCTCTCCCGCCCCTAGGAGTGAACCATCTGGCTGTTTATAAAAAGTGTCCGGAAGGAAGGTGGTTAATTAGGTAAGATGCATTGGCCATACCCTTCAATTAAATTTGAGAGGCTGGGAGGGTGGCAAATTCATCGCAATCTCTAAAAGTATAAAATTGTGAGCAAATTGTTGTCATGTCTGAGGGGTCCTGTCTATGTTGGGGGTATGCACCCCTGTGCCTTTAAAGAGGGGGTGGGCTCCCTCCAGGCTCACCTGCCCTCTGCCTATTTATTATAATACACGTGCTCCCACAGTGGAGGCTCGTCATTAGATGGGTTATGACTACAGAAAATATTGGGGTGCCTTGATGGAACTCTGTAGATTACTAATGTATTTGCAAATGTTTGCAAACTAAACACCTCTCTTTCCATCACCCCTCTTCTCCACTCTGCAACCTGTATATATTACCCTCCCTCCTGTCCTCTCCCTTATACTGCTCCTACCAACTCTTTCACTCCCTCATCCTTCTACTTCTCCTAACTTCTGGAGATATATCCCCAAACCCCGGGCCTCCATCATTTAACTGTGCCCAATGCTCCCATCACCCTACACCCTCTGGCAGCAGCCCCAATTCACATTCCTCTTCTTCCTAAAACCAGCCTTCCCTTCTCCTGTGCCCTCTGAAACGCCCGCTCTGTCTGCAACAAACTCGCCTCTGTTCATGACCTCTTTATCACAAATTAATTTAACCTACTCGCCATTACAGAATCCTGGCTTCATGAATCTGACACTGCTTCTCCTGCTTCCCTCTCCCATTGGCTTTATTTGGACTCACTCCCCCAGACTCAGTGGGTGGAAGGGAGGCAGAGTGGGAATGCTTCAGCACTTATCAGGTACTTCACCAACCTCCCTCTCTGACACTCCTCATTTGAGGCACATTGTATTGGTATATTTTCTCCCGTTTCTCTAAGAATTGATGTGATCTATCGACCCCCTGGACCGGTATCAACCTTCCTTGATGTCTTCTCGGCCTGGTTATCCTACTTTCTTCTGAAATTCCCACAATCATTCTCGGGGACTTCAATATCCCGGTTAATTTCTAATACTACTGCTGCTTCTAAACTGCTCAGTCTAACCTCCTCCTTTGACCTGAAGCAATAGATACAGGCTTCTACTCACTCCGAAGGCAATACTCCCGACCTTGTGTTCTCCTACCTATGCACTCGCTCTCTCCCTGTCTTCTGTCTCCTCCCCTCCAACTGCCTAACAGTTACCCGTAGAAATCTTCACCACATTAACCCTTTTCTTCTCTGCTCTGCTACTGAACACCTCTATGACAAAATCTCATCCCTGTCCTGCCCCAAGATACTAACACTAACTTACAAAGCCATCCACAACCTGGCCCCCAGCTACATCACTAAGCTAGTCTCAAAATACCAACCAAACCGTTCACTTTGTTCCTTGCAAGACCTCCTGCTCTCTAACTCCCTCATTACCTTCTCCCATGCTCACCTCCAGGACCTCTTCAGAGCCTCTCCCATCCTATGGAACTCGCTACCCACATCGGTCTGACTTTCTCCTACTCGCTCCACTTTCACCCGATCCATGAAAACTCTTCAGAGAAGCCTACCCTACCCCCACCTAATAACTGTACATTTATTTTCTCCATCAGCCCATCCCCCACAGTTATTACCTTTTGTCTCTCTTGACTCTCCCTTCTAGATTGTAAGCTCTAAGGAGCAGGGCTCTCTGATTCCTCCGGTATTACACTCTAATTGGAATGTCTGCCTTCATGTTGTAAAGCACTGCATAAACTGTAGGCTCTATATAAACCCTGAATAATAACAATATTAATGCGGTTGTATAGTCAATTTTTTTACTTTTAGGCCTCATGCACACGGACGTTTTTACAGCCGCTTTTTTGAGCTTTTTTTGCAGCTTAAAAACGGCTGTCCATGTTAGTCTATGGCTTCATGCCCACCTAGGCGTTTTTGAGCTGCAAATGGCATAGGCGTTTTTAAGCTGTAAAAAAAACCCAGGACCAGTGCGTTCCGTGGCGTGGAGCTAGAGCTGTAAAAACGCGAACCGCGGTAAAACGCGCATAAACGCGCATAAACGCGCAACATATTTTCTTTGTTTTCTGAGTGCTATAGCCAAGAGATGTGTTTCTTAAAAAATGCTACTTAACGCTAACGCTAAAAAACGCGCAAAAACGTGCAAAAACGCCAATGCAAAACGCGGTAAAAATCACGTTTTTAACGACGATTTTTCCAGGCGTCGGAGCTAGCTTTGTAGCCAGTTTTTTAAAACGTCCGTGTGCATGAGCACTTACCTACAAGTAAGCCTATAATAAGGCTTACCTGTAGGTAAAAAAAAAAATATCTCCTAAATCTGTACGGTTTAGGAGATATTCCCCTGGCAATGAGCCACTGATTGCAGCGGCGCATGCGCACAGGGGTTTCTCGGCTTGAAGCCCGGCAGACGCCGGACCCTGCCGGAAAGAAATCTCCCGCGCGCATGCACAGGAGTGACGCTATCACTGTTCCGGCCACTCACAGCGCCAGAGCCGCGATACCCGGAGCTCACGACAAGGGAACATGTCATCATAAGGTTCATTATGCCTTTTCCCTTACAGGTATGAAAAAAAAAATTAAAAAAATTCAGCGGGTTTAATACCGCTATAATAATAATGATAGTATTGATTTCATAAAGAATCTTTATTTCACATTAACATTTCATTTCCTAATTCTCCCCCATCACCAGGACACATCTAGTGATTATAATACACCATCACATGATACATTATATTAGGATCCATTATAAAAGAGATCCCATAGAATTCTATTGGTGATCCATTCTATGGGGACACATTATATTGGGGACACATTCCAGTTCTAGTAATCATACATTATTATAGTGATATCATTATATTAGTGATAAATCCCATTATTTCTTTCATTAGTAAATCTCGGGATCATTTCTTCATATATTTCCTCTGAGATTTTTCCATCAATTTTCATCTCTTTCTATTTGTAGATCTATTATTCATTTCTATTTCTTCACACAATAAAATAATCAGTAGAATAAACTCATTGTACATGTATTAATAATAATCAGGAAATATGCATTGATGTGAACGTGTTCCATAGGGATCCATGTTAAAAAAAAAAAATGAAAAAACACATTGAAGGGAATGGAGCCTTCAACGCAAAAAGGTTTTTGCTTTTTATGGTTCAATAGACTTCAATGGAGAGGCTGCAGAAAAGCATGTAGTGCGTTTTTACTTCAATTTTTCCACAATTTACATTTTTAAATCTGCCCCAAACAGCAAACTATCTAAAAAAAAATTAGGAAAAAAAACACAAAGGGCAAATCGCTGTAAAAAACCTGCGGAAAGCATAGCAAAAAGCACATCAGAAAGGCTGAAAAGCCCCCCGCATAGGTGTGAATGGAGCCTTAGGCTGGGATGAGACTTGTGGGATGCGGGAACCAGTGCGATTCCTGTGCGGGTTCCCTCATCACACCTCAATCACCGGACGGTCACACTGACATCTGAGAACCGCTGCGGGGGGGTCAATGGAAAGTTAATGACTCCCCCAGATTGCTTCGCAGATCGCAGTGCAAACATATCATTCTTATTTCAGTCTGTGTTCCTGTTGGAGAGTTCCCCTCATTTCCTGTCTAGATAAATGTTGTCACCGGGACAGGAAGTGAGGGGAAATCTCTGTAATGGAGCCCCGGATAGAAGAAAAAACCTGACAGGGGATCTAATCCTGACCCACTCTGCCTAAAAACAGTCTGGGCTCTCTGATCACATTTTTTCTTCCAGTAATAAATCTCTAGATGACGTCTTCATACATTTCCTCTCAGATTGTTCCATTTATTTCCACCTCTTTGTAGTATAGATTGCATGGAGGAGGAGGGGGAGGGGCAGAGAGGAGAGGTGACCCCATCCTATCCCATCACAGTGACCCCACCCCCCCTCTGTCTGATCATGGTTCCCCCCCCCCACACAGAGGGACCACATGTGGGGGAGGGGAGCGAGGAGGGGAGAGAAGAGGGAGAGGGGAGAGGGAGAGATGACTGAAGTTGCACACTGATATTTTCTGCTTACAAGTTATAATGCATTATTTAAAGCGGGAGTCCACCGGGACTCCGCGTTTTTTTTTTTTTTTTTTTAAAAGCCAGCAGCTACAAATACTGCAGCTGCTGGCTTTTAAAATAGTGACACTTACCTGTCCAGCGCGCCCGCGATGTCGGCACCCGAAGCCGATCGCTAGGTCGTCTGTCGGGTCCTGCCGCCGCCATCTTGGGTATGGGAATCAGGAAATGGAGCCTTTCGGCTTCATTTCCCGGTTCCCTACTGCGCATGTGCGAGCCGCGCTGCGCAATGAGGACGGTCCCCGCTGCCTCTGGGAGCTGTGTGTTTCCCAACAGGCAGCGGGGCACTTGCTGAAGGGGGCGGGCGCTTGCGGAAAGGGGCGTAACGTACGCCCCTTTCCGCAGAGAGCTAGCCCGGAAGTGGGTGCAGTTACCTGGATTATCCAGGTAACTGCACCCCCTCCCCCCTGAAAGGTGCCAATTGTAGCGCCGGAGGGGGGGAGGAATCTGATGAGCGGAAGGTCCATTTTAGGGTGGACCTCCGCTTTAAGTTTGTTATGGGATAGATAGACAGATAGATAGGCCACAACCATCCTTACTGACCAATAGGAACATGTTATTGTTACTGCAATAATTGGACAGATATTCTACCCAATCACAGCGATCAGTAAGAAATCTCACATTTATTTATAGTAGAAAAACTTGCAGGAAGCCCCGCCCACTGCTATATACTATTGGATGAATATTAAATATATTCCCTTCCTTTGTCTGACGTCACCAGACTGTGGGCGGAGTTCTCACATCTCCCGCCTCCCCCCACATATCTTTATACAACCTCCCCCTACACATAACACAGCATGGAGGGGCTCAGTGAAGGTGGTGGTGAAGGTGTAGAGGTGTCGGATCGGGTCACACAGATCATAAAAGGAGATCTGCCCGGCCTCATAATCCAGATCTATCCTGACTCTGTTACTGGAGGGATTGGTGGGGAAGAAGATATGATTTCTGTCATATACCACATAATACTGATTGCAATACCTGTCCAATGCCCAGGACTTCTTATTATCTCCAATGAATGCCTCCCCCCCTCTCCTCTCTATACTGGGGTAACACATCCCGACTCTCCATCCATCTGACCCCCCGACATCCACTTCCCAGTAATGTCTCCCTGAGGAGAAACTCTGACTGCTCATCACCTGAGGATAACAATCCTGGAATCTCTCTGGTGTTTCTGGGTAATTCTGGTTTCTATCTGACCTGGATACAGTTTTCCTGTCATCTGATATCTGTAGACAATTATCAGCTGTGTTTACATCCAGTAATATGTCTGCAGCTCCCTGTATATAGAAGTATACATTTACCTCTGTTATTATATCAGATAATGTGTGTAAGACCCCCGCCACACCCAGACCCCCTCCATCATGGAGGAGCTCCTCATGTCTCTCTCTGTCCTCATTATCTCCATCCTCAGTATCACACAAGTCACCTGTGTCTGATTCCTGTAAGACAGTCAGTGGATCCGTCACGTTACACAGCTCCTCAATGTGACGCAACTTCCTGGACAGCTCCTCCTTCTTTATTTCCAGATCCCGGATGGAGATGGAGATCCGCTCTGCCCTCCCGGAGATGTCCCTCAGGGCTCTCTTCTCCAGGTCTTCCAGATGTCTCCTGAGATCTGTAAACAGGGCAGTGACTCTCTCGGTTTCACCAGCTGCTTCTTTTTCTACTTTCCTCCTGTGTTCCTGCAGACTCTGGACTCTTTCCTCCGTCTCCTCTCTCTTTGTCAGAAGTTTCTGCTGAACATTCCTCAGTGTCTTCTTCTTCTTCTCAGAAGCCTCATCCAGTGTCTCCACCTGGTGTCCCCGATGTTCTCCAGCCAAACTGCAGGACACACAGATACAGGTCTCATCCTCAGTGCAGTAATACTCCAGGATCTTCTTATGGACGGAGCATTTCCTGCTCTCCATGGACAAGGTGGGGTCACATAAGACGTGTTCTGGGGACTTTTTGTGGACTCTCAGGTGTCTATCACACAGAGAAACCTCACAGAGCAGACAGGATCTAACAGCAGGTACAGGATAGTCCACACAGTAAGTACAGAAGACCCCGGACTCCTCTTGATCTGGCTGAGTAGACAGGAAAGTCTCTGCTATGTTACGTAGTGTTATGTTCCTCTGCAGTGCAGGACGCTCCTGAAACTTCTCTCTACATTCAGGACAGGAATATCCTCCAGACCCCTCCTGTGTATCCAGCACACCATCAATACAGACCCGGCAGAAGTTGTGACCACATCTCAGGGTTACAGGATCCGTATAAATGTTCAGACAGAAGGAACATTCCAACTCAGCTCTCAGATCACCAGACGCCATCGCTGACAGCAGAAGACAAACTAACCTGAAAGTCTCTGACACTGGAGAGGAATGTGGATGGGGGAGGGGTGACGTCCTCCTACACAGGGTGAGGCTGGATGAATATTATGAGTAGAATTATAGAGGTCTGATAATGTTGAACACATCTGTTGTGTGTTCTGACTGATCTAAGGAAGGGCATGAATAAATAAGCCCGAAACATAATCTTTGTCTGAACAGATGATTGTAATGATTTTGTCTGGAATAACTCTACTTGCTTTGTAATCTTTTTCCAAAGATTTGATATAATAAAGCAACACATTTTTAGTGCAGTGACCAGTGGAACTTTATTCTTATATATACAAGGTTGGTGGGAGGATCTGTTTGCTGGCACTAGATAGAAAGCTGTGTGCGGTTCTCCTCTACACTTCAACATGAAGTGGTCGGCGGGCAGAGTCAGCTGGTGGATGGAGAGGGCGAGCGGAGTCAGCTGGTGGACGGAGAGGGCGGGCGGAGTCAGCTGGTGGACGAAGAGGGTGGGCGGAGTCAGCTGGTGGATGGAGAGGGTGGGCGGAGTCAGCTGG
The DNA here is from genome assembly GCF_037356315.1 of Lithobates pipiens. NCBI lineage: Eukaryota > Metazoa > Chordata > Amphibia > Anura > Ranidae > Lithobates > Lithobates pipiens. The sequence goes on from NW_027507903.1 coordinate 665,209,031, forward strand.
TGGATGGAGAGGGTGGGCAGAGTCAGCTGGTGGATGGAGAGGGTGGGCGGAGTCAGCTGGTGGACGAAGAGGGCAGGCAGAGTCAGCTGGTGGACAGAGAGGGTGGGCAGAGTCAGCTGGTGGATGGAGAGGGCGGGCAGAGTCAGCTGGTGGACGGAGAGGGCGGGCGGAGTCAGCTGGTGGACAGAGAGGGTGGGCGGAGTCAGCTGGTGGACGGAGAGGGTAGGCGGAGTCAGCTGGTGGATTGAGAGGGTAGGCAGAGTCAGCTGGTGGATGGAGAGGGTGGGCGGAGTCAGCTGGTGGACAAAGAGGGCGGGCAGAGTCAGCTGGTGGACAGAGAGGGTGGGCAGAGTCAGCTGGTGGACGGAGAGGGCGGGCAGAGTCAGCTGGTGGGCGGAGAGGGCGGGCAGAGTCAGCTGGTGGGCGTAGAGGGTGGGCGGAGTTAGCCGGTGGGTGGAGTCAGCGGGTGGACAGAGAGGGCGGGTGAAGTCAGTCTGTCTAATGAGACACATTACAAGGGGGCGTGTGTGAAGGGGGCATGTCTTCTGCTGCTCTGTACCTGAGAAATCAAATAAAGACATCAGAGAGAGAGACAGAGAGACACCAGAGAGAAAAAGAGGAACAACAGAGAGAAAGGGACAGCAGAGAGAAAGGGACAGCAGAGAGAAAGAGACAGCAGAGAGAAAGAGACAGCAGAGAGAGAGAGACATCAGAGAAAGACGTCGGCGGTTGAACATCCCGACGCCCATCTTGGTACACCCTGCACTCGGCTGTAGTAAGCCAGCAGCGGACATCTTGTTACACCTTGCCCAGCTGGGTGTAACAAGATGTCTGCTGCTGCTTACTGCGGCAGGGTGTACCAAGATGGGCTTCACAGCACAGCATTTCAAAAATAAATCATTTCCTCATGTCATTTATTGCTGCATTTCAGTGCCAGCCAACTCTCAGTGCCCATAAGTGCCATCTATCAGTGCTAGCCACTTGTCGGTGTCATCTATCAGTGCCACCTATCAGTGCCAGCCACCTGTCAATGTCACCTATCAGTGCCCAAAAGTGTCACCTATCAGTGCCACCTATCAGTCCCCATTGGTCAGTACCACATATCAGTGCCCATCAATCAAACTGTCACATGACATTAAAAAAAAAAGTATCGGGGCGCATGCGTGGAGGCTCCTAAGATGGACGTGTAGTCTGAGAGCTCCGTCCCGCCGTAGCAGCTCCGGCCTCTATCCCAGCACCCCACGCAGCAATAATCGCCTGAAAAGTATCCACAAGGCAAGCGGAAGCCCCAGGGACACCCCCGATGTACGCGGGAGCGGTAAGGAGGAATCTGAAGCCCGCATTTGAAGCCACTGTGTCCCTGTCAGAAACGGCCAAGATGGCGGAGGATCCGAGCTGCCCAGGCCCAGCGCGCTCGCCTAGACTACATACAGTGGCATCCCCGTCCTTACTGGCACCGGACCCCTTAGCTGACTTCCCTCCCCTGGGAGCCACCTCTCCTGCTTCCACAGCATCCCTCCTGGAGCATACCCTGGCTGACATGGGTCTCTCACCCATGGAGGCTGGTCCACCTCAGTCACATCCCTCACTACAGCCTGAGGCTTCAGGCCTACCTCACAACCTGAATGTGTCTGAACATTTTACTAAGTTTGCTGATCTCCTGAACATAACGGCACACAAGATTACAAGTGATATCAAGGCTGACCTTCAACATATAGGCTCCCGCATTGAAATAATTGAGTCTAATTTGGAAACCACTATTACCAGGACCAATCAAAACACGGCTTGCATACAGACTTTACAAGAACAGCTGGAGACGGCACAAGCTAAAATAGACGATCTCGAAAATAGAAATCGAAGGTACAATTTTAGGGTCAGGGGGCTCCCTGAATCCTACAAAGATGTTCCTGAGGTGGTCTCTTCCCTCATCAAAACCCTAATTCCGGAGATCCCGAACCACCGACTGGAATTGGACAGAGCCCTCAGACCTCCTAGAGTGGATGGGCTCCCCCGAGACATTGTGGTTAAACCCCACTTTTATTCGGTCAAAGAGGAAATCATGCGCAAATCGAGATCCTTACCGAAGATCATTTTTCAAGGGCATCATCTGCAGATCTTCGCTGACTTATCCCCGTCTACTATCCAAAAAAGGAGAACCTTGAAACCTCTGCTTCAAGTCCTGATGGACAAAGAAATCAAGTATTGGTGGCTCTTTCCATTCCAGCTCAAATTTGTTTGGAGAAGCAAAGCCTACACTTTTGGTTCCCTGCATGAAGGGGAAAAACTCCTGCTGCAGCTAGGCCTCATCAACCAGACTCCAAATCCCACTCCTCAAGGAAACACGCTACAGTCTGCCAAGAGACAACTGCCCACCAGCCCTCTGCCTCCAGTGTGGGAGACTGTACGATCCAAGAAATCTAAGGAAACCGGACCCCCCTGAGAGCACCATCCACAAGTTCTTCATGCACTTTGTAACCTCTCAGATGCTCCCTGGGAGCAACTGCCACCCCACTTGTGCCTTGGGTCCTGACCCTTTCCTCAGTCCACTACTGCTACACTCATCCACAGTGGACATGTGGTGGACATTAGAGAGTAACTAGGCCGTGCACCCTCCTTGGGACTTTCCATTGTTACTACCCATGACCCATCTCCTTCTCATGCTTATTTTTGGGGGGGGGGGGGGGGGGATTGAGTTTTGTCCTTTTATTTTTCCCCCTTGCTGTCACATGGGGTCTTATTAGTTGCCCCTATCCTTGCCCCTCCTTGCTGCCGGTGATTTTTCTCGTTGTTTATTTTTACCCTTCCACCTACCAGATGTCCGTGACTTTCAATTCTTCTAAGTTTCAGGTGTTATATGTAATTCTATTCGTACATATTCCATACATTTTTATTTGTTGGTTTTTACGCATTTTTTACTAAATAACGGGCTCTCGGTCCTCCCCCCTCCATCTTAACTCATCCCAACTTATTGATGATAGTGGAGGCACGGGGGCCTTGGTTGTATAGGTGCCATATATAAGCTTATTTTTTGTATGTTTTATGGTTTTCCATAATGGTTGGGGCCTGCCTGCTGCGGCGGTGCTCATTCACCCCCCATTTGTCTGGCTTACTGGGGCTTTTTGGCCCTAGTTTCTGGACAAACCTTGTCCCTATTTTTTGACGGGACGTTTTGTGTGTATGTTTTGTCGTTGCATGTGGGGGACCCTGTCCCCTCCACTCTACGGTTGGCTCTCTTGTCACCCGACTTTCTATTTTTCCTTCTCTCTTTTCTTCCTTCCATCTGTATTTATTCTTCCTTTATCGTTGCAGGAGTCGCCAGAGGGTCATCTCAACTAAACATTCATCCCCCTCCGGGGCTACTTCCATGGTATGTAATGAGGCTTGGGCTCAGTGGAATCTTCAGGGTAAGTGCTTTTGCTTTCTATGGCGGTCCTCCCTCTCTGCTCAATGGCTGATACGCCCTTGCCTCCACTTTCTCCACTCAAAATAATTTCACACAATTCCCAGGGGTTGAACTCTCCTCTTAAACGTCGCAAAGTATTTCAGTACCTCTACATTCTAAATTCCCCCTATTTTACCTGGCCAATGCAGAGGATAAAACTAGGGGAGTGGGCATCTTTGTCTCTAAACGCTGCAAATTTACACTGAAATCTGAATTCAAGGACACGGAGGGTAGGTTCTTGTTATTAGTGGGTGATCTTGATGGAAAATTGTACTCATTAGTATCTTACTATGCCCCCAACAAGGGCCAGCTAACTTTTTTCAACCGTATGCTCTCCACTTTATCGCCATTACTGGAGGGTACTGTCGTTTTCGGAGGGGACTCTAACACCGCATTTGACCAGGGATTAGACAAATCGCGCCCTCCTGGCAAATGCCTGACCAGACCCACTAATCAAAGCCTACGTATAACCAAGTTGCTCTTTCGGCGAGGTTTGGTTGACATCTGGAGAGAAGGGAATCCGACTCTAAGAGATTTCACGCACTATTCTAACCCTCACGGCTCCTTCTCCCGGATAGACCACATTCTTGTTGAATCTGCATCTATTCCTCTGGCTACAAGGGCTAGTATTAAAGAGGTGGTCTGGTCGGATCACTCAATGGTAGTTTTGTCCCTCTCTCGTCCTGCTAACCACAGGCCGTGTAGACGTTGGCGACTTAATGAGTCTATTCTGAGTGATCCCGCTAGGGTTCAAGACATCGAACGAAATATCCTCCAATACTTTGACACGAATGACACACCTGACATAGAGGATACTTGCCTGTGGGCTGCCCATAAGGCGGTAATTAGGGGTCAACTTATACAACTTTCTTCCCAGATCAACAAAACAAACAAAGCTAATATTGAAAATCTAGACAAGGAATACTCCAAATTAGCCAAGCAACATAAAAAGAACCCAAGTTCTGTCCCCATTCCCAAACTAGATGCTGCTAGAGTGGCTTTGAACTTGGCCCTAACCACCAAAGCCGAAAAATGGCTGCGCTGGAATAGAGCCAGATTCTACTATCAGGGTGATAATATTGGTTCCATGTTGGCCAAGAGATTGACACCTAAGCTCCGAACCCCGGCACTCCCCAAAATCAGAATCCAAGGCGGCTCCATGTCACAGAACCCCCAGCGCATTATGCACGAATTCCACAACTTTTACACATCATTGTACAGCGGTACTCATAGCCCATCCCCTGCAGAGATTAACAAATTCCTTGATACCCTCCCGATCCCATCTTTAGAAGACATACACAAATCTAGGATGGACTCGCCCATTTCAGCAGATGAGGTGTGCGCGGTGATTAAAAATTTGAAAATGCATTCAGCCCCTGGCCCGGATGGTTTTTCGATACCCTACTATAAAGCGTTTGCCCCTACGCTTGCCCCGTACATGGCCCGTTTTTTCAACACTCTCCGAAGGGGGGGAGTCTTGATTCCTCTCTCAATGAGGCTTACATCACGGTTCTTCCTAAGCCTAATAAAGACGCTAGTTCGGTCAGTAATTATAGACCAATCTCTCTCATCAACAATGACTTGAAGATTCTGACCAAGATCCTTGCGGACCGCCTGGCTTCCTTTATCAGCTTATACATACACAAGGACCAAGTGGGATTTATTCCGGGAAGACAAGGCCCGGATCAAACTCGCAGGGCCATAGACATCATTTCACTTCTTAATTCCAATTGGGACGGGAAATCTACCAGACAGGGATGCCTCTTGTCTTTAGATCTCCAAAAAGCGTTTGAATCTGTGCACTGGTCATATATTTTCACAACCTTACAACGTTGGGGATTTGGAGATTCTTTCCTCAATGTCTTGCGAGCCCTTTACTCCTCTCCAACGGCCCAGGTGCGTCTGCAGGGATTTTATTCGGAATCTTTCCCCATATCTAGAGGTACCAGACAGGGATGTCCGCTATCTCCTTTAATTTTTGCAATAGCAATCGAATCGTTGGCCATAGCCATTAGGCATAACCCAAATATTAAGGGTATTCATTGCGGTCCTAGTCAGCACAAATGTGCCTTATTTGCGGACGACATCCTACTGTACGTCTCTTCCCCCCTGACCTTGTTGCCCAATATTTGTAGTCTCCTTGATGACTTTGGATCGCTTTCAGGCCTCAGGGTTAATTATCATAAATCACAAGCACTCAATGTTAATATCTCTGGCCCACTCATGGAAAGGCTCAGGGACAGCTTCAAATTCACCTGGAGTGACTCTACGATATCGTACCTGGGGATTAAATTAACCCCCAGGATAGATCTCTTCCATCAAGCTAACTACCCTCCGTTATTCCACGAGTTGGAGGAAGATCTAAACAGGTGGGCGGGGCTGTCCCTATTCTGGCTAGGTAGAATCAATGCCATAAAGATGACGCTGCTCCCTCGCATCCTGTATTATTTCAGGGCTCTTCCCATCCCAGTGGATAGGGTGCGCTTGCAACGTTTCCAAGCTAAAGTTATTAAATTTGTCTGGGGGAAGGGAGGACATAGATTCTCCAAATCCATATTATTCAGATCCAAATCGGAAGGCGGTTTGGGCCTCCCGAACTTACGTCTATACTATCAAGCAGCCCAGTTGGCACAGGTGTCAGCTATATATTCTAGATGGGAACAGCCTGATTGGATACAGATAGAGAGACAGGCGGTACCTAGGCACACGTTGGACTTCCTTATGTGGAGCCCTAAAAAAAATGAGACCTCCGATCCTCTCCCTAACTCTCTCACACTCCTTTGCAGTTTGGGATGGACTTAAAAATAATTGCTCCCTAATTTCCCAAATAAAACCTTTATCTCACCTTTTCCATAACCCAGACTTCCCTCCGGGCCTGGACATTAAAGCCTTTCAATGGTGGCTGGACAAGGGGCTATATAGAATAGGACACTTCCTCAGACCTGTGGGCCCAATCTCTAAAGCCTACTGCATCAGCAAACTTGATATGCCCCCCACTGAAATATTTCGATTCTCTCAGATTTCTAATTTCTTACATAAAAAATGCAAGTCCCTTCCCAGCGGTCCCCAGGTGACGTCCTATGAAACATGGTGCGGTCAGTCCAGTGAGCAGAGGGGGGGGGGATTTCTGTCATATATAAAGCACTATCTTCCACGCGATCCAAGACGACTTACATGTTGGCTTGGGAAGAGGATTTAAACCAATCCTGGAACCTCGACTTATGGCATGGTCTGTTTCTTAAGTCCTTTAGAGGTATCCTTAACCCAAGTATGATAGAAGCTGGTGTCAAGGTGCTAACGAGATGGTACCTAGTCCCTTCGAAATTGGCTAAAATGTTCCCTTCCACTTCCCCATTGTGCTTCCGGGGCTGCGGCCTACGTGGTGACATGATACACACTTGGTGGACTTGTCCTAGAATACGGCAGTTCTGGTATAGGATCTTTACCTGGATCTCCAAACTCTCTGCCACACCAGTTCAGATGTCTCCTCTGGTGGCGCTCCTTAATTTCCCTACAGAGGGAGCCTCCAGGAATACGCAACGCCTCATCACTTTTATTTTACTAGGAGCTAAGCTTACTCTTGCCAAAGCCTGGAAGCAGCCCTCTGTTTCCACTGTACTGGCTAACAGAAAAATTTCCTGGATCATGCTACAAGAAAAGACGGCGAGCGTACTCCTGGACCGCTCGGACAAATTCAGGGCCATCTGGGAACCGTGGGCGCGCTTCGTAGGAGTTTCTCTGTCCACATAAATGCTCCCAGATTTGAACCCTGATTAAGGTTTCGTTACCCCCCGGGCGACTCCTGCAAGTAGATGCCATTTTCCTCTATCGTCCTTTTCTCACTCTTCCTCTCTCTTCTTTTCCTCTCTTTTTCTTTTCTTTCTTCGTCTTCTTCTATGCAGCCTAGTGAGAGACAGTCTGTAGTGGATGTTTCATTGTAGAGCAGGGCCCTGCAAGTTGGTCTCAGGACCTGTCCCTGCATTGCAATGTAGGCCTCAGTATATTATTCTCGGTTCACAGGAACCTGGGTTAAATGTATTCAATTCGATGCGCTGGGCTTCTGTACCCGTTCGGGATGTTGTTCCATTCATCCCTGGTTAATTTTTTGCAATATAGTCATGCAACATGTTTTGGTTACATATTTTGGTTTATATGCATAGTTCAAGACCTCTGGTGAGCATACTCCTGGTCCTCTCTGTCTTTCTTTTCGGCAGGGGGTTAGGGGTCTTTGGCCACAGCAAAGAGCCCTTATGGGGTGGCGGAGATCCCTCCCTCCTTCCTTGGCCTTTTTTATTCATTTATTTATTTATTTTTTATTTTTATTATTTTTTTTGTTTGACTGGGATTTTGTACAAATACATTAGTTAGCTCTGGTCTATTAGAGGCGATCGACTTCTACAGGTGCATAAATATGTACTCACTATCATCCTTATTTTGTATTGACTCCTGAATCATATTCTATTGCTCTGTTTGATTGCAAACTGGCTTGGCATTTTCAAGTTTAAGACTGTCTGCACTTTTGTATTACCTCTGGCTGTGTTTTAGTCATATCCACATTGACTTTGTTTCCTTTTCTTGATGCAAAATAAAAATATATTGAAACGAAAAAAAAAAAAGTATCGGTAATAGGAATTGGCGAGAACATGAAAAAAAGTATTGGTACTCGTACTCGGTCTTAAAAAAGTGGTATCGGGACAACCCTAATAATAACAACGTATCAAACCAGGCAGAATTTCAACCATGCAGCTTTATTAACAGCTGGTAACATACAGGTTTATGTTCAAAGTTTTACAAGATACAGGTCTAATTTATACAGTTTCTTACAATGCAAGCATATTAGATATACTGTAGGTATTCTTACCCTCTAACCAAAATGAAACAATTGTGACTTGCTCCTAACTTGAACCAGAATGAGTTTTTTCTGCCAATTCTTGGGAACCCGTCACCTGATAGGGACCAGTCGGCCAACCGCCCTCTGTCAGCAGACGGAGGACTTTGGAATTAAGGAATCTCGTGTGCTCTGAAATTCACTCATACGGTAATGGTCACCAGTGGTCTGGTCCCTTCACATGGTTTGGGTTTCGGCTCGACTAAGTTTGTGAGGGAAATTCACCTGAGACCACACTCTGGAACAAGTCAAGTCACGGACAGATATTTGCCTATTGGTTCTGACCGTCTGCCACCCGTGCAATAGAGCTGCATAGACAAACAGTCAGCCTGATAGATGCCTATCTGAACAGATAATTGCCCATTGGTTCTGACCTCTATGAACAGTGCAATAAGGCAGCATACATCGAGTTCAGCCTTATGAGCTCCTATTTGACTTGTCTGTCTTACAATTGTAGAGCTTGCATTTATATACCCTTTACAAGCTTATTTCAGTCATCTCTCCTAGATATGATTGGTCGCTAAGATCAACTTCAATGTAACCAACCATAAATCTGACACCTGTTCTACAATCAGATAAACTAATTCACTCCCAGAATTCCTATATGTTCATTAACCACTTGCCGACCACCGCACGACGATGTACGTCGACAGAATGGCACGGGCAGGCATATGAGCATACCTGTACGTCCCTGCCTTCCCGCGGGTGGGGGGCCCGATCGGGCCCCCCCCCCGGTGCCAGCGGCGGTCGGTATCCGTTCAGGAGAGATCCGGGATGAGGGGGCGGCCATTCATTCATGGCCACCCCCTCGCGATCGCCCCTGACGAATGGAAATGCTGTGTGACATCACTTCCTCTCCTGTAATGTAAACACAGGCAGAGGAAGTGATGTAATCTCTCCTCGTGTCGGTCTTTTTCATTCCGGCACCAAGGAGAGAGGATCGGTGAGTTGCACCAACACGACACTAACAGTAGAACACGCCAGGCACACTTTTCACCCCCCTTTCACCCCCGATCACCCCCCCAATCACCCCTGCACCCCCAGTCACAGTGACACCAATTGCATTTTTTTTTTTATTATTATTGCATTGGTGTCATTTGTGACTGTAATAACTGTTAGGGCAGTTAGGGTTAGCCCCCTTTAGCTCTAGGGTACCCCCCTAACCCCCCAATAAAGGTTTAACCCCGTGATCACCCCCCGTCGCCAGTGTCACTAATAAGCGATCGTTTTTCTGATTGCTGTATTAGTGTCACAGGTGACGCTAGTTAGGCAGGTAGGTATTTAGGTTCGCCGCAGCTTTTTATAGCGCCAGGGACCCCCATATACTACCGCATAAAGCCCCCTGATTGCCCCCTAGTTAACCCTTTCACCAGTGATCACCATATAACTGTAACAGGTGACGCTGGTTGGTTAGTTATTTTTTTATAGTTTCAGGGCACCCGCCATTTATTACCTAATAAAGGTTTAACCCCCTGATCACCCGGCGGGTGATATAAGTTTGAGGGTCAGATAAGGTCTGCGTCGCCCCAGCGCCAGGTTAGTGCCAGTACCGCTAACACCCACGCGCAAAGCATACACCTCCCTTAGTAATATAGTATCTGATCAGATCTATATTAGCGTTGCCAGCATTTTAGGTTTCCCAAAACGCATTGTTAGCGGGATCAGCCCAGATACCTGCTAGCACCTGCGTTTAGCCCCTCCGCCAAGCCCAGCCCAGCCCACCCAAGTGCAGTATCGATCGATCACTGTCACTTACAAAACACAACACACATAACTGCAGCGTTCGCAGAGTCAGGCCTGATCCCTGCGATCGCTAACAGTTTTTTTTGTAGCGTTTTGATACAGTCGCTGACAGGCTAGGTGCTTTTTTACCTGTGAGTCTCACTAGTGTACCCCTAAATTTAGAACCAAAAATGGCAAAGCGAAGGTACACTAGTGAAGAGGTCTACACGTTTCTGAGCATGACAGATAGTGAAGAGGACGTCACTCATCTGTCAGATTCAGGCTCAGAATACGATCCTGTAGAGCAGTGGTCATCAACCCTGTCCTCAGGGCCCACTAACAGGCCAGGTTTTATGTATTACCTTGGGGAGATGCAGACTCGAATACTGCAATCACTGAGCAGCAAATTATATCACCTGTGATGTATTTCAGTTATCTTGCAAACCTGTCCTGTTAGTGGGCCTTGAGGACAGGGTTGATGACCACTGCTGTAGAGGACAGCGGCTCCATGACAGATAGCTCTGACGACGGAGATGAGGTCCCTGTTAGGGGCAGGTGTGCCCAATCCCGAATGTATTCTGTTGTTCAGGTGCAGGAACCGCAGGTCACTCATATGGAGCAGAGACGTACTAGAGCCGCTCATCCTTCTGGTGAACTGGCAAGCACCAGCGGCCTAGTACACCCTGGACGTACATCCAGCACTGCAGTAACACGTGGTGACGTGGCGAGTTCCATAAGTGCAGTTCAAGCTGGCGAGGTGGCAAGCACAAGTAGTGTCCCGCTGCCACCAAGATGAAGACAAAGACAGGCCCGTCGTACCCATAGTGCCCTTCCTGCAGAATTCGCCAATCCTAATTGGGTGCCCACCACTTCTGCAGAACCCGTACTTCCCCCATTCACTGGCCAACCTGGCATTAACGTGGAAACAGTTGATTTTACGACACTTGACTTTTACTCACTGTTTTTCACCAAAGATCTCTATAGATCTATTGTGGACCAAACCAATTTGTACGCTGGTCAACACATCGCCACTGTTCCCCAGTCCGCCCTTGCCAAACAATGGAAACCAGTTACGGTTTCCGAATTTAAGATCTTTCTGGGCCTCTCCCTCAACATGGGCATAACCAAAAAGAGTGAGTTGCGGTCATATTGGTCCACTGACCCAATTCACCATATGCGCGTGTTCTCTGCTTCCATGTCCAGGGCACGATACGAGCAGATTTTGCGGTTCATGCACTTCAGCGACAATGAACTCTGTCGTCCTCGTGGAGACCCTGAATACGATCGGCTCTACAAAATTCGGCCCCTCATAAACCACTTCAACCAACGTTTTGCAGCCTTGTTTACTCCCCATCAAGTTGTGTGCGTTGGCGAGTCCCTGATTAAGTTTTCTGGTCGCTTGTCATTCAAACAGTAGATTCCCAACAAGCGTTCCAGATACGGGGTCAAGATGTATAAGCTCTGTGACAGGGCCACAGGCTATACATGTAGTTTCATGGTTTATGAGGGTAAAGATAGTCACATAGAGCCGGAGAACTGCCCTGACTACATAGGAAGCGCTGGCAAGATAGTGTGGGACATGGTGTCACCCTTATTCGGAAAGGGGTACCACTTGTACGTGGACAATTATTACACAAGCGTGCCACTGTTTAGTCACTTGTTTGATCAGCAGATTGGAGCATGTGGCACCGTGCGACCTAATCGCCGGGGCTTTCCCCAGAGGCTTGTAGAGTCCCGTCTTAGGCTGGGGGAGAGAGCCTGCTTGCGCAGTAATAATTTGCTCGCTATGAAGTGGAGGCATAATAAGAATGTTTTCGTTCTTACCTCCCTTCATGCAGACACGACGGTCCAAATTCCTACGGCGACTGGTATTGTGGAGAAACTCCTCTGTGTCCACAAATATAACCTTAATATGGGAGGGGTGGACCTCAATGACCAGTTGTTGGCGCCGTATCTAGTTGCCCGTAAGGCCAGACACTGGTACAAAAAAGTGTCTGTTTATTTATTCCAATTGGCTATACTGAATGCTTATGTGCTACACAAAGCTTCAGGACGGACTGGATCCTTCCTTAAATTCCAGGAGGATATCGTCAGAGCCCTTCTGTATCCAGGCGGTGCTCCACCTCACCTTCCCCTACCAGATGCAGTAAGCCGGCTGCATGAGAGGCATTATTCTTATGTCATCCCGAGTACCCCTACCCAACGAGCCCCCCAAAGAAAATGTTGTGTCTGCAGAAAGCGCGGATATAGGCGTGACACCCGTCATTATTGTCCCCGCTGTCCTGACAATCCTGGTCTTTGCATTGGTGAATGTTTTGAACGCTACCATGAACTAGTTGAGTATTAGCGTAGGGTACAGCATTGCACAGGCTAGGCACACGTTCACAGGGTCTCCCAAGATGCCATCGCATTTTGAGAGACCCAAACCGCTGGAACCGTTACAACAGAAGTGTTAAAGTTACATAAAAAAGTGTTTAAAAAAAAAAAAAAGTAAAAAAAACAAAAAACCAAAAAAAATATAAAATAAAAAAAACAAAAATAGTTGTCGTTTTATTGTTCTCTCTCTCTCTATTCTCTCTCTATTGTTCTGCTCCTTTGTACTGTATTCTATTCTGCAATGTTTTATTGTTAACCATTTTTTGTTTTCAGGTACGCCATTCAGCTGTAGCGTGGATTTATTTATCTTGACAGCAACAGCGTTTGCTCCCATGATACATAAAGCTGCGACTCCAGCACTGTCGGGGGTGATTTCACCACCACAGTTAAAAAAGAGCATATATGCCGAAGCATGGGGGCATAAGGGGTGGAGGAGCGATCTGCTCCTACCTTTTGCGGGAGGATGCCCCCATGCTTTGGCATATATAAATGGTGCATGTATGCCCACCATTAGAAGTGGGTGGATGAAGGGTGGTATCTAATGGTGGGCATACCCACCGATCAATATTTTTTTTTCGTTCAGCCCACAGGCTGCATGAAAAAAAAATTACAATATATGCCCAACCAGTTCCAGCAACATACTGGTATGTTGCTGGACTTTGAGTCCTTTTATCAGAATGATGCCTGCAGGTTTAGGTATCATCTTGGTATCATTCTTTTCAGCCAGCGGTCGGCTTTTATGTAAAAGCAATCCTAGCGGCTAATTAGCCTCTAGACTACTTTTACAAGCAGTGGGAGGGAATGTCCCCCCCGCACCATCTTCCATGGTTTTCTCAGGCTCTCCTGTCCCAACAGGGAACCTGAGAATGCAGCCGGTGGTTCCGCCAGCTGACCATAGAGCTGATCAGAGACCAGAATGGCTCCAATCATCTCTATGGCCTAAGACACCGGAAGCTACGAGCATTTCATGACTTAGATTTTGCGGGATGTAAACAGCGCCATTGGGAAATTGGGAAAGCATTTTATCACACCGATCTTGGTGTGGTCAGATGCTTTGAGGACAGAGGAGAGCTCTAGGGTCTGATAGACCCTAATTTTTTCAAAAAAGAGTACCTGTCACTACCTATTGCAATCATAGGGGATATTTACATTCCCTGAGATAACAATAAAAATCATAAAAAATATATATAAATGAAAGGAACAGTTTAAAAATAAAATAAAAAAGCAAAATAAATAATAAAAAAAAAAAAACACCCCTGTCCCCCCCTGCTAAGGCGCAATGTCTAACGCAAGCGTTGGTCTGGTGTCATATGTAAACAGCGGCGGACTACAGGGGACAGCGGTGACTTCGCTGGCTCCTGTGTCAGGTAAGTGACACATAATGGGCTACTATGCGATGTGATGCGATGCGATGCATAGTAGTCCATTATGCTTTGCCTTTGCAGAGAATGAAAGAGGAAGTAAACTCATCAGGGTTTACTTCCTCTTTAACCTTGTGAACAATCATCACCCAGACAGGAGCACCCTCTAGAGGCAGCTTAGTGTAACGGTCCAATCTACTTGTGATCAATCTTCACATCCCGATCTTCACACAGACAGGAGTGCCCTCTAGTGGCAGCTCTGTGTATAAAATATCATTTTGAAAGTAAAAACTGCTAAAGCATTTCTGAAGCTTTTTTACATATATATTTTTGATTTTTTTCTCATTTGTATCTCTTTTTTAGAAAATTCCCTTCACTTCCTGTCATGTAGACACAACAGGAAGTGAGAGGAAATCACTCCAAAAAGAATTCTCCTTTCAGACAGTTGTCAACAGAACAATTGTCCCCATTGGGAGATTTCTCCTCTTTTCCAGGTTCTGGTGACAACTCAGTTTGTGGAATATTCTCATCACTTTTAGTGGTCACCAGAACAAATCGGAGGTGAATCTCCACAGAGGAGACATGGTCAGCATTTAAATCCTGACAGAGGGTCCAACCCTTCCCTGTCCCATCAAAATCAAAACCAATTTTTTATTTTTTCCTTCAGATGCCCCTTTCTTTTATGTTGGAAGCCGTGGAACATTTATTTGGGGGTGATTGCAACTCTTCTGTGTCTTTCAGAAGCTTCTGATTGAAAAGCGCAGGCGCCAAGAACGGTCCCGAGCGGCGAACCGACACTGATTGGAGGATATCCCAGCCAATCCGCAGACTCTGATGATAGGATCATACGTGTTCTGTTCATGACATACATAGAATGAACGGACTGCATGAAGATTCTCCGTTTTTAAATTTTCTTAATAATCAAAAAAAAACTTATAAGGGGCGGGGTCAGTATTATTATATATGATTTATATATGCATCACATTATTAAGGACTGCCAGAGCTCTGTGTCTTAGCTAAAGTGACTGCACAGTACAACTGCTTGCTTTAGTGCTCGGTCAGTCTGTTTGAATCCTCCTACTGGGCTGTGTGATAAGAGGTGGAGCCACTTCTGTGATAAGGGAGGAGTCACTGCTGTGAAAGGGGCGGAGTCACTGCTGTGATAAGGGAGGGGTCACTGATGTGAAAGGGGCGGAGTCACTGCTGTGACAAGGGCGCAGTCTGTGCTGTCATAACGATAGAGTCACTGCTGTGATGAAAATTTTGAGATGTGTAAATAACAGGAATTTCCTTCAGCACAGCTGAGAAGAATGGAAGGCTTACAGGTGAAAAGGAGACTAGAGCACCACCTGCTGGTTTAAAATAAAACCACAATGTTCATCTAGGATGTGTCATGTTGATCTAATTGATGATGGATATAAATGGATACAAATGGAGATTTTCTTTTTTTTTTAATAAATAAAATTTGTACAATTGCTGCTTCACGTAATGGAAAAGAAAACCTTGATTATTAGACCAAAAGATGGAGGATGCAATCCCGAGAGGAGGGGACAGTCTAGATGTTGGTCTTCTATGTTGAAATGTGCATGCATTCCAGCCCAGACAGAGTGGGGGAGGGGAACAGAGAGGCGGGATGGGGCGCTATGATAAAGAATAAAGCTGTTAGGTAGGGGGATGATAAGAACATCAAGAAAGGTGTCTGTCTAGGCATGACATACCGTGATTGGTGCAGGTGCTCTGGACACAACAGGGGTCAGTTATGTTATATATTATATACACTATTTTACCAAAAGTATTGGGACGACCGCCTTTACACACACACATGAACTTTAATGGTGTCCCAGTCTTAGTCCGTAGGGTTCAATATTGAGTTGGCCCACCCTTTGCAACTATAACAGCTTCAACTCTTCTGGGAACTGAAAGGGTCAAACTCGCTCACAACTAATGATAATTCCCATCAGGAAAAAAGCTCCACGCCGAACTTTAATGGTCCCCACCAAGGTCCTGCAGGGATCAACCACGCTTTGCACCTCGTATACTCTGTAATCATCAGCACCAACTCCAGACCGACATGCAAAAATATAAAGTGCCTCCAATAGTGCAGTACCAAGTGTTAAATGGAATAAACCTCACCCACCCAGCTAAATCTATTAAACTCACCCCTTTTTCAATAAGAAAACAGCATACCACGTGGCTTCATCTGGAGAGCAAAATATATTGATTGAGGGTCATTGCCTAAAGGGTTCCAGTTTCTTTATAGTAACCTTATAAAAATGCTTTTGATTAGTGTTTGGGGCATAAATGTTGGAAATGGTCATATTGTGGTTGTTGATGGAGGCATTTAGGATGGTGTTCCTGCCATCAGGGTCAAGCTCTGAGTAAAGGAGTTGGAAAGAGACCGAGGAGCTTACAGCTATCATGACTCCACTTAAATGGAGAGTTTAGGCCTTTGACATGGATGAATGTGATGGTAAGAGACATGTTGTACATTTACCACTAGAGGGGGTGAGGAGTTCAAGAGTTACACCTTCTAGAGTTGCACACTGAGATGAAAACAGAAAAGAAAAAAACATATGTAATAAAAAAAACAGTATAATATCAATCCACAATTAACTTGGCTTAAACTTGGTAATAAACTGTATAGTATAAAACAGGATTTGAATACAAACAAAATAGGGTGATAAATGATGAGAGGGTGCTTAGCACCTCTTTTTTTTCAGGGGGGGTAAGAGTGTGAAGCAAAATTGGTGTCACACTCACCTAGGACATTCATTGAGAGTGCAAAATCAGAAAAAAAACAAGTTCAAGTGCACTGAATATTGAAAATAACATGACTCATCCTGCAACTGGCAGGTGTATAAAGTAGCCAGAGTTACCGATGGGTTGGTGCAGATGTATTGCACCGTGAATCCAGAGTGAGTGCTGGTGACTGATGCGTTTGAGAGTTAGGTAGAGGAGAGCTGAGCAGGCCCCAATTTAGCAGCCATTTAAAGAGGAAGTAAACCCTGATGGGTTTACTTCCTCTTTGTTTCCCTGCAAAGGTAAAGCATAATGGGCTACTATGCATCGTATAGTAGCCCATTATGTGTCACTTACCTGACACAGCAGCCAGCAATGTCACCGCTGTCCCCTGTTGCACCAAGCATCCATCTTCCTTCCGGGTATCACTGCTCCGTCGCTGTGAGTGGCAGGAGCAGCGATGACATCACCCCGGAGCATGTTCACGGGAGCCATCAGTGACGGCATGCTCAGTGCGCTTGTGCTGGTTTCTACGGCGCGCATACGCCATAGACATAGGTGCCC
Source organism: Lithobates pipiens (assembly GCF_037356315.1). NCBI lineage: Eukaryota > Metazoa > Chordata > Amphibia > Anura > Ranidae > Lithobates > Lithobates pipiens. The sequence continues at coordinate 665,226,123 of NW_027507903.1, forward strand.
CTTTTTAGGAAAATGTCTCCGTAACCGTGTAGGCTAAGGAGAGGTTTCTTGCACCTACAGGTAAGCCTTAATCTAGGCTTACCTGTAGGTTAAAGTGGTATGTAAGGGTTTACAAACACTTTAATGCCTTCTTTAGGCGTGAAAAAAGTGTAGTTTAATTTTGAAAGGTCACTATCAGATTACAGGGAAGCCCCATTTGTAGTGGGCATTGTGGTTGCAAAGGACTGTGATGACTTGAGAAAAAAATGTCTGCGTTTTTGAGCTGTGGCTGCGGAGATATCAATGTAGAGGGAGACTGAGGTATGCAGCTCCGGTAATGAAGAGATGGAATGAGCTGACGCCACTATACGTTCTTCAATTTGAAAAAAGTGAATGCGAGCCAATACGTCTCGCAGGGTAGAAGCAGGTAGATAATTGGGTGCGGCAATTCTGTGTGTGCAGTCAATGGTTATGTCGGCTTGGCTTAGCTGATGGAAAAGTAGGAGGAATAGCTGTTGTAGGTAGGAAATTATCTCTGGAGGTTTAATGGTATCTGGTATGCCCCTGAATTTGATATTATTCCTCCTGGAGTGATCTTCTAGATCAGCTACTTTGGCTTGGAGGAAACAAAATTCTTCAGTGTGGTGATCACAGGCGTCCGTCATTTATTTGTAAACCACAGTATGTTTTGTCACCACTTTTTTATAGGTCAGCCATGCATTCCTCTACCTGGTCAACTTTATTCTGTAGTGTGGAAAGAGAGGAAGACAGTTAGCTGTGGAGGTCTCTTTCTAGAGAAAGCAGCATGAGCTTTAAAGTGTGGTCAGATGCTGGCTGGTCACTGGCAGGGATGGCTGCTAGGGAATCTGATCGATTCTCCCAGTATTGTTTTTTTAGAAGGGGTTCCTTAGCAGGAGAAAAAGCTGGGGACAGTGCTGCCCTCTTACCTCTGTCTGAGGGTGATTGCTGGGGAGAGCTAGGTTCTGGTGTCAGTCTGTCCATAGGCTCCAAATTGTCAGCAGTTCCCTGCGAGCTGTCTGTGTGCTGTGTGGAGGCAGGATGCGCCATCCAGCACCCTCTTTAGTTCCTCGCATGGTCGGCTGAGGGAAATAATCCAAGACACGGCTCAGCTTGTGTGGACTGCCGTTATGTCAGAAACCATGAAACAGACCGAGACAGAAGTACAATCAAATCACACTTGTTTATTAATAAAAATAAAAAGGTAAATAGGAAAAAGTGTAGTCAAGCATAGCCAGAGTCCTGTAGCCAGATCGGGTAGTCAGCCAGTCCAAAGCTCATAAACCAGATCGGGTAATCAGCCAGACCGGAAGTCAGGGATCCAAGGAGAGCAACCGCAAGCAGGATAAGAAGCCAGGTGGGATGTCAGCAAGCCAGTCTTGAAACAAACAGCAGGAGATGGTTCCCTGTGATGTGACCAACACGAAGGCAAATAAAAAAGTGAGCAGGAAGGCTTTAAATAGGCAGGTCAGACTAGCATCATCGGGAACAGCTGGTAACTGTGGAAAGAGAAGAGAGCTGGCAATTAGCCGACAGCTGAGTGGCCAGCCCAGAGGAGGAAGGTACCCCCCCAATGACCCCTCTCCCTCGGAGGGCCACCGGGCTTGAGGGGAAACCGTCTAAGGAACTTGCGGAGGAGAACAGGGGCATGTACGTCAGAGGATGAAACCCAGGAGCGTTCCTCTGGACCGTAACCCTTCCAATGCACCAGGTACTGTATGCGCCCATGGAAACTATGGGAGTCAACAATGGATTGTACCTCATACTCCTCATGGTTCTCAACCAGTATAGGGTGAGGATGTGGCACCAAGTTGGTAAATCGGTTACAGACCAACGGTTTCAATAAGGAGACATGAAACACATTAGAGATGCGCATATTAGAAGGAAGGTCCAACACGTAAGCTACTGGGTTAATCCTGCGAATGGATACGGAAAAACCGAATAAACCGAGGTGCAAACTTCAGTGAGGGAACACAAAGCCGGAGGTTGGGCGATGACAGCCAAACCCTGTCCCCAACCTGGTAGGAAGGCGCAGGCAGGCGTCTGCGGTCAGCATGGAGTCTGTACCTATCATTAGCATGACGCAAAGCCTCCTGGACTTGTACCCAACTGTAACGAAGACCATGGAGATGCTCCTCTAATGCAGGAATACTCTGCGGAACAAATGAGTCAGGCAACATGGAAGGTTAGAAACCATAATTCGCCATAAATGGAGACAATCGGGAGGCAGAATTCAAGGCACTGTTGTGAGCATTTATTTTGGGGTGATTGAAACTCTTCTGTGTCTTTCAGAAGCTTCTGATTGAAGAGCGCAGACGCCATGAATGGTCCAGAGTGGCGAACCAACACTGATTGGAGGATATCCCAGCCAATCCGCAGACTCTGATGATAGGATCATACGTTTTCTGTTCATGACATACATAGAATGAACGGGCTGCATGAAGATTCTCTGTTTTTAAATTTTCTTAATAATCAAAAAAAATTGATAAGGGGCAGGGTCAGTATTATTATATATGATTTATATATGCATCACATGATTAAGGACTGTCAGAGCTCTGTGTCTTAGCTAAAGTGACCACACAGTACAACTGCTTGCTTTAGTGCTCGGTCAGTCTGATTGAATCCTCCTACTGGGCTGTGTGATAAGAGGTGGAGCCACTTCTGCGAAAGGGGCGGAGTCACTGCTGTGATAAGGGAGGGGTCACTGCTGTGAAAGGGGCGGAGTCACTGCTGTGATAAGGGCGCAGTCTGTGCTGTCATAACGATAGAGTCACTGCTGTGATGAAAATTTTGAGATGTGTAAATAACAGGAATTTCCTTCAGCACAGCTGAGAAGAATGGAAGGCTTACAGGTGAAAAGGAGACTAGAGCACCACCTGCTGGTTTAAAATAAAGCCACAATGTTCATCTTGGATGTGTCATGTTGATCTAATTGATGATGGATATAAATGGATACAAATGGAGATTTTCTTTTTTTTTAAATAAAATAAAATTTGTACAATTGCTGCTTCACGTAATGGAAAAGAAAACCTGGATTATTAGACCAAAAGATGGAGGATGCAATCCCGAGAGGAGGGGACAGTCTAGATTTTGGTCCTCTATGATGAAATGTGCATGCATTCCAGCCCAGACAGAGTGGGGGAGGGGAACAGAGAGGCGGGAAGGGGCACTATGATAAAGAATAAAGCTGTTATATAGGGGATGATAAGAACATCAAAAAAGGTGTCTGTCTAGGCATGACATACCGTGATTGGTGCAGGTGCTCTGGATACAACAGGGGTCAGTTATGTTATATATTATATACACTATTTTACTAAAAGTATTGGGACGACCGCCTTTACACACACATGAACTTTAATGGTATCCCAGTCTTAGTCCGTAGGGTTCAATATTGAGTTGGCCCACCCTTTGCAACTATAACAGCTTCAACTCTTCTGGGAACTGAAAGGGTCAAACTCGCTCACAACTAATGATAATTCCCATCAGGAAAAAGGTTCCATGCCGAACTTTAATGGTCCCCACCAAGGTCCTGCAGGGATCAACCACGCTTTGCACCTCGTATACTCTGTAATCATCAGCACCAACTCCAGACCGACATGCAAAAATATAAAGTGCCTCCAATAGTGCAGTACCAAGTGTTCAATGGAATAAACCTCACCCACCCAGCTAAATCTATTAAACTCACCCCTTTTTTCAATAAGAAAACAGCATATAACATATTTAAAGGTCTTACGCATGTCACCACCAGGTTCTACCTCTACGCGTTACACCCAGGGCCAGATTAAGAACATCGTGGGCCTGGTGCTGAGGATTTTGATGGGGCCTTTTATAAACAATAAATAAATACAAATGCAAACAATTTTTTGTTATAACAAATTAAATGAAAGAGAGAGAGGGAGGAAGAGAGAGAGAAAGAAAGGGGATGAAAGAGGTGTGAGGGGTAAGGGAGGGAGGATGCGAGAGAAAGGGGGGGATGGGAGAGAGAGAATGCACATGTGTGGGAATGACATCAACGCAGCCTGGCCAAGGCAAATGACGGAAGGCACAGAACCCAGAAGGAAGACCGGGTGAAAATGGAAGTGCCCGGGCCCCGCCGGACTGATCACAGCACAGCAGTGGAGGTCTGACAGGTAAGTGTACCCTAATGTGCTAATATGCTGGGCACACTTGTACATTATGGCATAACCTCCCCAAGGGCCTCTAAAAAGTAGTAATGTTAGAAAAGTTTACTACCGCTTTACTATCACCGGAGCCTCTCATGGGGCCCCTACTGACCCTGTGGCCCTTGGGCAGTGCCTAAGTACATGGTTGTCAACATTTCAAATATATTTTAGGGATGCTTTTTTTACAAGTGCTATATTTAGAGTAGCTGACATCCCCCGTGTTCCTCTATACATCACAATAGTCATTACAAAATAAAATAAGTACTAATAATGGGGCAGAACAAATATGAGGACTGTGAGATTTCCTTTAGTTGAACTGACAAAAGTGCCCATTCTAGAGCTGGTAACATTGAGGAACATATAATTTTAACATATAATTTTAAAGAACAGTTTTTGTGGGTAAGAGGCATAGGGGAGGAGTGTGGATGGTATAAAAGTGGGAAGTATGTGCAGGTGAGGGAGAGGAATGTGGAGGGTCTAACAGTGGGCACTATGTACATGAGAGGAGTGCAGAGGGTATGGCAGAAGGCACTATGTACCGGAGAGGAGTGTGAAGGGTAAGACAGTGGGCAGTATGCACAGCAGAGGAGTGTAGAGGGTATGAAATTGGGCACTATGTATTAGAGAAGAGTGTGGAGGGTATGACAGTGGGTACTATGTACAGGAGTGTAGGACAGTAAGCAGTAATTACAGGAGAGGAGTGTGGAGGGAGGGTATGACGGTGGGCACAATGTATAGGAGAGGAGTATGGAGGGTATGAAAGTTAGTAGTATGTACAGGAGTGGAGGGTATGATAGTGGGCACTATGTATAGGAGAGAAGTGTTGGAGGTATGGCAGTGGGCACTATGTATAGAAGAGAAGTGTTGGAGGTATGACAGTGGGCACTATGTATAGGAGAGGAGTGTGGAGGGTATGACAGTGAGTAGTATGTACAGGAGAGGAGTATGGAGGGTATAGCGGTGGGCACTATGTATAGGAGAGGAGTATGGAGGGTATGGCGGTGGGCACTATGTATAGGAGAGGAGTATGGAGGGTATGTCGGTGGTCACTGTATAGGAGAGGAGTGTGAAGGGTACGACAGTGGACACTATGTACAGGAGAGAAGTGTATGACAGTGGGCACTATGTATATGAGAGGAGTATGGAGGGTATGATAGTGAGTAGTATGTACAGGAGAGGAGTGTGGAGGGTATGACAGTGGGCACTATGTATAGGAGAGAAGTTTTGGAGGTATGGCAGTGGGCACAATGTATAGGAGAGAAGTGTTGGAGGTATGACAGTGGGCACTATGTATAGGAGAGGAGTGTGGAGGGTATGACAGTGAGTAGTATGTACAGGCGAGGAGTATGGAGGGTATAGCGGTGGGCACTATGTATAGGAGAGGAGTATGGAGGGTATGGCGGTGGGCACTATGTATAGGAGAGGAGTATGGAGGGTATGTCGGTGGGCACTGTATAGGAGAGGAGTGTGAAGGGTACGACAGTGGACACTATGTACAGGAGAGAAGTGTATGACAGCGGGCACCATGGGCGTCCGCAGCAGGGGGCAAGGGGGGTCAAGTGCCCCCCCCTGGAATCTCCAAGGTGCTGCCACTGCCGCCGCCATGCTGCACCACTTTTTTTTTTTTTAATCCGCTCTCCGCTCCTGTGTATCACAGCGCTGGATGGCTGTGTTCGGCGGCCGCTCTGTAACACAGTCCCGCCCCCCTCCAGACCATCTCGTGTGATAGTAGAGAGAATCAACGCTCCGCCTATCACATGAGCCGGTCTGAGGGGGGCGGAACTGTGTTATAGAGCGGCCGCCGAACACAGCCATCCAGCGCTGTGATACACAGGAGTAGATGCCCATCCTGTGCTACAGTGCCTGGATAGGAGCTTCGAGGGGGGGGGCTGCAGTGCTCTCCTCCACCACCACACTCTCCTGACCCCCCCCCCTGCTCTCTTCCACCACTGCACTCTCCTGCCCCCCCCCCAGTGCTCTCCTCCACCCCCGTACTCTCCTGACCCCCGTGCTCTCCTCCACCACCACACTCTCCTGACCCCCCCCCCCCTGCTCTCTTCCACCACTGCACTCTCCTGCCCCCCCCCCAGTGCTCTCCTCCACCACCGCACTCTCCTGACCCCCCCCTGCTCTCCTCCACCACCGCACTCTCCTGCCCCCCCCTCTCTTCTCTTCCACCCCCGCACTCTCCTGACCCCCGTGCTCTCCTCCACCACCACACTCTCCTGACCCCCCCCTGCTCTCTTCCACCACTGCACTCTCCTGCCCCCCCCCCAGTGCTCTCCTCCACCCCCGCACTCTCCTGACCCCCGTGCTCTCCTCCACCACCACACTCTCCTGACCCCCCCCCTGCTCTCTTCCACCACTGCACTCTCCTGCCCCCCCCCCCAGTGCTCTCCTCCACCACCGCACTCTCCTGACCCCCCCGTGCTCTCCTCCACCACCGCACTCTCCTGCCCCCCCCTCTCTTCTCTTCCACCCCCGCACTCTCCTGACCCCCGTGCTCTCCTCCACCACCACACTCTCCTGACCCCCCCTGCTCTCTTCCACCACTGCACTCTCCTGCCCCCCCCCCAGTGCTCTCCTCCACCACCGCACTCTCCTGCCCCCCCCCCAGTGCTCTTCTCCTCCACCACCGCACTCTCCTGACCCCCGTGCTCTCCTCCACCACCACACTCTCCTGACCCCCCCCCCCCCCCCCTGCTCTCTTCCACCACTGCACTCTCCTGCCCCCCCCCCAGTGCTCTCCTCCACCACCGCACTCTCCTGACCCCCCCCCTGCTCTCCTCCACCACCGCACTCTCCTGCCCCCCCCCTCTCTTCTCTTCCACCCCCGCACTCTCCTGACCCCCGTGCTCTCCTCCACCACCACACTCTCCTGACCCCCCCCCTGCTCTCTTCCACCACTGCACTCTCCTGCCCCCCCCCCAGTGCTCTCCTCCACCACCGCACTCTCCTGCCCCCCCCAGTGCTCTTCTCCTCCACCACCGCACTCTCCTGCCCCCCGTGCTTTCCTCCACCACCACACTCTCCTGCCCCCCCCGCTCTCTTCCACCACCGCACTCTCCTGCCCCCCCCCAGTGCTCTTCTCTTCCACCACCGCACTCTCCTGCCCCCCAGTGCTCTCCGCCACCGCTGCACTCTCCTGCCCCCCCAGTGCTCTTCTCTTCCACCACCGCACTCTCCTGCCCCCCCAGTGCTCTCCTCCACCACCGCACTCTCCTGCCCCCCCAGTGCTCTCCTCCACCACCGCACTCTCCTGCCCCCCCCAGTGCTCTCTTCCACCACCGCACTCTCCTGCCCCCCCAGTGCTCTCCTCCACCACCGCACTCTCCTGCCCCCCCCAGTGCTCTCCTCCACCACCGCACTCTCCTGCCCCCCTCCAGTGCTCTCCTCCACCACCACACTCTCCTGCCTCCCCCCAGTGCTCTTCTCCACCGCCACACTCTCCTGCCCCCCCCAGTGGTCTCCATCACCACCACACTCTCCTGCCCCCCCCCCAGGGCTCTCCTCCACCACCACCACACTCTCCTGCCCCCCCCAGTGCTCTCCTCCACCACCGCACTCTCCTGCCCCCTCCAGTGCTCTCCTCCACCACCGCACTCTCCTGCCCCCCTCCAGTGCTCTCCTCCACCACCACACTCTCCTGCCTCCCCCCAGTGCTCTTCTCCACCGCCACACTCTCCTGCCCCCCCCCCCAGTGGTCTCCATCACCACCACACTCTCCTGCCCCCCCCCCAGTGCTCTCCTCCACCACCACCACACTCTCCTCCCCCCCCCCCCAGTTTTCTCCTCCCCTGTTCTTGCTGCTCTCCAGCTCTCCCCATCCTTCTCTAGCCACCATCCCAGTGCTTTCCCCCCCAGTGCTCTCCGCCCCTGTTCCCCCCAGTGCTCTCCCCCCCCCGTGCCCTTCACTCCCCCCAGTGCTCTCCCCCAGTGCTCTCCTCTCTCCCCAGTGCTCTCCCCCCCGTGCCCTTCACTCCCCCCAGTGCTCTCCCCCAGTGCTCTCCTCTCTCCCCCTGTTCTTTCCCCTCCAGTGCTCTCCCCTCAGTGCTCTCCCCTCCCCCCAATGCTCCCCCCTGTTCTTCCCCCCCCAGTGCTCTTCAGCTCTCCCCATCACTCTCTAGCCCCCACCCCAGTGCTCTCCAGCCCTCCTTACTCCCCACCCCTGTTCTATCTGTCCCCCTGGTGCTCTCCAGCCCCCCCCCCAGTGCTCTCTACCCTCCGTGCTCTCCACCCCTGTTCTTTTTGGCTCCCCCTTAGCACCCTTCACTCCCCACCCCTGTACTCTCCTCTCCCCCTGCATTTTGCGCCCACCCATGTGCTCTCCACCCCCCATAGTGCTCTCCAGTCCCCCGTGCTTTCCACCCCTGTTCTTTCTGGCCCCCACTGGTGCTCTCAAGCTCCCCCCCATTGCTCTCCACTCACCCCTGCTCTTTGTGCCCCCCCCAGTGCTCTTCACCGCCCCACACTCTTAGCCCCCCCAGTGCTCTCAGCCTACCGTGCTCTCTACCCCTGTTCTTGTTGGCTCTCAAGTTCCCCCCAAGCGCTCTCCGCTCCCCACCCCTGTGATCTCCACTCCCCCTCACTCTTTGCCCCCACCCATGTGTTCTCCAACCCCGCCAGTACTCTTTGCTCCCCCTTCTCTCCAACTCCCACTCAGTGCTCTCCACTTCCCCAGGACTAGAGGGCAGGCTGACTGGGGCCAGAAAATGAGGACGGCTGAAGGTGCAGGTGGCCAGGGACCACTCCATCTCACAGCAGACAGATCCTCTGGAAGGAGCACCGTCCCCATCCAAAACGAGAACAGACCCTGCCTGCTGCTGCCCATCATGGATATCCTGCTGGCATGCAAGGTACTGTACCGAGCATCAACAACACACCTTCCCACAGACAGGGACTGCAGACTGGGACATGGGGCACAGAAGGGGCTGCAATGATGTGCACAGTGAGACTGCATTCACGGCACAGTAAAGCTGCATTTGATAGACACAGTGAGGCTGCATTTGATGGACACAGTGAGGCTGCATTTGATGGACACAGTGAGGCTGCATTTCATAGTTTCATAGTTAGTAAGGTTGAATAAAGACACCAGTCCATCCAGTTCAACCTGAGTGTCTACAATTGTCCCTATCCCTGTATATTACACACTCACATTGGTCCCTACCCTCAAGGAGCCCACAATCCAAGGTCCCCATTCATACACTAGGGCCAATTTTGGACAGAAGCCAGTTAATCTACCTCCATGTCTTTGGTTTGTGGGAGGAAACCGGAGTACCCGGCGGAAACCCACGCAGACACAGGGAGAACATGCAAACTCCAGGCAGGTATAGTCATGGTTGGGATTTGAACCACTGACCCTTCTTACTGCTAGGTGAGCGTGCTACCCACTACACCACTGTGCCGCCCAAATTTGAAGGGCACAGTGAGGCTGCATTTGGTGGGCACAGTGAGGCTGCATTTGGTGGGCACAGTGAGGCTGCATTTGGTGGGCACAGTGAGGCTGCATTTGATGGGCACTGGTGAGGCTGCATTGAGCTCTTGCATCAAGTCTGCAGTCTCTGTCCATCTCCTGTAGCATGTCTGCAGTCTCTGAGGGAGTCTGGAGAGGTGTCAAAAGTAACTTCCAATACAAAGTGAAGATGAATTATCTGTTATATAACACATATGTATTACCAGTGTAAAGATTTTCATGATATTGTCGAAAAGGGGTGGAGCATGAGTGGCCTTGAAATGATGCCCCCCCTTGGAAAAAGTTCTGCGGACGCCCATGGCGGGCACTATGTATAGGTGAGGAGAGTGTAGGATATGACAACGGGCGTTATGTATAGGAGAGGAGTGTGGAGGGTATGACAGTGAGCAGTATGTACAGGAGAGAAGTGTGGAGAGTATGAGAGTGTGCACTATATATAGGAGAGGAGGATGAAGATATGTAAGAAGGAAAAATGTAAAGGTTTGTGGAAGGATGTTTAGGGACTGCGTAGTGGTTAAGCGGGCCAGACATGGATTGAAATTACACCAATTAAGCAGAGACCAGCCATAGTCGATCTATGTATGGGCTAGCTGGTTTTACACAAGTCAACCTATTAACCGACTTGAGTGCAACCAGCCTGTCAGGTTTTCCCCAAAACAATCAGTGCTGCCAGCTATAGTTAGCAACACTAATCATTGTATTCACTGGCAGAACACAATAACACTGCGGGAGTGATCGCCCCATTCACAGCTCAGCAGGTGAGAGGGTGTGTGGGGACAGGCTGGGGAGAGATACTAGTCAGTCCCTGGGTAGGCACTGGTTAGTATCAGAGCCAGATACACACAGGTTACATACGCCAAGATCATTAGAGCGAGAGCAATAATTCTAGCACTAGACCTCCTCTGTAACTCTAAACATGTAACCTGTAAAAAAATGTAAAGCATCGCTTAGTACACAACAAAAAATCGTGATAACTTTAGTGTTTTTTTTTATGACTGAAACAGTTTCTTTCCAACATAAAAAGTTGCAAAGACCACCATTTTATTCCATAGGGTGTCGGCTAAAACAATATATAATGCTTGAGGGTTCTGAGTAATTTTCTAGCATAAAAAAATGATGATTTTTACATGTAGGAGAGAAGTCTCAGAATGGGCCTGGTTGCCAAGGGGTTAATTATCATAAGTAATCTACAAATAATTATTATAAGCTCTGTGAGTTCATCCTCTCCGTCTGCTGCAGAGTGTTCCAGCTTGTATTTATACTGCCGCTCTGAATGCAGCTTCTGACAGGCTGTGCAAGGAGACCTGTATCTCCGGAACCATATATGATAGCAGCCCCATATTTTAACCAGTGCTGGGGTGGGTCTTTAGCTACCTACCCACCAAATATGGGGTCTCTGTGACTCCTGATCGCCGAGCTACAATCCTCGAAGTCTATCTTTTTTTTTTTTTTGATTTTTTTTGGGGCAAATGGGCCTATCTTGAGAAAGGGGCCTGGAGCTGCAGCTCCAATAGCCCCTATGTTAATCCGGCCCTGGTTACACCACCTACCACGTGGCTTCATCTGGAGAGCAAAATATGTTGATTGAGGGTCCTTGCCTAAAGGGTTCCCGTTTCTCGATAGTAACCTTATAAAAATGCTTTTGATTAGTGTTTGGGGCATACATTTTGGAAATGGTCATATTGTGGTTGTTGAGTGAGGCATTTAGGATGGTGTTCCTGCCATCAGGGTCAAGCTCTGAGTAAAGGAGTTGGAAGGAGACCGAGGAGCTTACAGCTATCATGACTCCACTTAAATGGAGAGTTTAGGCCTTTGACATGGATGAATGTGATGGTAAGAGACATGTTGTACATTTACCACTAGAGGGGGTGAGGAGTTCAAGAGTTACACCTTCTAGGGTTGCACACTGAGATGAAAACAGAAAAGAAAAAAACATATGTAATAAAAAAAAACAGGATAATATCAATCCACAATTAACTTGGCTTAAACTTGGTAATAAACTGTATAGTATAAAACAGGATTTGAATACAAACAAAATAAGGTGATAAATGATAAGAGGGTGCTTAGCACCTCTTATTTCTCAGAGGGGGGGGTAAGAGTGTGAAGCAAAATTGGTGTCACACTCGCCTTCATTGAGATTGCAAAATGAGAAAAAAACAAGTTCAAGTGCACTATGTTCAAAATAACCAGACTCATCCTGCAACTAGCAGGTGTATAAAATAGCCAGAGTTACCGATGGGTTGGTGCAGATGTATTGCACCGTGGATCCAGAATGAGTGCTGTTGGTGACTGATGCGTTTGAGAGTTAGGTAGAGGAGAGCTGAGCAGGCCCTAATTTAGCAGCCGTTTAAAGAGGAAGTAACCCCACCAGGGTTTGTTTCCCTGCAAAGGTAAAGCATAATGGGCTTCTATGTATCGCATAGTAGCCCATTATGTGTCACTTACCTGACACAGCAGCCAGCAATGTCACCACTGTCCCCTGTTGCACGAAGCGTCCATCTTTCTTCCAGGTATTGCTGCTCCGGTGCTGTGAGTGGCCGGAGCAGCGATGACGTCACTCCGGCACATGCTCAGTGCGCTTGTGCTGGTTTCTACGGCGCGCATACTCCATAGACATAGGTGCCCCTTTTTAAGAAAATATCTCCTTAACCGTGTAGGCTAAGGAGATATTTCTTGCACCTACAGGTAAGCCTTAATCTAGGCTTACGTGTAGATTAAAGTGGTATGTAAGGGTTTACAACCACTTTAATGCCTTCTTTAGTTTAATTTTGAAAGGTCACTATCAGATTACAGGGGAGCCCCATTTGTAGTGGACATTGTGGTTGCAAAGGACTGTGATGACTTGAGAAAAAAAGTCTGCATTTTTGAGCTGTGGCGGCGGAGATATCAATGTAGAGGGAGACTGAGGTATGTGGCTCCGGTAATGAGGAGATGGAATGAGCTGACGCCACTATACGTTCTTCAATTTGAAAAAAGTGAATGCGAGCCAATACGTCTCGCAGGGTAAAAGCAGGTAGATGATTGGGTGCGGCAATTCTGTGTGTGCAGTCAATGGTTATGTCAGCTTGGCTTAGCTGAGGGAGAAGTAGGAGGAATAGCTGTTGTAGGTAGGAACATAGCTCTGGAGGTTTAATGGTTTTTGGTATGCCCCTGAATTTGAAATTATTCCTCCTGGAGTGATCTTCTAGATCAACTACTTTGGCTTGGAGGAAACGAAATTCTTCAGTGTGCTGATCACAGGTGTTCTGTCACCACTTTTTTTTAGGTCAGCCAGGCATTCCTCTACCTGGTCAACTATATTCTGTAGTGTGGAAAGAGAGGAAGGCAGTTCGTTTGCGGAGGTCTCTTTCTAGAGAAAGCAACATGAGCTTTAAAGTGTGGTCAGATGCTGCCTGGTCACTGACAGGGAGGGCTGCTAGGGAATCTGATCGATTCTCCCAGTACTGTTTTTTTAGAAGGGGTTCCTTAGCAGGAGAAAGTGCTGGGGACAGTGCTGCCCTCTAACCTCTGTCTGAGGGTGATTGCTGGGGAGAGCTAGGTTCTGGTGTCAGACTGTCCATAGGCTCCAAATTACCAGCAGTTCCCTGCGAGCTGTCTGTGTGCTGTGTGAAGGCAGAAGGCGCCACTCCAGCGCCCTCTTTAGTTCCTCGCATGGTCAGCTGAGGGAAATAATCCATGAGACGGCTCAGCTTGTGTAGACTGTTATACATTTTTGGACATACCATCCAGTTACGAAGAGTTAAGGCTCCCCTCCAGTGTATGAGGGAGGGGAGAGGTGCTGCTGGGAAGTGCTGAGAGCCGTTATTTGTCCTGAGGCTGAGCGGAGTTGTGTGGATAAGCCATCTTACTCCATGACTGACCATGCCCCCCCCCCCCCAAGTGTTATTTTAGTTCCATACATTTGGTGGTGAAAAGATTGTGTGAAGCAACCTCCTTGTTGTCAGAGTACAAAATGTGGCTTTCTCCATTAATTTGTGCAATATCCTTATACTTTTCCACAAGTAATTGCACCACACCCTGAGGGCCAGATTGTTTTCCCATCTGACTTTGAATTCATCAGAGAGAGCTTTTAAATTCAGAAAGATTTGACAAGAGAAATAACGTGTGGCTGGATACATAAACTACCATTTGTAGGTGTTTGCTACCCTAAATCTGAAAGTTAAACTAGCTAATGGGAAGAAGGAATCCAATAGGAGACCTTCTTGTTATTGGACACAAGCATCCAGTATCACATCTTTAATGAATTGTATTTACAGAGAAAAACCTAACTATGAGAGAGAGGACTTTAAAGGAACCACGTATTTGTATAAAAGGGCAATGTTTTATTCTACAAATGTACATGAGATACTATTATATATCATCACTCATCATCCCTGTCAAGCCTGGATGGTAAAATGCTTGCTGTAATTTTGACGTGTTTCACCGGTCCATGCCTGCTTCATCAGGAAGATAACAACAGTTAAGCCCTATAATGGTAAAACATACAATCATCAAGACAGTGATGAACAAATTTATATGAACCATCAATTGTACGCTTTCTGGAACAGATAAGTCAACTCCTCTAAGGTTAGTCTGCTATGAGTCCACGAAGGAGGTAAGAGGGAAAATCCCTCAGTCAGGATCAATATCATTGTGTCAAGTTTGGAAAAACTGAAAATGGAAAAGAAGATAAGAGATAGTAATGATATGACTCAATATAAAATAGGAGAGTATATCTACTATTCAAAAGGGGCAGTGGCCTGTAATTTCCATACTTTGAGCAGTGGCAGCAGGTGGTATATTTCTTTGGGGGGGGAAATGCACCCACAGCTACCCTCCCCCTCCCCAATGGGCCGGTTGGTTAACAGCCCCAAACTTACCCCATCTATGGAGCAGGCAGTGCTTCACTCCAGGCAACAGGCGGTGGCTTCCCCTGCATCGCTTCCTCAGCATCAAGGTGGCCATGTGTCTCCTCCTTCCTCGTCCTAGGTCAATAGGATAGTTTCTCTTTTCAGCCAATTGGGAAACGAGTCTCAGGACCTGATTTCCTGATTGACCAGGAGGAGAATCAGTGTCACAATAGCAAATGTTCATTCAGTATCGTCAAACAATTGGGTGGGCTCTGGGCGCAGTGCCCTGACACCAGCACTGAGATAGAGAGCACTGACACCAGCACCGTGATAGAGAGCACTGACACCAGCACCATGATAGAGAGCACTGAGACCACACCAGCACCGTGATAGAGAGCACTGACACCAGCACAGTGATAGAAAGCACTGACACCAGCTTCGCGATAGAGAGCACTGAGACCACACCAGCACCGTGATAGAGAGCACTGAGACCACACCAGCACCGTGATAGAGAGCACTGACACCAGCACCGTGATAGAGAGCACTGACACCAGCACCGCATTAGAGAGCACTGACACCAGCACAGTGAGAGCACTGACACCAGCACCATGATAGAGAGCATTGACACCAGCACGGTGATAGAGAGCACTGAGACCACACCAGCACTGTGATAGAGAGCACTGAGTCCACACCAGCACCGTGATAGAGAGAGAGCACTGACACCAGCACTGTGAGAGCTCTGAAACCAGCACCATGATAGAGAGCACTGAGACCACACCAGCACCATGATAGAGAGCACTGAGACCACACCAGCACCGTGATAGAGAGCACTGACACCAGCACTGAGATAGAGAGCACTGACACCAGCACTGAGATAGAGAGCACTGACACCAGCACCGTGATATAGAGCACTGACACCAGCACCGTGATAGAGAGCACTGAGACCACACCAGCACCGAGATGGAGAGCACTGACACCACACCAGCACTGAGATAGAGAGCACTGACACCAGCACCAAGTTAGAGAGCACTGACACCAGCACCGTGATAGTGAGCACTGACACCAGCACTGTGATAGAGAGCACTGACACCAGCACCGTGATAGAGAGCACTGACACCAGCACCGTGATAGAGAGCACTGAGACCACACCAGCACCGAGAGAGAGCACTGACACCACACCAGCACTGTGATAAAGAGCACTGACACCAGACCAGCACCGTGATAGAGAGTACTGACACCAGACCAGCACCGAGATAGAGAGCACTGACACCAGCTGTGGAACCCAAAAATATGACACCGCTCAACCTCTTAAAACAGGAGGGTAGGGGCATATAGTACGGTGCTCTCTTTTTGCACAAGGAAGTGAGCCAAAGGTAGAAAAAAGGTGTGTGTGCTAGATTAAATAAATCATTTACAGAGTTATGCATATACATGGTCTACTGGTCACATGTGTTGAATTCCTCCGAGATCCATGCCTCATTCATTTTTATAAATGTGAGGTAGTCAACACTGTCGTGAGCTAGGCGAGTACGTTTATCGGTCACGATCCCCCCTGCTGCGCTGAACATCCTTTCGGACAGGACACAGCCTGCCTTTTTCCAGAAAAACGTGAGGACAGCATGATGGAAGGTGGAGTGGAGGACAATTGTGAGGAGAGAGGAGAAGGAGAAGTAGAAGACGAGGCTGGACAGTGAGAGCCTGGAGTGTGGCTTTGTGGGTTGCATTGCTCCCACTGGGCTCGGTGATGACAGCTCATGTGCCTTCTTAAGGCGGTCGTCCCTAGGTGAGTGTTGGGCTTGCCGCGACTTATACGTTGATTGCAAAGATTGCAGATGGCAACACTATTGTCAGCAGCGGGCACGTTAAAAAAAGCGCACACTGCGGAGCCATGTGCAGGCATCCTGGGAGCGCCAGATGTGACTGTACATGGTTGATGCCTCGCTCCTTATACATTAGCAGTCTGCTTTGTCCCTCCTGTGCAATCTAAGTTCCGCCTGCTTCTCCTCCCTATCTGCTGGTCCATATCGCCCTCTGAACTCCCCTCCTCTTCCTCTGTTCCTCTCTAGTGACACCACTAGACACTTCATCATCAACGTCACCTTCCCCACCGCTATAATTAGAGATCTGGGAGTAGGCAGCAACACTGGGGACCAACCTCCTCCTTGGGCTGATCTGGGTACTGTCGTCAGACTGCTAAGTGGCGGTTGTTGCTACCTCCTCTTCCTAATCCAATGTCAAGAGTGGCTGCGCATCGGAAATGTCTTGTGATGGATCGGAAAATAATTCCTGTGACTCAAGCGGAGGGTATATGGGGGTGGTGGTGTTGGTGGTAGTGTCTTTGGGGGTACACACAGCAGAGAGTGAAGAAGAGGGTGCAGATCGAGAGGATGAGGAGGGTGCAGAAGACTAAGGCTGAGTGAGCCACTCAACCAAGTCTGCTGCATCCTTTGACATAATCGAACACACCTTCTGCAATTTGCCACTTTGACTCAAGCCCGTTGCTCCTGCCCTACCCCTACCACGCCTGCAGAAGGGCCTGCCTCTTCTTCTGCCTGTCATTTTTTAAATGACCCTGTGACAAAGGTCTCTAGAGAAGTGCAGTATATGTGGAAGAAGGTACATAACACCCCGCTTCAATCTGTCATTTTGGGGGGCCACTGGTCTATCACACCAGTTATAATACTTTTTTTCTAATTGCGTCACTCTTTGTAGTATCGCTGCAGAACCGCTCAGCAATCACAATGCTGCACAGTGGAAATGCACTATACTATGCTTTCTATATTTGAAAGTATTTTATATGTGTATTACACCCCTATATACTGCACACCAAATAGTACACCTATACCAGTCCTTAAAAGGACCTTTGTGGACCTAATAGTAGCTAGCTAGTAGCTAGTGAATTGCAGACTGTCCCTGCTCCAAACACCAAACTGTCCCTCCCTACACTGAGAAACGACAGCTGCAGAATCGGTCAGCAGCACAGCAGTGCAGTATAATATGCTTTCTATATTTGAAAGAAAGTATATTATACGTGTATTACAACCCTATATACTGTACACCTATACCAGTCCTTAAAAGGACCTTTGTGGACCTAGTAGTAGCTAGCTAGTAGCTAGTGAATTGCAGACTGTCCCTGCTCCAAACACCAAACTGTCCCTCCCTACACTGATAAAAAACAGCTGCAGAATCTGTCAGCACTCAGCAGCACAGCAGTGCAACATAATATACTTTCTATATTTGAAAGAAAGTATATTATGCGTGTTTTACAACCCTATATACTGTACACCTATACCAGTCCTTAAAATGACCTTTGTGGACCTAGTAGCTAGTGAATTGCAGACTGTCCCTGCTCCAAACACCAAACTGTCCCTCCCTACACTGAGAAAAGACAGCTGCAGAATCGGTCAGCAATCAGCTCAGCAGCACAGCAGTGAAGTATAATATGCTTTCTATATTTGAAAGAAAGTATATTATACGTGTTCAACCCTATATACTGTACACCTATACCAGTCCTTAAAAGGACCTTTGTGGACCTAGTAGCTAGTGAATTGCAGACTGTCCCTGCTCCAAACACCAAACTGTCCCTCAGTCCCTACACTGATAAAAGACAGCTGCAGAATCGGTCATCACTCAGCAGCACAGCAGTCAGCAGTGCACCATAATATACTTTCTATATTTGAAATAAAGTATACTATAAGTGTATTACAACCCTATATACTGTACACCTATACCAGTCCTGAAAAGGACTTTTGTGGACCTAATAGAAATAGCTAAGCTAGTGATTAGACTGACTGTCCCTGCTCCACACAGCGTCCTTCCCCTACACTGACAAAAGACAGAATGTAAAATGGCCGCCAGATCAGGTCTATTTTTAAGGTAGGGGGTATGTCCATGTGCTGAAATGTCTCAATTGGCTGTCCTGTACCCCATGATGGATGTGTCATGGGTCAAAGTTCTTCACAATGTAAATGCATATGTCCGCCGCGTACAACGCCAGAAGTCCGCCGGTTTGGCGAATCGCGAACGAGCAAAATTCGCCACAGACTGCCGGGTGAACCGCAAGGCCATCTCTATTAAGGAAGGCAGGTCCACTGGAACGCCAACACGGATCCCACAAGGGCTAGACAAGATTCCCCAGGGCGCGGAGTCTAAGAGCCAGCAGTTGTTCACCAGAGCCTCTAGTGGTGAGGATGGACTGGGCTGCAACTGGCTCCAGGTTGTGACCCCCAGGGTCTCCCAGCTCAAGCCCACAGTAGGCTATAGGAGGACAGAGATAGTAAGGGAATAAGCCAAAGGTCTAGTAGACAAGGATAAACATAGAACACGTCAAAGGTCAGGGTCAAAAGCAGGCAGGGATAGTTGAGAACAAGCCAAGATCGGTAACTGGAATCAGCCGTAGAAGACAAAGCAAGATGCACATGGAAGCTAAACACACAAAGGTTGATCAGCAAGGCAGGCTTATAGAGTTCCCTGATAGGGGCTGGGGTGTAGCCATGATTTGAGGAGAGGATTTTTTAAGTAGCCAGGTGAGAGTGGCTGACCTTTAAAGGGGAACACATGAAGTAGAGTTAAGCTGAAAGACAAAGATTACTGCATAACCATGACAGCTTCATTCAGTCAGAGGAAGAGTGTTGGAGAAGGTGGCCGGCTGACCGATGCCTTTAGACAATTTTTCAGTCCTCAGCGCCAAGGTATGATCAGTTCAAGCAACCATCGCCAGTGTCTGCATTACATGGTGCAGGAATATCTAGGGGCAAGAGCAGACTTGGAGACCTTTCCAACAAAGCACCCACTGGGTCTTGAGGATGGACCACTGGCCAGAATTAGCTCAATATGTAATTGATCTACTGTCCTGCATCCAGTGTTCTTTCTGAATGCACAATCAGTGCTGCTGGAGGGTTTGTAACAGATCATAGAGTGCGCCTGTCCACAGACTCCCTTGATAAGCTCACATTAATAAAAAAATAATCAGTCTTGGATCAGCAGCAGCTATCAAGCACCTGATGCTGATGTTACTGATTGATTTTTCTATGGATGTGGGATCCCTTGAAGACTGCCTATGCTGAGTGACTATCCTATTCCTCCTCAATCTTGATGATGCTAGCTTCCAACAATATTTTTGGTTTAGGGCATCACCACCACTGCCTAAGGCCTATTTTTTCTGTCTCTGTTTAAGAGGGGCATGCAATTACAATTTCTGATCTAATATTGCACAGCAGGGCCCGTTCCTGTGTCCAACAAGAGTATCTGTGAGAGGTTACAGTGTTGTGGCACCACCACCACCAAAGGCCCAATTTTTCTACCCCTGTCACAACAGCAGAAAAAAATGACAACGTGCCCCACGGTCATCTGCATTAGATGTACCATGTCCATGACCTGCACTGTGGATGGTAGACATAGAGCCTGCTTGCCCTCTTTTAGTGGCCTGTGAGCATCTGCCTCTCCTTGGTGACCTTCCGGACATGATGGGGATTTTGTTTTGCAACACCACACTACACTGTATTGTGTACTGTGTACACCACCAGAAAAGTAGTAGCAACTGCCCTATGGGTGCACGGTACTGTGTACATCAACAGAAGTGTAGTTACAACTATGGGTGTACTGTATTGTGTACACCACCAGAAAAGTAGTAGCAATAGAAACTGCACCATGTGTGCATGGTATTGTGTACACCACCCGAAATATAATAGCAACTATTGGTGCACTGTATGAATAGTGTACTCCACCAGAAAAGTAGTGACAACTGCAATAGGGGTGCACGGTACTGTTACTACTGTGTACACCACTTGAAGTATATTAGAATAACAGTACACCAGTAATGGCCTGCAGTGAGATATAGACTGACTGACTGTGTGTGTGTGTGTATATATATATATATATATATATATATATATATATATATATATATATATATCCACTGCATAGAGTTTAGCTATATCAGGTTATTCAGTTAGCTGCAGTGTATTTAATATATATATATATATATATACATATTAAATACACTGCAGCTAACTGGATTACCTGCCTGCTTGCTAAATCTAAATGACACTCTCTGTCCACGCCAACGACACACTACACGAGGCTGACATGCAGGCGGCCTTATATATTGTGTGGCGTGGGCTTAGTCCTCCTGAGCCATGATTGGCAAAAGGCACCCTGCCTTTGTCCAGTTATGGCTCTCTTAGTTGAGGGCACTGTGATTGGGCAAAGCATGCAGGTCATGGTGCATGCTCTGGCCAATCATAATACAGCAATGCCCTGCGCTCCCGCAGTGCATTATGGGCCATTACGCACCGCTCAAATTTGGCGCAAACTGCCCATAATGTTTGGTTTTCGAGGAATGGGCAAACAGCCAATGTTTGAGTCTAACTCATGTTCGACCCAAACAGAAAGCTCATCCCTATTGATGGCTAGACTGTGACTGTTGACCCTGGGTCTGGTGTGGTGGTAATCGGGAAACCTGTTGATAGCTGCACTGGTCTTGTAAAACTGGGAATGATGTGGCAGTAATGGGGAACACTGTCAATGACTACACTGGTCTGGTTACATTAGGACAGGTGTAGTAGTGATCAGGAACACTGTTGATGGCTACACTGGTCTGGTGACATTGTACTGCTATGGCGAGTGATCAGAGACCATTGGTTTGTCTACAACCACTAGTGGCTGTGTCACATTTTTACCCCCCTCAGCTCTTCTACATTCCTAGTAACACCGCTGGATCAAGAGCATACAATGAGACAAATGTAAGGAGCCCACACTTCCTTTATGTCACCTGCTGAGGGCGCTCTGCTCAGGACTTGTTACCATTCACTCTTCACCAGAAGAAGTCTCACTGAAGCTCCAACTCCCCTCATTCTCCCCCTGCATTGCTTGTTTGCTGTGTATTGATTTGTCGCATTCCTCTCAGTTTCTCGTTAATCTTTCAGGGTGTGTCTGTCCTGTATGACCGGTTCTCCGTATCCTGAAGGCTTCTCACTGACACTAAGAGACGCAGAGGGTGAACATTCCTGTAATATATCTCACAATCACACCATCAAGTCGTTATTTTTTCTGCAGGCACTTTTCTAAGTTTCTATGGAACAGGCAGCAGTGTGCTCTCCTCTAAGGCAGGCCACAGATTATACAATTTTCTTTCCTTCAATCACAGGTTAGATGAAATTCACTTGATGCCCCAACAGAACAGTCCGTGTTATTGGTGGAATCTCTTCTGCGGCGCTAATGTATCATTGCAGTGTACAGAAATACCCCACAGTAGGGATGAGCTTCGAGTTCGAGTCGAACTCATGTTCTACTCAAACATTGCCTGTTCAGCGAACAGTGAACAATTTGGGCTGTTCGCAGCAAATTCGAAAAGCCGGAACACCCTATACAAGTCTATGGGAGAAATCTAAAGTGCTAATTTTAAAGGGTAATATGCAGGTTACTGTCCTAAAAAGTGTTTGGGGACCCGGGTCCTGCCCCAGGGGACATGGATCAATGCAAAAAAAAGTTTTAAAAACGGCCGTTTTTTCAGGAGCAGTGATTTTAATAATGATTAAAGTGAAACAATAAAAGTGTAATATTCCTTTAAATCTCGTAGCTGGGGGGTATCTATAGTATGCCTGTGAAGGGGCGCATGTTTCTGGGGCTTAGAACTGTCCCTGCACAAAGTGTCATTTGTGCAGGAAAAAAGTCTTTTAAAATCACTTGCGGCTATTGTCGGGTCCCGTAATACAGAGAACACTCAATGAGTGTTCTCTGCATTAGCCGACAATTCATTTATTCATTGATAAAAGAAAAAAAAAAAAGCGTGGGGGTTCCCCTAAATTCAATTACCAGGCCCTTCAGGTCTGACATGGATATTAAGGGGAACCCCGTGTCAAATTTAAAAAAAAAATTGACGTGGGGGTCCCCCTAAATATCCATAACCAGACCCTTCAGGTCTGATATGGATTTTAAGGGGAACCCCGCATCAAATTTAAAAAAAAATGACGTGGGGGTCCCCCTAAAAATCCATATCAGACCCTTTATCCGAGCACGCAACCTGGCAGGCCGCAGGAAAAGAGGGGGGGATGAGAGAGCGGCCCCCCCTCCCTCCTGAACCGTACCAGGCCACATACCCTCAACATTGGGAGGATGCTTTGGGGGTCTGTGACCCCTCAAAGCACCTTGTCCCCATGTTGATAAGGACAAGGGCCTCATCCCCACAACCCTGGCCGTTGGTTGTGAGGGTCTGCGGGCGGGGGGCTTATCAGAATCTGGAAGCCCCCTTTAACAAGGGGACCCCCAGATCCCGGCCCCCCCCCTGTTTGAAATGGTAAGGGGGTACAAAAGTACCCCTACCATTTCACAAAGAAAGTGTCAAAATGGTTAAATAAGACAAACACACTTTTGAAAAATTTCTTTATTAAAAATAAAAAAAATAAAAAAAAGATTCCAGCGGTGCTAATCCACTCTTGCTATCCAGCGACGGGTCTCCGGGGTCCAGCGATGGATGATCATATCCAGCGACGGGGGATCTCTCAGTCCAGCGCTGTCCATGCCTCCTTCTTCTGTCTCCACTCCGGAGACACTGCAGAAAGCACAGCGCTGACGTTTCTTATATAAGGAGGGCGGGGCCACTCGTCACCTGACCCCGCCCCTCTGACGCTGGAGAGGGAAGCCAGGGGTTCCCCAGTGACGTGTGAGTGACCCCGCCCCCTCTGATGTAACGTTACATCACAGGGGGCGGGGTCACCCACACGTCACTGGGGAACCCCTGTCTTCCCTCTCCAGCGTCAGAGGGGCGGGGTCAGGTGGCGCGGTGGCCCCGCCCTCCTGATATAAGAAACGTCAGTGCTGGGATCTCCGCAGTCTCCGCAGTGGAGACAGAAGAAGAATGTATAGACAGCGCTGGACTGAGAGATCCCCCGTCGCTGGATATGATCATCCATCGCTGGACCCCGGAGACCCGTCGCTGGATAGCAAGAGTGGATTTGCACCGCTGGAATCTTTTTTTTATTTTTTTTATTTTTAATAAAGAAATTTTTCAAAAGTGTGTTTGTCTTATTTAACCATTTTGACACTTTCTTTGTGAAATGGTAGGGGTACTTTTGTACCCCCTTACCATTTCAAACAGGGGGGGGGCCGGGATCTGGGGGTCCCCTTGTTAAAGGGGGCTTCCAGATTCTGATAAGCCCCCCGCCCGCAGACCCTCACAACCAACGGCCAGGGTTGTGGGGATGAGGCCCTTGTCCTTATCAACATGGGGACAAGGTGCTTTGAGGGGTCACAGACCCCCAAAGCATCCTCCCAATGTTGAGGGTATGTGGCCTGGTACGGTTCAGGAGGGAGGGGGGGCCGCTCTCTCGTCCCCCCCTCTTTTCCTGCGGCCTGCCAGGTTGCGTGCTCGGATAAAGGGTCTGATATGGATTTTTAGGGGGACCCCCACGTCATTTTTTTTTTTTAATTTGATGCGGGGTTCCCCTTAAAATCCATATCAGACCTGAAGGGTCTGGTTATGGATATTTAGGGGGACCCCCACGTCAATTTTTTTTTTAAATTTGACACGGGGTTCCCCTTAATATCCATGTCAGACCTGAAGGGCCTGGTAATTGAATTTAGGGGAACCCCCACGCTTTTTTTTTTTTTCTTTTATCAATGAATAAATGAATTGTCGGCTAATGCAGAGAACACTCATTGAGTGTTCTCTGTATTACGGGACCCGACAATAGCCGCAAGTGATTTTAAAAGACTTTTTTTCCTGCACAAATGACACTTTGTGCAGGGACAGTTCTAAGCCCCAGAAACATGCGCCCCTTCACAGGCATACTATAGACAACCCCCCCCCCCCTACGAAATTTAAAGGAATATTACACTTTTATTGTTTCACTTTAATCATTATTAAAATCACTGCTCCTGAAAAAACGGCCGTTTTTAAAACTTTTTTTGCATTGATCCATGTCCCCTGGGGCAGGACCCGGGTCCCCAAACACTTTTTAGGACAGTAACCTGCATATTACCCTTTAAAATGAGCACTTTAGATTGTGAACGTTCGAGTCCCATAGACTTTAATAGGGTTCTAAAGTTCACACGAAGTTTAGGTCTGTTCGCAGGTTCTGGTGTGAACCGAACAGGGGGGTGTTCGGCTCATCCCTGCCCCACAGGATGAGTGTACTGAAGTTGACTGATAGACTTTGTTATACTACATTGTAACTACAAGTATACGGGTGTGGCAATGATCAGAACACTGTTGAAGGAGTACACTGGTCTGGTGACACTGGGATTGGTGTGGTGGTGATCAGGAACACTGTTACTGACTTTCGCTGGTCTGGTGACACTGGGACTAGTGTGGTGCTAATCGGGAACCCTGTTGATGGCTATACTGGTCTGGTGACACTGGTGTTGGTGTGATGGTGATCATATCAGTGGCCTGGTACGGTTCAGGAAGGGGGGGGGGCGCTCTCTCTCTTTTCCTGCAGCCTGCCAGGTTGTGTGCTCAGATAAGGGTCTGGTAAGGATTTTGAAGGGGACACCCACGCCATTTTTTTTTACATTTTGGCACGGGGTTCCCCTTAATAACCATACCAGACCTGAAGGTCCTGGCATGAAATTCGGGGGGGGGGGGGGGGGGGGGCCCACACATTTTTTTTTTTTTGGTTCAGGGTTTTCCCTTAATATTCATATCAGACCCAGAGACTATATTTGCTTTATAGTTTGTCGCACATTTCAAACTGTTTGTTTTTGTTTTATTGATTCACCACACTGTGTATTATGTAGTATTGTAGCACAAGCACAGTATAGTATTGCCACTATTTGAAGGGACTGGGTTCACTTTTACTATGTTTATGAGCACTCCTGGGTTAGTTTCGCTTTTTTGAGACTTCCTACTAGCGTAGTGTTGCACTTTTTAGATACAACAGTAGCCAACATGGCTCGGTGTGGATATGATCCTTTGGTTAAGACTATAGCACAATCAGCTTTTCTAAAGGACTTGCTTTCCCTATCACTTTTATTATCTGATGACACTAATGCCGCGTACACACGATCGGACTTTCCGAATGAGCGGACCTGCCCACACACGACCAAACTTTCTGGCTGACTAGGTCCGGTGGACAATCCAACGGACTTTTGAAATGAACGGACTTGCCCACACACGGAGAAAATTCTATTCATTTTGAACGTGGCTCCAGGTAGACGGGACTAGTGAAGGAAGTGAATTTCACCACCTCCATTGGTGAGATTGACACCTCGCTAGCCCCGTCACCTGGTATGGATTTAAAGGGGAAGCCCTAGCCCCCAAAAAAATGGCGTGGGGGTTCCCTCAGAGTCCATAGCAGACCCTTATCTGAGCACGCAGTCCGGCCGGTCAGGAAAGGGGGTGGGGATGAGAGAGAGCGCCCCCCCTCCTGAGCCATGCCAGGCCACATGCCTTCAACATGCGGCAGCCACAGAAGACTGGGCCAACGCTAGTTAAAGAGCTGGAAGAAGAAAGTGGAGGCCCGGCAAGAAGAACCAGAAGAGCGGGACAGGACCCCTGAAGAGGGAGACAAGACCCCGGAAGTCGGAAGAAGACCCCGGACTGTGGCGGTGGCAAAGAAGAAAGCCAGGGCTCCTCGCTAATAAAACAGCTAATAAAAGAGCAGAAGATAGCGCAGGAGCCTGGCTAGAAGACCCCTGAAGATGGAAGAATAGAAGACCCCCGGAGCTGTCTAGAGCTGAGGGCACGCGGCCTGGTACGGCTCAGGAGGGGGGGCGCTCGCTCGTCCCCGCCCACTTTCCTGACCGGCCGGGCTGCGTGCTCGGATAAGGGTCTGCTATGGACTTTGTGGGCACCCCCATGCCGTTTTTTTCAGCGTAGGGCTTCCCCTTTAAATCCATTCCAGGTGACGGGGCTAGCGAGGTGTCAATCTCGGTGATATTCACTTCCTTCGCTAGTCCCGTCTACCTGGAGCCACGTTCAAAATGAGCAGACTTTTCTCCGTGTATGGGCAAGTCCGTTCATTTCACAAGTCCAGCGGACTAGCACACAGACGGGCGGATTGAGTCAAAACTTCTTTCTAAGTCCGCCGGACTTTTTGGAAGAAAAAGCCTGCCGGAGCCCACACACAGGCGGATTGTCCGGCGGACTCTGGTCCACCAGACCAAGTCCGCCGGATAGTCCGATCGTGTGTACGCAGCATAAGTGTATCTCACATATTAATGTGATTCCTCAGCTTGAGGCCACTGGTTTTAATCTACACACTTTACTTCCTCATCGATCACTTTCACAGGTCAATGCTTCCAATATACTTCCTCATCCATTAAGAAACCTACCTGCATCCTCCTTAACAGGGGGTCTTCTTAACTGCAGGTCAGCAGTGGTCAATGCAGCTAATATTGCAGCCCTTATTATGGATGAGGATCTGAATTTTCTTTGTCTCACCGAGACTTGGCTTCAAGATTTTAAAGCCCCTATCTTGGACGAGCTGGTCCCTCCCCAGTATAAAATATTTCAATGTAACCATCTAACTGAAGGGGGGTGGGGTAGCTGTTAGAAAAGTTTTGAATGTTTATTGTGTGACTATTAGAAAAACAATAACCCTGAGACTGATTTTTAAAATGACTTCTGAGCACGTTGTTGTATTAACTTGCTGTATTGTTTTGTCTTAACTAACTCCATAGTAAGTTGTAGGATTATTATGCTTTACTATATATGGTAGCATAAGATTGTATAGGAAACCCTGATAGCCAAAATAAAGTACCATCGTGTACCAGGCATGCTATCTATGTTTCCTCAGCCAATAGAAGCATACAGTGGGTATCAAAGTAAGTATGAGGAGGGGGGGAAACATTTTCTTTGTGTGATTTCTTACTGCAACTGCTGTGTGTAAGGATCTCCCTTTTGTGGGCCACATTAGAAATAAATTGTCTGCTTCTCAATACATCTGGAGTTTGACTGATCACAAGAGAAGATTCCTAACAGTAGCTGTGATTTAAAAAAAAAAAACATTTTTTAGTATCAGTTTCAGAGAATTTTAACACTATTCATAAATCTTTTGAGAATTTTGTTTTTTTCTTTTCAAGTAGCCAGCAAGCTCACATATGGGTTTGCCTTGATTTATCCCCCTTCCTGTGTTAAAACTTGATTTTGTTTTTGAATTTCTCAGTTTGGCCTCACAGATGTCCATTGTGTTTAAGGGCTCCTGCATCTTGGGTGATTTTAAGTTTTGGGCAGCAGATCTAAGTGATTCCCCTACCCAATCCCTTATCTAAGAACTGTTGCTTTTGGGCTATAGGCAACATGTGACAGCGGCTACCCATACTGCTGGTCATGTGTTGGACTTTCTCCTGCTCAGCGGATTGTCAGCTGCCTAGGGAGTTGACCTGGTCAGACCACAGGTTTATTTCCTTTAGTCTGGCCCTATGGGAAGGGAAACCTCCACATATCACAGATCAAGGTTTTCTCAAGAAATCTATCAAAAGTCTGCTCAGACAGATTTGGAAACCTTGTGGCTAAGGGTATCAACCAGCCAACCTTTTTTGAGCTGGGCAACCCGGTAGAGAAACTGAGTAATTTTCAGGAGTTGGTTGAAGTGGTCCTTGATGTGTTAGCACCCTGTAGGATGAGATCTAACCCCCGTCCCCTGGGCAAGAGCCCGCAGTGGTTTACCAAGGAGCTTAGGTTCTTCAAAAAGCGGGTTTGGTCCAGGGAGAGACGCTGATGGTTGTTCCTCCTGGAGGCTGACAAAGAGCTGCATCTGGTGGCCCTCTATCTCTATAAGAGGGCCATTGGAGAGACTAAAAATACCTACTTCCGGGAGAGAATTAGGAAGGCAGCCGGCAGCACGGCCGAACTTTTCACGATCTCTTCGGAGCTTACTTATCCCGAAGCTACCAGCTCTGCTCCTAAGGAGTCACAGAACTGGTGCCAGGAGCTCACTTACTTCTTTGTCTCTAAGGTTCAGACCGTTAGAGACAACATTTCCAGGACAGAGACTGTGCAAGAGGACACCAGCCACGCAGACATGGATTGACCGGCTTCCAACCAGTGATGGGTACACAGGTTGTTGAGGTAATTGCCTCGTTGAAACCATCCTTCTCTCCTTTAGATGTATGTCCTGTCGGGCTGCTTAAAAAATCTGCTGCCCTTTTAGTCCCCTTCATTGGGGATATAATCAACTGCTGTTTCAGGACAGGTATTGTCCTGGACGTTCTGAAGTGGGCCCTGGTCTTGGCACTGCTGAAGAAACCAACCTTGGACCCGGACATACTGGGCAACTACAGGCCGATTTCCATCTTGCCTTTTGTAGCAAAGGTTATGGAGCGCATGGTGGTTATCCAACTACAGGCTTACCTTGAGTCTTTTCATCTTATGGACGAATTCCAATCCAGATTTCATCCAGGGCATGGAACAGAGACAAGCCTCATCTGTGTTTATAATGATGTCCTTCACAGCTTGGACAGGGGTGACTCAGTAGTTCTGGTTCTCTTGGACCTGTCGGCCGCGTTTGATACCATAAATCATGGAATCCTACTGGAGAGGATGACATCTGTTTTGGGTATGAGAGGGTCGACTTTGGCATGGGTGAAAAGAAAAATATAAGGTCTGGGATGACCTCCCACTCACCTCCATCTCTAAAATACACAGGAAAAAACAGAATAGCCCCGGGACTTTTTGCCCCCATTTTTTCATTTATTAATATACACCCACTCTTTCTCCATTAATTTTCAGATATTTAAACTATGCATCTGCCCCTGAAGAGAGAACACAGATTTGCGAAATGCGTAGGGAAACATCAATGCTCTTTATATGCTTATATTGCTGGGTATTTTTGTTGGGTGTATCATTGTTTATGTATTGTTTTTACTCATGTATGTCCAATTTTTCCACTCTGTATGATGTATACATATCCACTGGTTTAGCAATTTACAACGAACATTGTTATTGTTTAATGGATAAATATCAACTGTAATGAATTGACATTTGTTTTTACCTTTGCTGTTGACTTGGCCACTATGCCGGGTAACGCACAATTATTGCTGTTCCCACTTGGTTATACAGCATCTTGTTATTAATAAATAGATTTTATTACAATTTGCTGTGAACATGTGCCAAATCTCTCCCACCTCCTTCAAAGTCCCGAGGCTATTCTGTTTTTTCCGGCTTTGGCATGGGTGGCCTCTTTTTTAGAGGGCAGAGTTCAGGGAGTCAAGACTGGCCCCTTCTACTCTAAAGCCCCGTACACACTATCAGATTGTCTGCTGAGTTTTTCCTTCAGATTTACCAAAACCATGTAGTAGAAGGGCCTGCCTGATTGCATACACATTGAAACTCCTAAGGTTTGACCTCATATTACATGGTTTTGGTAAATCTGAAGGAAAAACTCAGCAGACAATCTGATAGTGTGTATGGGGCTTTAGTATACCACCCTGGATTGCAGAGTGCAACAGGGCTCTGCCTTGTCACCCCTGCTGTTTATAATCTATATGAGGCCCCTTGCCGACCTGCTAAAGTCCCACGCCGTCCAGTACCATGTTTACGTGGACGACACCCATGTTTACCTTAAGATTCCTAGGAACCAGACAGCTGATGCCACTCTTACCATCAATACATGGATGTCTGCCAACTTCCTGAAACTTAATGAGGGCAAAACCGAAGTGATAACCTTTAGTGATTGGGCCACCCCCATCCCAGATATTCCACCTTGGCCTCCCTCATTTGGTCCTGCTCCGAAGGCGGCCCCCCAGGTCCGTGATCTGGGATTCATCCTAGATTCAGGTTTAGCTCTGGCTCCTCAGGTAAAAAAGGTCATCAGTGCATGTCACTGGCAGCTAAAACTCCTGAGGGGGCTGTTTAAATATATGTATATTTCAGACAGAAAAACTGTCATCTGTGCCATGATAGGTAGCTGCCTAGACTACTGCAACTCTCTTTATTTGAGATTGCCAAAGATGCTAGTGCAGAAGCTTCAACTTACTCAAAATGCTGTGGCTAGGCTGCTCATAAATGTCCCATTGAGGGATCATATCACTCCTGTCCTCTGTGCCTTGCATTGGCTGCCGGTCTACTATTGCACCTTATTTAAGGTAGAAAGTATTATGTTTAAGATTATGAGAGGCCTAGCCCCAAGCTATCTCTGCTCTTGTTTTCATAAACAAGCTCTTGTCAGATCACGCAGATCTACTGGCAGAGACCTCCTCTACATCTCGGTGCCCAAAAAGACCCGGTGTGGTGGTCAGGCCTTCTCCCACCAGGGTGCCGTACTATGGAATAGCCTCCCTGTCGAGCTCCAGGAGGCCCTCGCTATTCTGGACTTCCGCAGGTTACTGAAGATTTGGCTTTTCACGCAGGCGTTTCCTGTGTAGTCTCTTTTTTCTGCCACTCTGTGCTGCCTTGGCCCTCTTTTTCCAGGATCTTTGAAATGCGCGTCGGGACCCTTCAGGGTAAGACCAGGGGTCAAGTCCTGGGGAAAAAAGTGTGGGAACTCCCACACAAGATCCACTCCCCCACCAAAAAAAAAAAAAAAAAAGGTACGCTCATATGCATATATATTTCACAGAAAATACAGTACAACATTTATTGTAAAGTGCCAGTTTAAAAAAAAACTAAATAAGTTAACTTGTCAAACAAAATAATCAACACAATGGGTGATGATCTTTCCCTCGCAGGGAATTTCTAACACAAATACACCCTGTTCCAAATTCTGTTACACAGCACATTAAAAAATATCCCACAAACTGGAATAACGTTGCCCTTGCTGTTTAAGATTATCAACTTTCTGAGATTTATTATCATCTGCGCTGCGATGTGTGGTCAGCCATTTTGTGACATATGGAAAAGGATACCATAAATGCAGAGTAAGTATTGACAGGGTAAGTATTGCAGAGTAAGTATTGCAGAGTAAGTATTGGCAGGGTATTGCAGCGTAAGTATTGCAGAGTATTGGCAGGGTAAGTATTGCAGAGTATTGGCAGGGTAAGTATTGTCAGGGTAAGTATTGCAGAGTAAGTATTGGCAGGGTAAGTATGACACAGTAAGTATGTCAGAGAAAATATTAGCAGAGTAAGTATTGCAGAGTATTGGCAGAGTAAGTATTGCAGAGTATTGGCAGGGTATGTATTGCAGAGTATTGGCAGGGTGAGTACTGCAGAGTATTGGCAGGGTGAGTACTGCAGAGTATTTGCAGGGTAAGTATTGCAGAGAAAGTATTGGCAGAGTTAGTATTGGCAGGGTATTGCAGAGTAAGTATTTCAGAGTATTGGCAGGGTAAGAATTGCAGAGTATTGGCAGAGTAAGTATTGCAGAGTATTGGCAGGATAAAAATTGCAGAGTATTGGCAGAGTAAGTATTGCAGATTATTGGCAGGGTATGTATTGCAGAGTATTGGCAGGGTGAGTACTGCAGAGTATTGTCAGGGTATGTATTGCAGAGTATTGTCAGGGTATTGCAGAGTATTGGAAGGGTATGTATTGAAGAGTATTGGCAGAGTATGTATGGCAGAGTATTGCAGAGTAAGTATTGCAGAGTATTGGCAAGGGTATGTATTGCAGAGTATTGGCAGGGTATGTATTGCAGAGTATTGGCAGGGTATTGCAGAGTATTGGCAGGGTATGTATTGCAGAGTATTGGCAGGGTATTGAAGAGTATTGGCAGGGTATTGCAGAGTATGGACAGGGTATTGACTGTGGGTAAGACCACAGTATATTAAGATTCCTTTCAACTCAACTCAACTCAAAGGGCCTGGTAATGGGCTATGTTGGAACCCCATCCCGTTTTTCCAATGACTTTTATGTATATTGCAGAGACCTAACAATTCATTAATAGCCGCTAGTACTTTTAAATGACTTTGTTTTCCTTTAGAAATGTCATTTTTCACTCAGACTGTTGTAAACACGGCAAACATGCACCCTTTTACAGGCACACTATAGACACCCCCCAGGTACGAAATTGAAAGAAATATAAGTAAGTATGGCAGAGTAAGTATTGGCAGAGTAAGTATTGCAGAGTACTGGCAGGGTATGTATTGCAGAGTATTGGCAGGGTGAGTACTGCAGAGTATTGGCAGGGTGAGTACTGCAGAGTATTGGCAGGGTAAGTATTGCAGAGTAAGTATTGGCAGAGTAAGTATTGGCAGGGTATTGCAGAGTAAGTATTGCAGAGTATTGGCAGGGTAAGTATTGCAGAGTATTGGCAGAGTAAGCATTGCAGAGTATTGGCAGGGTAAGTATGGCAGAGTATTCGCACAGTAAGTATTGAAGAGTATTGGCAGGGTATGTATTGCAGAGTATTGGCAGGATGAGTACTGCAGAGTATTGGCAGGGTATGTATTGCAGAGTATTGGCAGGGTATTGCAGAGTATTGCAGACCCGGTGTGGTGGTCAGGCCTTCTCCCACCAGGGTGCCGTACTATGGAATAGCCTCCCCTGTCGAGCTCCAGGAGGCCCCCGCTATTCTGGACTTTCCGCAGGTTACTGAAGATTTGGCTTTTCACGCAGGCGTTTCCTGTGTAGTCTCTTTTTTCTGCCACTCTGTGCTGCTTCTGGTCCCTGGGCCCTCTTTTTCCAGGATCTTTGCTATGCGCGTCAGGACCCTTCGGGGTAAGACCAGGGGTCAAGTCCTGGGGAAAAAAGTGTGGGAACTCCCACACAAGATCCACTCCCCCAGCAAAAAAAAAAGTACGCTCATATGCATATATATTTCACAGAAAATACAGTACAACATTTATTGTAAAGTGCCAGTTTAAAAAAAAAACTAAATAAGTTAACTTGTCAAACAAAATAATCAACACAATGGGTGATGATCTTTCCCTCGCAGGGAATTTCTAACACAAATACACCCTGTTCCAAATTCTGTTACACAGCACATTAGAAAATATCCCACAAACTGGAATAACGTTGCCCTTGCTGTTTAAGATTATCAACTTTCTGAGATTTATTATCATCTGCGCTGCGATGTGTGGTCAGCCATTTTGTGACATATGGCAAAGGATACCATAAATGCAGAGTAAGTATTGGCAGGGTAAGTATTGCAGAGTAAGTATTGCAGAGTAAGTATTGAAGAGTATTGGCAGGGTAAGTATTGCAGAGTATTGTCAGAGTAAGTATTGTCAGGGTAAGTATTGCAGAGTAAGTATTGGCAGGGTAAGTATGGCAGAGTAAGTATGGCAGAGTAAGTATTAGCAGAGTAAGTATTGCAGAGTATTGGCAGAGTAAGTATTGCAGAGTATTGGCAGGGTATGTATTGCAGAGTATTGGCAGGGTGAGTACTGCAGAGTATTGGCAGGGTGAGTACTGCAGAGTATTTGCAGGGTAAGTATTGCAGAGTAAGTATTGGCAGAGTAAGTATTGGCAGAGTAAGTATTGGCAGGGTATTGCAGAGTAAGTATTGCAGAGTATTGGCAGGGTAAGTATTGCAGAGTATTGGCAGAGTAAGTATTGCAGAGTATTGGCAGGGTAAAAATTGCAGAGTATTGGCAGAGTAAGTATTGCAGATTATTGGCAGGGTATGTATTGCAGAGTATTGGCAGGGTGAGTACTGCAGAGTATTGTCAGGGTATGTATTGCAGAGTATTGTCAGGGTATTACAGAATATTAGCAGGGTATGTATTAAATAGTATTGGCAGAGTAAGTATGGCAGAGTATTGCAGAGTAAGTATTGCAGAGTATTGGAAAGGGTATGTATTGCAGAGTATTGGCAGGGTATGTATTGCAGAGTATTGGCAGGGTATTGCAGAGTATTGGCAGGGTATGTATTGCAGAGTATTGGCAGGGTATTGCAGAGTATTGCAGACCCGGTGTGGTGGTCAGGCCTTCTCCCACCAGGGTGCCGTACTATGGAATAGCCTCCCCTGTCGAGCTCCAGGAGGCCCCCGCTATTCTGGACTTCCGCAGTTTACTGAAGATTTGGCTTTTCACGCAGGCGTTTCCTGTGTAGTCTCTTTTTTCTGCCACTCTGTGCTGCTTCTGGTCCCTGGGCCCTCTTTTCCAGGATCTTTGCTATGCGCGTCAGGACCCTTCGGGGTAAGATCAGGGGTCAAGTCCTGGGGAAAAAAGTGTGGGAACTCCCACACAAGATCCACTCCCCCAGCAAAAAAAAAAGTACGCTCATATGCATATATATTTCACAGAAAATACAGTACAACATTTATTGTAAAGTGCCAGTTTAAAAAAAAACTAAATAAGTTAACTTGTCAAACAAAATAATCAACACAATGGGTGATGATCTTTCCCTCGCAGGGAATTTCTAACACAAATACACCCTGTTCCAAATTCTGTTACACAGCACATTAGAAAATATCCCACAAACTGGAATAACGTTGCCCTTGCTGTTTAAGATTATCAACTTTCTGAGATTTATTATCATCTGCGCTGCGATGTGTGGTCAGCCATTTTGTGAGATATGGCAAAGGATACCATAAATGCAGAGTGAGTATTGGCAGGGTAAGTATTGCAGAGTAAGTATTGCAGAGTAAGTATTGGCAGGGTATTGCAGAGTAAGTATTGCAGAGTATTGGCAGGGTAAGTATTGCAGAGTATTGTCAGGGTAAGTATTGTCAGGGTAAGTATTGCAGAGTAAGTATTGGCAGGGTAAGTATGGCAGAGTAAGTATGGCAGAGTAAGTATTAGCAGAGTAAGTATTGCAGAGTATTGGCAGAGTAAGTATTGCAGAATATTGGCAGGGTATGTATTGCAGAGTATTGGCAGGGTGAGTACTGCAGAGTATTGGCAGGGTGAGTACTGCAGAGTATTTGCAGGGTAAGTATTGCAGAGTAAGTATTGGCAGAGTAAGTATTGGCAGGGTATTGCAGAGTAAGTATTGCAGAGTATTGGCAGGGTAAGTATTGCAGAGTATTGGCAAGGGTATGTATTGCAGAGTATTGGCAGGGTATTGCAGAGTATTGGCAGGGTAAGTATTGCAGAGAAAGTATTGGCAGAGTTAGTATTGGCAGGGTATTGCAGAGTAAATATTGCAGAGTATTGGCAGGGTAAGTATTGCAGAGTATTGGCAGAGTAAGTATTGCAGATTATTGGCAGGGTAAAAATTGCAGAGTATTGGCAGAGTAAGTATTGCAGATTATTGGCAGGGTATGTATTGCAGAGTATTGGCAGGGTGAGTACTGCAGAGTATTGTCAGGGTATGTATTGCAGAGTATTGTCAGGGTATTGCAGAGTATTGGCAGAGTATGTATTGAAGAGTATTGGCAGAGTAAGTATGGCAGAGTATTGCAGAGTAAGTATTGCAGAGTATTGGCAAGGGTATGTATTGCAGAGAATTGGCAGGGTATTGCAGAGTATTGGCAGGGTATGTATTGCAAAGTATTGGCAAGGTATTGCAGAGTATTGGCAGGGTATTGCAGAGTATGGACAGGGTATTGACTGTGGGTAAGACCACACTATATTAAGATTCCTTTCAACTCAACTCAACTCAAAGGGCCTGGTAATGGGCTATGTTGCAACCCCATCCCGTTTTTCCAATGACTTTTATGTATATTGCAGAGACCTGACAATTCATTAATAGCCGCTAGTACTTTTAAATTACTTTGTTTTCCTTTAGAAATGTCATTTTGCACTCAGACTGTTGTAAACACGGCAAACATGTGCCCTTTTACAGGCATACTATAGACACCCAATAGGTACGAAATTGAAAGAAATATAAGTAAGTATGGCAGAGTAAGTATTGGCAGAGTAAGTATTGCAGAGTATTGGCAGAGTAAGTATTGCAGAGTACTGGCAGGGTATGTATTGCAGAGTATTGGCAGGGTGAGTACTGCAGAGTATTGGCAGGGTTAGTACTACAGAGTATTGGCAGGGTAAGTATTGCAGAGTAAGTATTGGCAGAGTAAGTATTGGCAGGGTATTGCAGAGTAAGTATTGCAGAGTATTGGCAGGGTAAGTATTGCAGAGTATTGGCAGAGTAAGCATTGCAGAGTATTGGCAGGGTAAGTATGGCAGAGTATTCGCACAGTAAGTATTGCAGAGTATTGGCAGGGTATGTATTGCAGAGTATTGGCAGGATGAGTACTGCAGAGTATTGGCAGGGTATGTATTGCAGAGTATTGGCAGGGTATTGCAGAGTATTGCAGACCCGGTGTGGTGGTCAGGCCTTCTCCCACCAGGGTGCTGTACTATGGAATAGCCTCCCCTGTCGAGCTCCAGGAGGCCCCCGCTATTCTGGACTTCCGCAGGTTACTGAAGATTTGGCTTTTCACGCAGGCGTTTCCTGTGTAGTCTCTTTTTTCTGCCACTCTGTGCTGCTTCTGGTCCCTGGGCCCTCTTTTCCAGGATCTTTGATATGCGCGTCAGGACCCTTCGGGGTAAGACCAGGGGTTAAGTCCTTGGGAAAAAAGTGTGGGAACTCCCACACAAGATCCACTCCCCCAGCAAAAAAAAAAGTACGCTCATATGCATATATATTTCACAGAAAATACAGTACAACATTTATTGTAAAGTGCCAGTTTAAAAAAAAAACTAAATAAGTTAACTTGTCAAACAAAATAATCAACACAATGGGTGATGATCTTTCCCTCGCAGGGAATTTCTAACACAAATACACCCTGTTCCAAATTCTGTTAAACAGCACATTAGAAAATATCCCACAAACTGGAATAACGTTGCCCTTGTGGTTTAAGATTATCAACTTTCTGAGATTTATTATCATCTGCGCTGCGATGTGTGGTCAGCCATTTTGTGAGATATGGCAAAGGATACCATAAATGCAGAGTGAGTATTGGCAGGGTAAGTATTGCAGAGTAAGTATTGCAGAGTAAGTATTGGCAGGGTATTGCAGAGTAAGTATTGCAGAGTATTGGCAGGGTAAGTATTGCAGAGTATTGTCAGGGTAAGTATTGTCAGGGTAAGTATTGCAGAGTAAGTATTGGCAGGGTAAGTATGGCAGAATAAGTATGGCAGAGTAAGTATTAGCAGAGTAAGTATTGCAGAGTATTGGCAGAGTAAGTATTGCAGAGTATTGGCAGGGTATGTATTGCAGAGTATTGGCAGGGTGAGTACTGCAGAGTATTGTCAGGGTATGTATTGCAGAGTATTGGCAGGGTATTGCAGAGTATTAGCAGGGTATGTATTAAAGAGTATTGGCAGAGTAAGTATGGCAGAGTATTGCAGAGTAAGTATTGCAGAGTATTGGCAAGGGTATGTATTGCAGAGTATTGGCAGGGTATTGCAGAGTATTGGCAGGGTATGTATTGCAGAGTATTGGCAGGGTATTGCAGAGTATTGAAGACCCGGTGTGTTTGTCAGGCCTTCTCCCACCAGGGTACTGTACTATGTAATAGCCTACCCTGTCGAGCTCCAGGAGGCCCCCGCTATTCTGGACTTCCGCAGGTTACTGAAGATTTGGCTTTTCACGCAGGCATTTCCTGTGTAGTCTCTTTTTTCTGCCACTCTGTGCTGCTTCTGGTCCCTGGGCCCTCTTTTCCAGGATCTTTGCTATGCGCGTCAGGACCCTTCGGGGTAAGACCAGGGGTCAAGTCCTGGTGAAAAAAGTGTGGGAACTCCCACACAAGATCCACTCCCCCAGCAAAAAAAAAAGTACGCTCATATGCATATATATTTCACAGAAAATACAGTACAACATTTATTGTAAAGTGCCAGTTTAAAAAAAAACTAAATAAGTTAACTTGTCAAACAAAATAATGAACACAATGGGTGATGATCTTTCCCTCGCAGGGAATTTCTAACACAAATACACCCTGTTCCAAATTCTGTTACACAGCACATTAGAAAATATCCCACAAACTGGAATAACGTTGCCCTTGCTGTTTAAGATTATCAACTTTCTGAGATTTATTATCATCTGCGCTGCGATGTGTTGTCAGCCATTTTGTGACATATGGCAAAGGATACCATAAATGCAGAGTAAGTATTGGCAGGGTAAGTATTGCAGAGTAAGTATTGCAGAGTAAGTATTGGCAGGGTATTGCAGAGTAAGTATTGAAGAGTATTGGCAGGGTAAGTATTGCAGAGTATTGTCAGAGTAAGTATTGTCAGGGTAAGTATTGCAGAGTAAGTATTGGCAGGGTAAGTATGGCAGAGTAAGTATGGCAGAGTAAGTATTAGCAGAGTAAGTATTGCAGAGTATTGGCAGAGTAAGTATTGCAGAGTATTGGCAGGGTATGTATTGCAGAGTATTGGCAGGGTGAGTACTGCAGAGTATTGGCAGGGTGAGTACTGCAGAGTATTTGCAGGGTAAGTATTGCAGAGTACGTATTGGCAGAGTACGTATTGGCAGGGTATTGCAGAGTAAGTATTGGAGAGTATTGGCAGGGTAAGTATTGCAGAGTATTGGCAGAGTAAGTATTGCAGAGTATTGGCAGGGTAAAAATTGCAGAGTATTGGCAGAGTAAGTATTGCAGATTATTGGCAGGGTATGTATTGCAGAGTATTGGCAGGGTGAGTACTGCAGAGTATTGTCAGGGTATGTATTGCAGAGTATTGGCAGGGTATTGCAGAGTATTAGCAGGGTATGTATTAAAGAGTATTGGCAGAGTAAGTATGGCAGAGTATTGCAGAGTAAGTATTGCAGAGTATTGGCAAGGGTATGTATTGCAGAGTATTGGCAGGGTATTGCAGAGTATTGGCAGGGTATGTATTGCAGAGTATTGGCAGGGTATTGCAGAGTATTGAAGACCCGGATATGTTTGTCAGGCCTTCTCCCACCAGGGTACTGTACTATGGAATAGCCTACCCTGTCGAGCTCCAGGAGGCCCCAGCTATTCTGGACTTCCGCAGGTTACTGAAGATTTGGCTTTTCACGCAGGTGTTTCCTGTGTAGTCTCTTTTTTCTGCCACTCTGTGCTGCTTCTGGTCCCTGGGCCCTCTTTTCCAGGATCTTTGCTATGCGCGTCAGGACCCTTCGGGGTAAGACCAGGGGTCAAGTCCTGGGGAAAAAAGTGTGGGAACTCCCACACAAGATCCACTCCCCCAGCAAAAAAAAAGTACGCTCATATGCATATATATTTCACAGAAAATACAGTACAACATTTATTGTAAAGTGCCAGTTTAAAAAAAAAACTAAATAAGTTAACTTTTCAAACAAAATAATCAACACAATGGGTGATGATCTTTCCCTCGCAGGGAATTTCTAACACAAATACACCCTGTTCCAAATTCTGTTACACAGCACATTAGAAAATATTCCACAAACTGGAATAACGTTGCCCTTGCTGTTTAAGATTATCAACTTTCTGAGATTTATTATCATCTGCGCTGCGATGTGTTGTCAGCCATTTTGTGACATATGGCAAAGGATACCATAAATGCAGAGTAAGTATTGGCAGGGTAAGTATTGCAGAGTAAGTATTGGCAGAGTAAGTATTGGCAGGGTATTGCAGAGTAAGTATTGCAGAGTATTGGCAGGGTAAGTATTGCAGAGTATTGGCAGAGTAAGTATTGCAGAGTATTGGCAGGGTAAAAATTGCAGAGTATTGGCAGAGTAAGTATTGCAGATTATTGGCAGGGTATGTATTGCAGAGTATTGGCAGGGTGAGTACTGCAGAGTATTGTCAGGGTATGTATTGCAGAGTATTGTCAGGGTATTGCAGAGTATTAGCAGGGTATGTATTAAAGAGTATTGGCAGAGTAAGTATGGCAGAGTATTGCAGAGTAAGTATTGCAGAGTATTGGCAAGGGTATGTATTGCAGAGTATTGGCAGGGTATGTATTGCAGAGTATTGGCAGGGTATTGCAGAGTATTGGCAGGGTATGTATTGCAGAGTATTGGCAGGGTATTGCAGAGTATTGCAGACCCGGTGTGGTGGTCAGGCCTTCTCCCACCAGGGTGCCCTACTATGGAATAGCCTCCCCTGTCGAGCTCCAGGAGGCCCCCGCTATTCTGGACTTCCACAGGTTACTGAAGATTTGGCTTTTCACGCAGGCGTTTCCTGTGTAGTCTCTTTTTTCTGCCACTCTGTGCTGCTTCTGGTCCCTGGGCCCTCTTTTCCAGGATCTTTGCTATGTGCGTCAGGACCCTTCGGGGTAAGACCAGGGGTCAAGTCCTGGGGAAAAAAGTGTGGGAACTCCCACACAAGATCCACTCCCCCAGAAAAAAAAAAGTACGCTCATATGCATATATATTTCACAGAAAATACAGTACAACATTTATTGTAAAGTGCCAGTTTAAAAAAAAACTAAATAAGTTAACTTGTCAAACAAAATAATCAACACAATGGGTGATGATCTTTCCCTCGCAGGGAATTTCTAACACAAATACACCCTGTTCCAAATTCTGTTACACAGCACATTAGAAAATATTCCACAAACTGGAATAACGTTGCCCTTGCTGTTTAAGATTATCAACTTTCTGAGATTTATTATCATCTGCGCTGCGATGTGTTGTCAGCCATTTTGTGAGATATGGCAAAGGATACCATAAATGCAGAGTGAGTATTGGCAGGGTAAGTATTACAGAGTAAGTATTGCAGAGTAAGTATTGCAGAGTATTGGCAGGGTAGGTATTGCAGAGTATTGTCAGGGTAAGTATTGTCAGGGTAAGTATTGCAGAGTAAGTATTGGCAGGGTAAGTATGGCAGAGTAAGTATGGCAGAGTAAGTATTAGCAGAGTAAGTATTGCAGAGTATTGGCAGAGTAAGTATTGCAGAGTATTGGCAGGGTATGTATTGCAGAGTATTGGCAGGGTGAGTACTGCAGAGTATTGGCAGGGTGAGTACTGCAGAGTATTTGCAGGGTAAGTATTGCAGAGTAAGTATTGGCAGAGTACGTATTGGCAGGGTATTGCAGAGTAAGTATTGCAGAGTATTGGCAGGGTAAGTATTGCAGAGTATTGGCAGAGTAAGTATTGCAGAGTATTGGCAGGGTAAAAATTGCAGAGTATTGGCAGAGTAAGTATTGCAGATTATTGGCAGGGTATGTATTGCAGAGTATTGGCAGGGTGAGTACTGCAGAGTATTGTCAGGGTATGTATTGCAGAGTATTGTCAGGGTATTGCAGAGCATTAGCAGGGTATGTATTAAAGAGTATTGGCAGAGTAAGTATGGCAGAGTTTTGCAAAGTAAGTATTGCAGAGTATTGGCAAGGGTATGTATTGCAGAGTATTGGCAGGGTATGTATTGCAGAGTATTGGCAGGGTATTGCAGAGTATTGGCAGGGTATGTATTGCAGAGTATTGGCAGGGTATTGCATAGTATTGGCAGGGTATTGCAGAGTATGGACAGGGTATTGACTGTGGGTAAGACCACAGTATATTAAGATTCCTTTCAACTCAACTCAACTCAAAGGGCCTGGTAATGGGGTATGTTGGAACCCCATCCCGTTTTTCCAATGACTTTTATGTATATTGCAGAGACCTGACAATTCATTAATAGCCGCTAGTACTTTTAAATGACTTTGTTTTCCTTTAGAAATGTCATTTTGCACTCAGACTGTTGTAAACACGGCAAACATGCGCCCTTTTACAGGCATACTATAGACACCCCCCAGGTACGAAATTCCAAGAAATATAAGTAAGTATGGCAGAGTAAGTATTGGCAGAGTAAGTATTGCAGAGTATTGGCAGAGTAAGTATTGCAGAGTACTGGCAGGGTATGTATTGCAGAGTATTGGCAGAGTGAGTACTGCAGAGTATTGGCAGGGTGAGTACTGCAGAGTATGAGAGTGAAGCTACCCTTTATTGCTGGTGTTCTGTTTCTGTAATACAGGCATCTGCAGCAGTTAAAGTGGGTGTTGTGTGCCTCCTGCACAGTATACACCTGAAGCTATCCTTTATTGCTGGTGTTCTGTTTCTGTAATACAGGCAGGGCAGCCACCAGAAATTTTTTGGCCTCTTACACAGCTTTAGGCTTGGGCCCCCTGGGCCTGACCACTAACATTTCCCTGGGCCTGCCCACTGGCCATCCCACCGAGTCGTTCGGTGCACCCACTTTTGTTTTAACACTCTTACAACTTACTATATGAGAATAAATCCAATCCATTAAAAGAGACATCCCCATATATTCAGCAAAGAGATGGCCCAACCCAGGAAAGAGACAGTCCAATCCAGCAAAAGAAATTTCAATCAGGCAAGGAGACATCCCAACTTAGAATAGAGACATCCACACAAGTTCAGCAAAGAGACATCCTCATATATTCAGCAAAGAGACATCCCAATTCAGCAAAGAGAGAGCCACATATATTAAGAAAGGAGACATCCCCATCCAGCAAAGGGACGTTCCAGTCCACCTAAGTGATGGTCCAATCCAACAGGGACATCCCCATATAGCAAGAAGAAGCCCCATATAGCAAATAGCCCAATTCAACAAAGAGATAGCCACATCCAGCAACATTGTCAATTAATTTACCATTGTGATGTCTAACAACTTGTCTCCAGACCAGTCTACAGCGAGTTGAACTGAAATTGGCATGGCGGCCAAACCAGCATCTAGTCTGCAAAGAGAGATGGAGTGCAGATTATACCACTCCACCTTCCCCTTGCAGCTAGACCTAAGTGAGCTGCATCAGCTCACTCAGTGGCCTCCCTGCTTTAGCAATTGCTAGTTACCACAGCAACAACAACTCGTTGGGTGGGTCTCAGGCGCCTGGGCCTTTTGGGACACCCGGGCCCCCTACATGTGTATGGGCTGTCCCCCCTGGTAGCTGCCCTGCATACAGGCATCTGCAGAAGTTAGAGTGCGTGTTGTATGCCTCCTGCACAGTATACACCTTATTGCTGGTGTTCTGTTTCTGTAATACAGGCATCTGCAGCAGTTCAAGTGGGTGTTGTGTGCCTCCTGCACAATATACACCTGAAGCTACCCTTTATTACAGGTGTTCTGTTTCTGTATAACAGGCATCTTCAGAAGTTAGAGTGGGTGTTGTATGCCTCCTGCACAGTATACACCTGAAGCTACCCTTTATTACTGGTGCTCTGTTTCTGTAATACAGGCGTCTGCATCAGTTTGAGTGGGTGTTGTGTGCCTCCTGCACAGTATACACCTGAAGATACCCCTTATTGCTGGTGTTCTGTTTCTTTAATACAGGCATCTGCAGCAGTTCAAGTGGGTGTTGTGTGCCTCCTGCACAGTATACACCTGAAGCTACCCTTTATTACTGGTGTTCTGTTTCTGTAATACAGGCAGCTTCAGAAGTTAGAGTGGGTGTTGTATGCCTCCTGCACAGTATACACCTGAAGATACCCTTTATTACTGGTGTTCTGTTTCTGTAATACAGGCATCTTCAGAAGTTAGAGTGGGTGTTGTGTTCCTCCTGC
Source organism: Lithobates pipiens (assembly GCF_037356315.1). NCBI lineage: Eukaryota > Metazoa > Chordata > Amphibia > Anura > Ranidae > Lithobates > Lithobates pipiens. The sequence goes on from NW_027507903.1 coordinate 665,269,740, forward strand.
ACAGTATACCCCTGAAGCTACCCTTTATTACTGGTGTTCTGTTTCTGTAATAGAGCCATCTGCAGAAGTTAGAGTGGGTGTTGTGTGCCTCCTGCACAGTATACACCCGAAGCTACCCTTTATTACTGGTGTTCTGTTTCTGTAATACAGGCATTTTCAGACGTTAGAGTGGGTGTTGTGTGCCTCCTGCAAAGTATACACCTTATTGCTGGTGTTATGTTTCTGTAATACAGGCATTTGCAGCAGTTAAAGTGGGTGTTGTGTGCCTCCTGCAGGGTATACACCTGACGCTATCCTTTATTGCTGGTGTTCTGTTTCTGTAATACAGGCACCTGCAGAAGTTAGAGTGGGTGTTGTGTTCCTCCTGCACAGTATACACCTGAAGATACCCCTTATTGCTGGTGTTGTGTTTCTGTAATACAGGCATCTGCAGCATTTACAGTGGGTGTTGTGTGCCTCCTGCAGAGTATACACCTGAAGCTACCACTTATTGCTGGTGTTGTTCTGTTTCTGTAACACAGGCAGGCAGCTGCAGTAATTACGGTCAGTGTACTGTGTCATTTGCTCAGTGTGCACCTAAAGCTACCCAATTGCTGTTTTTCCCATCTCCTTGCAAGCCATTACTATGTATGGAAGGCCAACAAGGAGAGGCAGACAGTTACGAGCCAATAAAAGAGGGCAAGCAGGCTCTGTGTCTAGAGACAACTGTGCTGGTCGTGGACGCGGTGCATCGTCATCAGCACGTGGCCATGGGACACGCTTATCCTTATTTTTGGCAGCTGGACGTGTTGAGCCGCATCATGCCGAAGACTTGGTAGCGTGGATGACCAAGCCCTCCTCATCCTCCTCATCCTCACTCACCCAGGCTCAGGGTACTAGCAAAGCAGCTGGCAACGCATCGTCTTCCCTCGTCTCAATGTCATCAGTGACTCCTTCCCTAGACCCACCACGTCCTCCAGAGCAGTCCCCCAAACTGTTTGAGTGCAGTGTTGGGTACATGCTCCAGGAGGATGCCCAGCGTTTTGAATGCTCGGATGATGATACCCAGCTAATGGAAGGCATTAGCGTGACGCAGAGAGAGGGGATGCTCAAGAAGGAGAGCAAACTGGCAGTCATGTTCCACAAGCTGCAGCACACTGCCAGGTTTGCTCCAGTGATGAAGAGGGAGGGGATGATGAGGTCACTGACTCCACGTGGGTCCCTGATAGGAGAGAGGAGGAGGAGGAGGCACATCTCCAATGAGGCAGGATGCCCTCCGGGGGCCAGCTTAGGGGCAGCACACCGACTGAATCACACCGCAGAGCTCCGCCTGTGCAGGGCGCTGACTCTGCACGTTATTACAAAGGTTCTTTGGTGTGGGCCTTTTTGAGACGAGTGCATCAGATCGCACCGCTACTATTTGCAACATATGTCTCAAGCGTATCTCACGTGGCCAAAACATCAGTCGCTTGGGCACCACATGCTTGACCAGAGATATGTTGACCTGCCATGCAGCTCGTTGGCAAGCGTACCTTAAAGACCCACACCAAAGAACAAAGCGGACCTCTCCTTGCTCCTCATCAGCTGGGATCTCCAACCCCACTAGACCTTCAGTCCTCTCTGAAACCTGCTCTGAGAGGAATAAAGGTGTTGAATTTGGTGTGTCACAGCCAAGTGCTTGCGGACACTCTGCTAGCAGTACACTGATGTCCGCTTATAGCAGGCAAATTTCCCTGCCCCAGCTGCAGGACCGTCGAAAAAAAGTTCACTCCCAGCCATCCACATGCCCAGTGGTTGAATTCTAGCTTGGCTAAATTGCTAGCACTTCAACTGCTGCCTTTTCAGTTGGTAGACTCGGCCCCCCCTGAGTTTGTGCAATGTGTGATTCCTCAGGTACCCAGGCTTACAGGATGTCCTGAGGCAGGCCAGGAAAGTCTGTGTGCATTTCTGCCGATCATATAATATCAGTGCTCAGCTAGCTGAGCTCCAAAAGGAGTTGAACCTGCCCAAGAACCGCTTTATATATGTGACATACCCACCAGGTGGTACTCAATGTTGGCCATGCAGCAGCAGCTGCACACACAGCAGAGGGCCATCAATGAGTACCTGTGTGACCACGGCACCAGGACAGGGTCAGGGGAGCTCGATTTTTTTTTCATCACGACAGTGGGGCATGATCAGGGATGCATGCACTGTCCTGTCACCATTTGAGGAGGCCACGAGGATGGTGATCAGTGACAGTGCATGCATCAGTGACACTGTACCTCTTGTCCACCCGTTGGAGCATACACTGCGTGGAATAATGGACAGGGCACTTGAGGCAAAACAGAGGCAGGAAAAGTAGGACTTCCTTGCCTCTCAAGGCCCCCTTTATCCAGATAGTGTTCCTGCTGTCCCACCCATCACACAGGAAGAGGACACGGAGGAGGAGGAGGAGGATTGTGTCAATATGGAGGTGGAGCCTGGCAGCAGTCTTGTAGGGATGATTTACAGTCCCAAGAAACCTGTGGACTTGTACGTGGCTGGGAGGAGGTGGCTGCGGATCATGTTGTCCTTAGTGACCCAAAGGACTCCGGACCGAATGCCTCAGCTTACGTACGCTGCATGGCCTCCTTGATCCTGCAAAGCCTGCGTAAGGATCCTCTTATTCTTCGGATCAAGGAGAGGGACCATTACTGGCTGGCCACTCTGCTTTATCCACGGTACAACGGTAAGGTTGTGGACCTTATCTTGCCATCACAGAGGGAGCAGAGGATGAGACATCTCCGGGGAGGCCTTGCAGAAAGGTCCATGCAATGCGTTCCCAGACACTGGGAGGTTACAAACTTCTGGTCCTGGACAACGTGTTGCTGAGGCTTCGGTCAGTAACAGAAGGAGTGGTGGAGAAGGTGGCCATCTGACCGATGCGTTCAGATAATTTTTTAGTCCGCAGCCCCAAGGTATGATCGGTTCCAGCAACCATCGCCAGCGTCTGATTTACATGGTGCAGGAATACCTAGGGGCAAGGTCAGACTTGGACACCTTTCCCACCGAAAATCCTCTGGCTTACTGGGTCTTGAGGATGGATCACTGGCCAGAGCTTGCACAGTATGCAATTGAGCTAATGGTCTGTCCTGCATCCAGCGTTCTTTTGGAAGGCACCTTCAGTGCTGCTGGTGGCTTTGTTACCGATCACAGGGTGCTCCTGTCCCCCGACTCAGTTGATCGACTGACCTTCATCAAGATGAATCAGTCTTGGATCACCACCAGCTACCAAGCACCTGAAGCTGATGTAACCGAATAATTTTTTTTGAAAGGTCCCATCCCTTTAAGACTGCCTATGCTGATGCTGAGTAGGGATGAGCCGAACACCTCCCAGTTCGGTTCGCACCAGAACCTGCGAACGGACCGAAAGTTCGCACGAACGTTAGAACCCTATTAATTACAATGGACTTGAACATTCGAAATCTAAAGTTCTAATTCTAATGGCCAATATGCATATGTTATTGTCCTAAAAAGAGTTTGGGGACCCGGGACCTGCCCCATGGGACATGTATCAATGCAAAAAGAAGTTTTAAAAACTGATGTTTTTCTGAAGCAGTCATTTTAATGATGCATAAAGTGAAAAAAAGTGAAATATTCCTTTAAATATCATACCTGGGGGGTGTCTGTAGTATGCCTGTGAAGTGGCATGTGTTTCCCATGTTTAGAACAGTCCCTGCACAAAATGACATTTGTAAAGAAAAAAAAAGCCATTTAAAACTGTTTGCGGCTATTAAAGCATTAGTTAAGTAATTATTAGGTAATCTCTTTTCCTGGCAATATGGAGGAAAATCTTTGAGAAAAATGGCATGGCTACCCCATCACCCCCCTACCCCAGCCCATAACCAGCCCCTATCGGTCTTGTATGGATATTAAAGGGAACCCCGCACACAAAATATGTTATGTTAATGTTAGGCAGATGCCTGTGTTGCACAAATGAACTACACAACACCAGCAATGGGGGGGGGGGGGTAGATTCAGGTGTATGCTGTGCAGGAGGCACACCACACCCATTGTAACAGCGCTAGGTTAGGAAACAAAGCAAAGCTGACACTGTCCCTGCCTATCCTGCTCTCTCCCTGAACACTACACTCACTGTAACAGTGCTATCTAAAGAAGTAAAGCACAGCTGACACTGTCCCTGCCTATCCTTCTCTCTATGAATGCCGCAACACATTACACAAGGCCGCCGCGCTGGCAGCCTTATATAGTGTGGGGCGTGTACTAAACCCCCTGATCTATAATTGGCCACAGGCATCCAATCTGTGGCCAATTATGGCTCTCCTTGCTGCCGGCGCTGTGATTGGCCAAGCATGCGGGGTCACAGTGCATGCTTGGCCAATCATCAGCCAGCACACTGCGACTGTGCATTGTGGGCCATTCATATCACACGAATTTGATGCAAACGGCCCACAAAGTTCTGTTTTTGATGAACGGACGAATGGCCGATGTTTTATTAGAACATGGGTTTGAATCAAACACTGGGCTCATACCTAATGCTGAGTGACTGTGCTGTTATGTTGACTGACTATCCTCTTCCTCCTTAATGATCCTGCTGATAGCTTGGAAGAACATTTTTGGTTCTGGGTGACGCCACCAGTGGCTAAGGCCCAATTTCTCAGCCCATGTTTAACAGGGGCATGTAATTAGAATTTTTAATGCAACGCTTTGCAGCAGGGCTCATTCCTGCACTCCAACTAGAGTATCTGGGAGAGGTTGCAGTGTTGTGGCACCAGCACCAGTGCCTAAGGCCCAATTTTTCAGCCCCTGTTTAACAGGGGCATGTAATTACAATTCTTGATATAATATTTCACAGCAGGGCCCATTCCTGCGCCCACCGAGAGTAACTGTGAGGACTTATAGTGTTGTGGCACCAGCACCAGCACCACCACTACAACCAACAAAGGCCCAATTTTTCTACCACTGTTTAACAATGGCATGTAATTACAATTCTTGATATAATCGTTCACAGCAGGGCGCTCCAGCGCCCACCAAGAGTCACTTTGAGGGCTTACAGTGTTATGGCAACACCAACACCTTAGGCCCACATTTCTGCAGAGCATATAGGGCAGGCACCTACTCTCAAATATCCAACTTACAAACGTCTCCTACTTGCAAACGGAAGGAGACAACAGGAAGGGAGATGAAAAAACAAGGGTGATAACCCTTTCCTATGTTTTCTAAAAAGCTTAAAAATAGATTTTTTGACTGGAGCTACACTTTAAAAATGTACCAGTTCAAAATTACAAACAGATTCTACTTAACACAACAAACCTACACAGTCCCTGCCTTGTTTTTACCGCCTGTATTCCTGTTCTGAGTATATAGAGCCTGGGGGCCCTACGCATTTACTTTTTTTAATTTGGGTACGGGGTTCCCCTTAATATCTGTACAAGACCCAAATGGGCTGGTAATGGGCAAGGGGGGCTACCCATGCCATTTTTCTCAATGATTTTCATCCATATTGCCGGAAACCAGACATGACATTAAAACCGCAAGCAGTATTAAATTACTTTTTTTCCATTATTTCCGTCTGTCAGGGACTGTTCTAAACACGGGAAACATGCGCCACTTCACAGGCATACTATAGACACCCCCCTGGCATGATATTTAAAATAATATTTCACTTTTTTTTTTCACTTTAATTGTCTTTAACCACTTGCTTACTGGGCACTTAAACCCCCCTCAGTCCCAGACCAATTTTCAGCTTTCAGCGCTGATGCACTTTGAATGACAATTGCGCGGGCATACAACACTGTACCCAAATGAAATTTTTATCATTTTTTTCCCACAAATAGAGCTTTCTTTTGGTGGTATTTAGTTACAGCTCGGAGTTTTATTTTTTGCTAAACAAACAAAAAAAGATGCAAAAAAATAAAAAAAAAATCATGTTTTAATAGTTTGTTCTAAAATTTTGCAAACGGGTCATTTTTCTCCTTCATTGAAGTGCGCTGATTAGGCAGCACTGATAGGCTGCATTGGTGGGCACTGATGGGCTGCATTGGTGGGCACTGATAGGCTGCACTGGTGGGCACTGATAGGCATAGTTAAGGCGGCACTAATAGGCACAGATAAGGCGGCACCGATGGGCACAGATAAGGCGGCACAGATAAGATGGGCACAGATAAGATGGCACGGATGGGTGGCACGGATGGGTGGCACGGATGGGTGGCACGGATGGGTACCACTGATAGATGGGACTGATGGGCACTGATAGGTGGCACTGATAGGTGGCTCTGATAGGTGGCACTGCTGGGCACTGATGGGCGGCACTGCTGGGCACTGATGGGCGGCACTGGGGTGCAGCACCTTTGAGGCAGATTGTGGGCACTGTGGGTGGCACTGTGGGTGGCACTGCTGGGTGGCACTGTGGGTGGCACTGCTGGGTGGCACTGTGGGCACTGCTGGGTGGCACTGTGGGCACTGCTGGGTGGCACTGACGGGGGGCACTAACTTTTATTAAATTGGCACTGCAGGGGGCAGGTGGGCACTGGCAGGGGGCAGGTGAGCGCTTACATTACTGGCCGTGATCGGGACTGATGTCCCGATCACGGCCGCCAGTGATCGGGACTGATGTCCCGATCACGGCCGATCGGCGCGAGGAGGAATAATAGCCGATTACCGGCTCCATTCTATCACATGATCAGCTGTCATTGGCTGACAGCTGATCACGTGATAAGGGGTCGGGATCGACCCCTTGCACTGATCGGTGATCAGGCGAGTTTTATGGACTCGCCGATCACAGAGCGCGCCGCGCGCGCCCCTCAGGGGGCGCGCAGGCCGCTCGTACACGGGACGACGTCAATAGACGTAGTCCCGGAAATGTAGGTCCGCGCTAATGCCGTCATTTGGCAATAGCGCGGTACCGAAGTGGTTAAAATCAGTGCTCCCGAAAAAACTGCATTTTTTTTTTTTTGTCATTGACCCATGTCCCCTGGGGCAGGAGCCAGGTCCCCAAACCCTTTTTAGGACAATATCTTGCATATTAGCCATTAAAATTAGCACTTTTGATTTCGAAAGTCCGAGTCCCATAGACTTAATGGGGTTCTAAAGTTCATATGAATTTTCGGTCCGTTCGAAAGTTCTGGTGCGAACCGAACCGGGGGGTGTTCAGCTCATCCCTACTGGTGAGATAAGACCTGAAACACTAAAGCTCCTATGATAAAAATCCATAATCCTCTAGGCCTGGTTAGCAATAAGGTACAAACTTATAGGGTTGGTTATATCAAAGTCATGGACCTCTAAGACTGGTGAAAAAGAACACATGGATTTTTAGTACTGGTGACATTCAAGACACAGGCCTCTGGGGCTGTTCTGTTATAGCACATGTTCCTCTAAGCCCCTGTACACACGGTCAGACATTCCGATGGAAAATGTCCGATCGGACCGTGTTGACGGATAATCTGACCCATGTGTGGGCTCCATCGGACTGGACTATAACATTTTCCATCATCATGGTTTTTAGAGAATTTCCGATCGGACAAAGTGCCACGCATGCTCAGATCAAATTCCTAGACCAAAGCTATTGGCTACTAGCCTGAACGTAGTCCCATCATAACGAAATAACGTCATCACGTTCTGAACGATGCAGTATGCAATACCAGTTTCGGACAAAATCCGACGGATTTGGTTGTCGGAATGTCCGACCGTGTGTACAAGGGCTAAGACTGGCAAGAACAAATGCACAGCTTTGTTGACTATAGAGACTAATGGAATATAAAACATGGTCATCTAGATGGAGCTGGTTACAAGATGTGGTCCACTAATGCTGATTTGAAATAAGATTTGTTCCTATTCCTTTAGGACTGGTAATTAATGACAAGGAATGGGTCCAAATAAACTTACTGGACAGCCGCAGTACAGTTCTGGATATGGTGACAAAACTCATTAGACATCCTCTTGTGACAATGTATTATTATAGTTACAGGTCTCCACTTCCTCCGGGGAGCTTCTCGGCTACATTATCAAAAAGTGGACAAGTTTTACCTTAAGCTTCGACATCTTGGATTCATTGAGGCATGTTTGTTTTAAAGTAAAAGGTCCAGGATGGGGGGAAGGCTTCATGTCAGACCTCCATTATAAGGTTAGTCTATCAACAAGTATCAAATATTTTTTTCTTTAGAAATAATACTTGTAGAAAATGTTATTGGGTTGCCTCTGTACGCTGGTTGAGGTGAACATCTGCCATGCTTTCTACTCACTGTGGGCTTCTTTTTTAACCTGACTCTGATATAAAAATGACAAACATAATATATGTTAATGCCTTTTTTGTGTTTTTGCAGTCTTATTTTTTAGTAACATTTGTAGCCACAGCAGGAAGGTGAAGAACAAGTCAATTGTTTTTTGAAATAATATAGTGCAAGGTGGCAATGAGCAATAGCTAGTGAGCATGAGCAGTGTTACAAGATTGTTTTCAGGGTTGGCGACCAAAGGGAACAATGAATTAGCAGTGATATGGATGTACTGTGGTGTACAGAGGTGTGCTTTAAAATGTGCATTACCATTGGCTTTGTGAGACCAAAAACAGAAGAGTGCAAAACAAATGAATGGAGTTTAGAAAAAAAGTTATAAGGTCAACCTGGTCATGCCAAAGTCACAAGACCATGTGCCGATCAAAAATAGTCATCTCCTCCTTATTAAAGAGGAAGTAAACCCTGATGAGTTTACTTCCTCTTTCATTCCCTGCAAATGCAAAGCATAATGGACTACTATGCATCGAATCGCATCGCATAGTAGCCTATTATGTGTCACTTACCTGACACAGGAGCCAGTGAAGTCGCCGCTGTCCCCTGTAGTCCGCCGCATCCATCTTCTTGGTGGGGTCTCGCAGCTCCGCCGCTGTCAATCGGCGAAGCCTTGATGACGTCATTCCCACGCTTGCGCACGGGAGCCGACACGCGCGGTAGCTCCGTCTCTGAGAATGCCGCTCTCAGTGCGCCTATGCGCCAATGTCTATGGAGCATGCGCCGTAGACAGCGGTGCCTGTTTTCGGGCAAATATCTCCTAAACCTTTATGGTTTAGGAGATATTTCTTGGACCTACAGGTAAGCCTTAATCTAGGCTTACCTGTAGGTCAAAGTGGTTTGTAAGGGTTTACAACCACTTTAATGGCAAGGTGGGAGGAGGTGCCGATTTTTGTGGTCTAGGGTTATGTGTGGCTCTCCTAGTTTAGTGTGAATGTTCAAATAAATATGGGTTGGGCCTTTTTGAACCAATCCATCCATTGTTGTGTGCTATTTTGGGCAGAAAGCCTTCCACCGAGGCGTACATGCGTTCATACATTCCGTGTAGCTGTGTCGCTCGAAAAACTTCTGTATATGAAAGCTGATCTGAGGATTTCCAATTACGGGCTAGGGTCAGTCTTACCGCTAGGCATATATGTGTGACAATACATCAGAGACTATGTGGGTAGTTCTTGATTCCAATATTGAGGATTGCCAGTTCTGGGGTTGGTGGCGTGGTAATGTGTGTGACCTCTGATATTAGGTGAAATGTATCTTTCCAGAATAGAGCTAGTTTAGGGCAGGCCCACACATATATGATATAAGGTCCCTGGTAGTCCACAGTGTCTCCAACAAGTAGGCTCTGCAGTTGAGTTGTACGTGTGGAGCTGTGCGGGGGTAATGTACCATCTAAGGTTCATCTTATACCTAAGTTGCCAGAGGTTAGCGGATTTTGTTGCTGAGTGAGTGGCTCACAGTGCGTTTTGCCATTGTTGCAGGGAATACGAGGTCCCCGTGTCCTTTTCCCATTTTAACATGGGGGACAGTTTTCCGAAAGTGGTTTTGCCTTTCAATATGGCGTAGAAAAGCGTAATACCTTTGGCTGACGTTTTGCTACCTGACAGGTATTGCCATGCTTCTATCGGAATGTTTATGCGGAGATAGGGAGTTCGCATTAAGCACTGAGTTATTTGGACATATTTAAAGTAATCTTTTGCGGGGAGTCAAAAACACTCGTTGGTATACAGGTCTGCAATTTGAGTTAAACCTTTTTCTTTCCATGAAGTTATATGTATGTCCCGGATCAGTAAATTGAGTATTTCTATGGGGAGGGGAATTTCGCAGGTTTTGGTAGTTGTGTTCAGGTTAGTAAGTGAGCGAACGTCGCCGTCGATGCTTTTATGGTTGGAGATACGCCGGTGTATAAGACGACCGGACATATAAGACGACCCCCTAATCTTACAGTTGTTTAAGCATTTTTTTTTGTACTTACCGTATAAGACAACCCCCTTCCGAGGCTTTCAACGCTTGATATTTCGTCCTTCTTGCTGGAGCAGGAGCTGGCGCCATATCCTTCTTCCTGCTTTTGTTGGAACCAATCACGGCGAGTGATGTATTCTATTAATGAATACAAAGCCTTCTTGGATTGGCAGAGGCTTTATCATCATCAGCCTGCGCCTCTCAACCTCTGTCAATCCAAGCAGGCTACTGAGTAGCCTGCTCGGATTGGCAGAGGTTGTTACTCCAATCTGAGCAGGCTCTGTATTAATTTGAATACATCGCTCACCGGGATTGGCTCAGCGGTATATACTGTATGTAGCTGACGCTACATACAGTATTACTGAACCCTCAGCAGGCATCCGAGTGGCTGATCTGGCGTATAAGACGACCCCCGATTTTTGGCCAATTTTTTTAAGTGTAAAAGGTCGTCTTATATGCCGGAAAATACGGTAGGTGTTTATCAGTTTTCTTTATTTTAGGTGTGGTTAGTAGCCAGATCTTTAGGTTTTTGCCTGGTACTTGGAAAGCTTCAATAGAGCTCCAGTGGTTATTAGGGTCAGGAGTAAACCATGCTGTGTGCCAGTACTGCCGCAATATATTAATCTCTAATATAAAAATATCCTATCCCACCCACTTCTTTGTGTTTTGTTAGGATGTGTTGTGCTAGAAGGGATTGAACCTGTGTAAAGAAGGATGATGGTATAGGAATGGGTAGTGCCCTAAATAAGTAAAACAGTTTAGGGCACGTTTAAGGGAAGTTTAAGCATTTTGAATGCTGTGAGTCTACCTGAGCTGGAGAGCGTTAGTTTGGATATTTTTTCTAAGTCTTTAGGAAGAGTGTTTAGGAAAGGAATGAAATTGGTTCTTTACAGAGCTGCTATGGTGCTTGTGAGGGTAGTGCCAAGGTAATTGTGAGATTCTTTAGACCATGCATATTGATAGTTACTTTGCAAATAGTGTTGTTGCTTTGACATTTCTAGAGGTAGTATGTATGACTTAGATATGTTAATTTTATAATATGAGACACAACCGAATTCATCCAGTATTGTTTGCACCGAAGCCAGGGAGGAGGTAGGGTTGGTTAGTGAAAATATCACGTCATCAGCGAAGAGGCTGATCTTGTGCTCTGTATCGCCGACGCTGATACCCGAAACGTTCACTTGAGACCTGACTTTTGCTGCAAGGGGTTCAATCATCAGGTCAAATATTAAGGGTGAAAGGGATGAACAATAAACTTGAGCTGAAGGGGAGGAGTAGAGAGCTAAGATTGCTAAAAGGATATGTCCCTGAAAGCCAAATTTTTCTAACGTAATTTTCAAATACTGCCAGTGAACCCTATCAAATGCCTTCTCCGCGTCTAAAGACGTCCCTTGATGAAGCCTGACTGGTCAGGGTGAATCAGTACTGGCAACAAGTCAATCAGCCTGTTTGCTAATACCTTTGCATATAGTTTTACATCATGGTTAAGTAGTGAGATAGGACGGAAATTTTGTGTTAAGTTAGGCTCCTTCCCTGGCTTCAGTATCGTAATAATTAAAGCTTTCAGCATTTGCTGGGGGAAAGAGGCCAAGGAGGCAGCTGAATTGAACAGAGGGGTAATATACTCCGTAAGTAAGTGGCTAAATTGTTTATAGTACTCTCCCAGAAAACCATCAGGCCCAGGTGCTTTGTTGTTTGGTGGTGCTTTGTTGTTTGGTAGTGCTTTAATGGCATTTGCAATTTCTTCTGATGTGATCGGGGCATTAAGCTCATCTAGTTGAAGTGGAGTTAGACTAGGTAGGTGGACCGAGTCTAAGAAGGTCTTTATTTGCATGGGTGTGGGTTGGTACTGGCATATTTAGTCTTTCAGATTGTAAAGTTTACTATAGTATGCACTAAATGCATTTGCAATGTCTTGCGGGTTGGTCAATTTGGAATTTGTAGTGGGATGGTAAACAGAGGGAATGGGAGATTTGGTGAAATGGCCCTTGATCTGGTGGGAGAGTAATTTACCCGACTTATTTCCTTCAGCGTAGAACCTCATTTTGAGTCGTTTCTGGAATCTGTCGTGTGTTTCCAATAAAAAGAGCTCTGAGGTCTAGTCTGAGCACTATTAATTGAGATTTAAGTGCTTGTGTGGGATGTTGTTTGTTAAGGAGATCAATTGATTGGATGTCTGCTAGGAGTTTGTTCATTCGCTGCCTCCTCTGCCTCCTATCCCTAGCTCCCAGTTGAATAAAGAGTTCATAAAACAGTCTTTGTTTTGCGTAAAGAATGACACTAGATTGTCGTGTAGTATTTGGGCATATGGTTCGGATTGCAGTATCCTGGTATTTAGCCTCCAAAGATATGCAGGGGTGACTTTGGCAGTGTCCTCTATAGTTATACTCACAGGTAGGGATGAGCCGAACACCCCCCGGTTCGGTTCGCACCAGAACTTTTGAACGGACCCCAAATTCATACGAACGGTAGAACCCCATTGAAGTCTATGGGACTCAAACGTTTGAAATTAAAAGTGCTAATTTTAACGGCTAATATGCAAGATACTGTCCTAAAAAGGGTTTGGGGACCTGGCTCCTGCCCCAGGGGACATGGGTCACTGCAAAAAAAAGTTTTAAAAATGGCCGTTTTGGCGGGAGCACTGATTTTAATGACGATTAAAGTGAAAAAAAAAGTAAAATATTCCTTTAAATATGGTGCCTGAGGGGTGTCTGTAGTATGTCTGTGAAGTGCCACGTGTTTCCCGTGTTTAGAACAGTCCCTGCACAAAATGACATTAAACGGAAATAACGCCATTTAAAACTGCTTGCGGTTTTAATGTTATATCCAGTTCCTGCAATATGGTTGAAAATCATTGAGAAAAATGGCATGGGTAGCCCTCCCTGCCCATTACCAGCCTTTTTGGGTCTTGTACGCATATTAAGGGGAACCCCGTACCCATATTAAAAAAAGGAAATACGTGTGGCCCCCAGGCCCTATATACTCAGAACAGCAGTATACAGGCGGTGCAAACAAGACAGGGACTGTGTAGGTTTGTTGTGTTAAGTTAAATCTGTTTGTAATTTTCAACTGGTACGTTTTAAAAGTGTATCTCCAGTCAAAAAAACTATTTTTAAGCTTTTTGGAAAACATAGGGAAGGGTTATCATCCCTGTATAATTTGTTTTGCCGTCCGTCTTTTTTCATCTCACTTGCTGTTGTCTCCTTCCGTTTGCAAGTAGGAGATGTTTGTAAGTTGGATGTTTGAAAGTAGGGGCCTGCCCTATATGCTCTGCAGAAATGGTGGAACAAGGTATTGGTTTTGCCACAACATTGTAAGCCCTGAAAGTGACTCTTGGTGGGCGCTGGAGCGCCCTGCTGTGAACGATTATATCAAGAATAGTAATTACATGCCATTGTTGAACAGTGGTAGAAAAATTGACCTTTGGTGGTTGTGGTGCTAGTGCCACAACACTATAAGTCCTCACAGTTACTCTGGGTGGGCACAGGAACGGGCCCTCCTGTGAAATATTATATCAAGAATTGTAATTACATGTCCCTGTTAAACAGGGGCAGAAAAATTGGACCTTAGGCACTGGTGCTGGTGCCACGACACTGCAACCTCTCCCATATACTCTAGTTTTAGTGCAAAAATTAGCTCTGCTGCAAAGCATTGCATCAAAAATTGTAATTCAACGCCCCTGTTAAACAGGGGCAGAAAAATTGGGCCTTAGGCACTGGTTCTGGTGCCATGACACTGCAACCTCTCCCATATACTCTAGTTTTAGTGCAGGAATTAGCCCTGCTGCAAAGCATTGCATCAAAAATTGTAATTAAACGCCCCTGTTAAACAGGGGCAGAAAAATTGGGCCTTAGGCACTGGTGCTGGTGCCATGACACTGCAACCTCTCCCATATACTCTAGTTTTAGTGCAGGAATTAGCCCTGCTGCAAAGCATTGCATCAAAAATTGTAATTAAACGCCCCTGTTAAACAGGGGCAGAAAAATTGGGCCTTAGGCACTGGTTCTGGTGCCACCACACTGCAACCTCTCCCATATACTCTAGTTTTAGTGCAGGAATTAGCCCTGCTGCAAAGCATTGCATCAAAAATTGTAATTAAACGCCCCTGTCAAACAGGGGCAGAAAAATTGGGCTGATGGCATCACCCAGAACCAGAAATGTTCTCCCAACATCAGCGGAGGAGGAAGAGGATAGACAATCAACATAACAGGACAGTCACTCAGCATCAGCATAGGCAGTCTTGAAGGGATGTGATATTTCAAAAAAAATTATTCGGTTACATCAGCTTCAGGTGCTTGGTAGCTGTGGGTGATCCAAGACTGATTCATCTTGATGAAGGTCAGTCGATCAACTGAGTCGGTGGACAGGTGCACCCTGTGATCGGTAACAAAGCCACCAGCAGCACTGAAGGTGCGTTCCGAAAGAACGCTCGATGCAGGACAGGCCAGTAGCTCAATTGCATACTGTGAAAGCTCTGGCCAGTGATCCATCCTCAAGACCCAGTAAGCCAGAGGATTTTCGGTGGGAAAGGTGTCCAAGTCTGACCTTGCCCCTAGGTATTTCTGCACCATGTAAATCAGACGCTGGTGATGGTTGCTGGAACCAATCATACCTTGGGGCTGCGGACTAAAAAATTGTCTGAAAGCATCAGTCAGACAGCCACCTTCTCCACCGCTCCTTCTGACCGATGCCTCAGCAACACGTTGTCCAAGACCAGGAGTTTGTAACCTCCCAGTCTCTGGGAACGCGTTGCACAGACCTTTCTGCAAGGCCTCCCGGAGATGTCTCATCCTCTGCTCCCTCTGCGATGGCAAGATAAGGTCGGCAACCTTACCCTTGTACCATGGATCAAGGAGAGTGGCCAGCCAGTAATGGTCCCTCTCCTTAATCCGAAGAATACGAGGATCCTTCCGCAGGCTTTGCAGAATCAGGGAGGCCATGCAGCGTAGGTTAGCTGAGGCATTCGGTCTGGAGTCCTCTGGGTCACTAAGGACAACATGATCCACAGCTACCTCCTCCCAGCCACGTACAAGTCCACGGGTTTCTTGGGACTGTAAATCATCCCTACAAGACTGTTGCTGCTGCTGATGCTGAGTGCCAGCCTCCACCTCCATGCTGACTCAATCATCCTCCTGGCCTGCTTCAGGACATCCTGTAAGCCCGGGTACCTGCCCAAGAACCGCTGCACCACCAGGTTAAGGACGTGAGCTACACAGGGCACATGGGTCAGTTGTCCCTGTCGGAGGGCGGAGAGGAGGTTGGTGCCATTGTCGCAAACCACCATTCCTGGCTTAAGCTGGCGTGGTGTCAACCACCTCTCGGCCTGCCCCTGCAGAGCTGACAAAACATCCGCCCCAGTGTGGCTCCTGTCCCCCAAAGAAACCAGCGCAAGCATGGCATGGCATCGTTTTGCCTGAGTACTTGCGTAGCCCCTGGAACGCCTACGGAGCACCGCTGGTTCTGAGGACAGAGCACTGGAAGAGGCCATGGAGGAAGAAGAAGAGGAGAGGGTGGAGGAGAGAGGTGTGTCACAACCAATAGTAGCATTTTGGAGGCATGGTGGCGGAACAACCTCCAACACTACTGCACCTTGTCCTGCATCCTTCCCAGCTGCTAGAAGAGTGACCCAATGGGCCGTGAAAGACAGGTAACGTCCCTGTCCATGCCTGCTGGACCATGAGTCAGCGGTAATATGCACCTTACCGCTGACCGCCCTGTCCAGCGAGGCAAGGACATTGCCTTCCACATGCCAGTAGAGAGCCGGAATCGCCTTCCATGAGAAAAGAATGCCGGTAGAGAGCCGGAATCGCCTTCCGTGAGAAAAAGTGGCGTTTGGGGACCTGCCACTGAGGAACCACACATTGTACAAACTCACGGAAGAGGGCCGAGTCTACCAACTGAAAAGGCAGCAGTTGAAGTGCTAGCAATTTAGCCAAGCTAGCATTCAACCACTGGGCATGTGGATGGCTGGGAGTGAACTTCTTTCGCCGGTCCAGCAGCTGGGGCAGGGACATTTGCCTGCTATAATCGAACGTAGGTGTACTGCTAGCAGAGTGCCCAGAAGCACTTGGCTGTGACACACCTAATTCTACACCTTCATTCCTCTCAGAGCAGGTTTCAGAGAGGACTTAAGGTCTAGTGGGGTTGGAGATGCCAGCTGATGAGGAGCAAGGAGAGGTCCGCTTTGTTCTTTGGTGTAGATCTTTGAGGTACGCTTGCCAACGAGCTGCATGGCAGGTCAACATATGTCTGGTCAAGCATGTGGTGCCCAAGCGGCTGATGTTTTGGCCACGCGAGATACGCTTGAGACATATGTTGCAAATAGCAGCGGTGCGATCTGATGCACTCGTCTCAAAAAAGACCCACACCAAAGAACTTTTAGAATAACGCGCAGAGGCAGCGCCCTGCACAGGCGGAGCTCTGCAGTGTGATTCAATCGGTGTGCTGCCCCTAAGCTGGCCCCCGGAGGGCATCCTGCCTCGTTGAACATGTGCCTCCCCCTCCTCCTCTCTCCTACCAGGCACCCACGTGGAGTCAGTGCCCTCATCATCCCCTCCCTCTTCATCACTGGAGCAAACCTGGCAGTATGCTGCAGCTTGTGGAACATGACTGCCAGATTGCTGTCCTTCTTGAACATCCCCTCTCTCTGCATTCACGCTACTGCCTTCCTCTAGCTGAGTATCATCATCAGAGCCTACAGAACGCTGGGCATCCTCCTGGAGCATGTACCCAACACTGTGCTCAAAGAGTTCAGGAGACTCCTCAGGAGTACGTGGTGGGCCTAGGGAAGGAGTCACTGATGATGACATTGAGAGGAGGGAAGACGATGCGTTGGCAGCTGCTTTTCTAGTACCCTGAGCCTGGGTGAGAGAGGATGAGGAGGATGAAGAGGGCTTGGTCGTCCACTCTACCAAGTCGTTGGCATGTTGCGGCTCAACATGTGCAGCTGCCGAAAAGGAGGACAATCGTGTCCCATGGCCACGTGCTGATGATGACGATGCACCGCGTCCACGACCAGCACTGTTGTCTCTAGACACAGAGCCTGCATGCCCTCTTTTATCGGCTCGCGCCTGTCTGCCTCTCCTTGCTGGCCTTCCAGACATGGTAATGGCCTGAAGGGAGTTGGGAAAACCAGCAATTGGGTAGTGTATATTGTGCTGGAGGCACACACAACTTCCATTAACTCCTGCAGATGGCAGATGGCTCAAATAGAGAAGAGCTATGTAGGTGGATATAGCAGTGTATACTGGGTTCAGAGCATGCAGACAGCATGCACAATCTCCTACCGCTGACTGCAAGCTCTATTTAAAACGAGCAAGATAGTTAGCTATATAGGTGGATATAGCGGTGTATACTGCGTTCAGAGCACGCAGACAGCACGCACAATCTCCTACCGCTGACTGCGAGATGCTGCCCCAGGCATTTCCCACGGACAGAAACAAAGTAGGTTTCGTGATATCCTTGCTTTCTGAGAGAGCCTTGGCCTGGGCTAACCCTCTCTGGGAGACGCAAAAACCTGTTGTCTTGAGTTACCCTCAGTTTGTGGCCTCCTTTGAATTGTATTTGACGTTCCCGCACTCTCCGCTTCTTCTGCCAAGTGCCTCATGTCCATCAAACAGAGTACGAGAACTGTTGCCGACTATGCCATTGAATTCCGTACTTTGGCAGCAGAGGTTGCTTGGAACAATGAGGCCCTCATGGCTGCTTTTTCTCATGGTCTCTCGGATTCCATCAAGGATGAGATAGCAGCCTGAGATATTCCCACTGAGCTGGAGAGCTTGATCTCGTTTGCCATCCTCGTTGGACCAGACTCAGAGAAAGACTTTCTCTTAAGGAGTGCTTGCAGAAAACTCCTGTACATTTGCCTCCGAGCTTTGTAGGCCCACCCATGCCTCCCTCACCTCCCATGCCTCCTGGTACCGAGTCGGTTAGTGAAGATGAACCCATGCACCTGGCCTTTACGCGTCTCACTATGGATGAGAGAGCCTTTAGGAAGAGGGAGAGATTGTGCCTTTATTGTGACCAGGCAGGTCACTTTTTGAAGTCTTGTCCTACCCGTCCAGGGAACGCCCGAACCTTGAGGTCCTCTCATGGACAGACCTTAGGTGGCGTTGTTTCGTCCCCAGTTATCCAGAAGGATAAGCCCCTAGTTTTGGTCACCCTTTCTTGGGCTGAGTCATCCATCGAGATACAGGCTTTAATCGACTCTGGGGCTGCAGGCCTGTTCATTGATGCTGCATTTGTTTCGCAGCACTCGATTCTGCTGCAGCTGCATGACACTCTTGATGGGAGACCTTTACAGTCTGCCCATGTGACTCATGAGACGGTTCCGTTATCCATAGCCGTAGGGGCTCTTCACCATGAGATAATCCAATTTCAAGTTATTTCCTCACCCAGGTTTCTGCTGGTTATTGGTTATCTTTGGTTACAGAGGCACAACCCCTCTTTTGATTGGCTCCGTGCTGAGGTTCTCTCCTAGTCACCACAATGCAGTGAGACATGGTTCCTGAAGGTATCCGAGGTCCTGTGCACCTCTTCACTCACCTCCCTCCCGGAGGAGTACCGCGATTTTAGCGATGTCTTTGATAAAGGTCAAGCCGGTAGTTTGCCTCCACACCGGTCATATGATTGCGCAATTGACCTTCAACCTGGAGCCACACCTCCTTGTGGCGGGGTTTACCCTTTGTCGGTCTTGGAGGATAAGGCCATGGGGGAGTATGTTGCTGACGCACTTTCTCGAGGTTTCATCCGCAAATACTCGTCTCCTGTTGGTGCTGGTTTCTTCTTTGTGAGGAAGAAGAGCGGTGAACTGAGACCTTGCATAGATTATAGGGGTCTCAATCGTGTTACGATTAAGAATGCCTACCCGATTCCATTGATTACAGAGTTATTTGACCACCTCAAGGGAGCAACCGTTTTCACGAAGCTTGACTTGAGAGGGGCATACAATCTTGTGCGCATTAAGGAGGGCGACGAGTGGAAAACTTTAATGCCAGAACAGGCCATTATGAATACCTGGTAATTGGTAATGCCTTTTGGCCTTTGTAACACCCCGGCAGTTTTCCAGGAATTTATTAATGATGTCCTCCGAGATTTATTGCAGTTATGTGTGGTGGTTTATCTCGATGATATCCTCATATTTTCTAAGTCCCTGGAGAGCCACCACACAAATGTCTGTCATGTGCTTCAGAAACTAAGAGAGAACAACCTCTATTGTAAACTGGAGAAGTGCGAGTTCCATTGTGAACAGGTTACCTTCATGTCATTTCCACTGCTGGTTTTTCGATGGACCCAGAGAAACTTTCGGCAGTCCTACACTGGCCTCGACCCGTGGGTTTATGTCCTCTGCAGCGTTTCCCGTGTTTTGCTAACTACTATCAGAAGTTTATTCATAACTTCTCATCTCTGGTCAAGCCCCTGGCTGATATGACCAGAAGGGACGTTAACCCACAGAGTTGGTCTCCGGAGTCCATTAAGGCCTTTGAGACTCTCAAGGCTGCCTTTGTTTCTGCTCCTGTGTTGGCACATCCTGATCCTACATTGCCTTTTATCCTAGAAATTGATGCTTCTGAGACTGGAGTTGGTGCCCTTCTGTCTCAATGTCCTAACTCTGAGAGCGCTATGCATCCGTGTGGCTACTTTTCCAAGAAATTGTCACCTGCTGAGTGCAATTATGAGATCGGTGGCATTGGTGAGCTGTTGGCGATCATTTTAGCCCTGAAAGAATGGAGACATCTCCTTGAAGGTACCACTGTGCCTCTTATTCTTACTGACCATAAGAATCTTACATTAATGTCTGAGGCTAAGCGACTCTCTTCCAGAAGGGTGCGATGGGCTCTTTTCTTGTCAAGCTTTAATTACATTATCTCATTCTTACCCGGTACTAAGAATTAAGGGCTGATGCCTTGTCACGACAATTTTCCTCCACTTCCAAGTCGTAGTCGCTTGATTCCTCCTGATCGTATTTTGGCTATGGTTCACACCAGTCTTACTTCTCCTTTGGGGGACAAAATTCTTGCTGCTCAGGTCCATGCTCCTCCTGAGAAACCTTGTGACCGCTGCTTTGTCCCAGAGAGTCTCCGTGCTGCTGTGCTCCAGACTTACCATTCTCCCAAGGCAGCTGGCCATCCTGGGAAGAATCAACTCATTTGGGCCATTTCCCAACAATTCTGGTGGCCTAGTCTATGGGCTGATGTTACTGCCTTCGTAGCTGACTGTCCCGTGTGTGCTCAGAGTAATACTCCACGACACCTTCCAGTGGGCCTCCTGCAACCCATACCCAATGGAGAGAGGCCCTGGACTCACCTGTCAATGGATTTCATTGTGAAGTTGCCCAACTCCCAAGGCAACACTGTTATCCTTATGGTGGTTGACTGGTTCTGAAAGATGTGTCATTGTATACCACTTAAGAAGTTGCCTACCTCTAAGGAACTGGCTTCCATTTTTGCTCAGGAGATCTTTTGCTTACATGGGCTACCCAAGGTGATTGTCTCAGACAGGGGCAGTCAGTTTGTCTCTCGGTTCCGGCGAGCCTTTCGTGCACAGTTGGGAATCCAGCTTGCGTTCTCTTCTGCCTATCACCCGCAGTCTAATGGGGCCGCAGAGCGAGCCAATCAGTCCTTGGAGCAATTCCTATGTTGCTATATTTCTGACCACCATAACAACTGGTCAGACCTATTATCATGGGCATAGTTTGCTCACAACAGTGCCTTGAATTCTGCCTCCCGATTGTCTCCATTTATGGCGAATTATGGTTTCCAACCTTCCATGTTGCCTGACTTGTTTGTTCCGTAGAGTATTCCGGCATTAGAGGAGCATCTCTGTGGTCTTCGTTCCACTTGGGTACAAGTCCAGGAGGCTTTGCGTCATGCTAATGATAGGTACAGACTCCATGCTGACCGCAGACGCCTGCCTGCGCCTTCCTACCAGGTTGGGGACAGGGTCTGGCTATCATCTCTCAACCTCCGGCTTCGTGTTCCCTCACTGAAGTTTGCACCTGGGTTCATTGGGCCTTTCCGTATCCTTCGCAGGATTAACCCAGTGGCTTACGCGTTGGACCTTCCTCCTAGTATGCACATCTCAAATGTGTTTCATGTCTCCTTATTGAAACCATTGATCTGTAACCGATTTACCACCTCGGTGCCACGCCCTCACCCTATTCAGGTTGAGAAGTATGAGGTACAATCCATTGTTGACTCCCGTAGGTTCCGTGGGCACATACAGTACCTGGTGCATTGGAAGGGGTACGGTCCTGAGGAACGCTCCTGGTTTTCATCCTTGGACCTACATGCCTCTGTACTTCTCCACGAGTTCCATAGACGGTTTCCCCTCAAGCCCGGTGGCCCTCAGAGGGAGAGGGGTCATTGAGGAGGTCACTGTCAGGGCTGGCTTAGCCCTTCCTTCTCTGGGCTGGCTGCTCAGC
This sequence comes from Lithobates pipiens, assembly GCF_037356315.1. Lineage (NCBI taxonomy): Eukaryota > Metazoa > Chordata > Amphibia > Anura > Ranidae > Lithobates > Lithobates pipiens. The sequence goes on from NW_027507903.1 coordinate 665,291,364, forward strand.
TGTCGGCTAATTGCCAGCTCTCATCTCTATCCACATTTACCAGCTGTTCCTGATCATGCTCGTCTGACCTGCCAACTTAAAGCTGTTCAGCTCACTTCACCTCTGCCTTCGCCTTGGTCACATCTCTAGAAACCATCTCCTGCAGTTCTGTTTAAAGACTGGCTTGTTGACTTCCCATCTGGCTCCTTATCCTGCTTGCTGTTGCTCTACTTGGATCCCTGACTTCTGGCCTGGCTGATTACCCGATCTGGTTATTGAACTCTGGCCTGGCTGACTACTCTATCCGGTTACTAGACTCTGACTATGCTTTGACTACGCTTTTTCTATTTACCTTTTTATTTTTATTTAATAAACAAGTGTGATTTAATTGTACTTCTGTCTCGGTCTGATTCATGGTTTCTGACAATGACGTCCTGTTTTTGTGGAAGGGGGATTATGATTCTTTAAAACATGTATGGAGGGACTTAACCAGAATGATATTGGTATCTTTTGAGTTTAGTGAGGAACAAATTCATTTTATTAGATTTAACTATTTCTAGACATCATTTCATTACCTGTACTTTTTCAAAAAGACCAATCAAAATGGGTCTATCCGTCAAGGGAGTTGCCACCATTCCTCATGGTTTAAAGCCATTCCTAAGGGACAATTCTTTAGAAATATACATAACTGTTCCAACCTGGAGGACTTTCAGTCCCAATCCCTGATTCTCAAACAGCAATTTCTTGAAAAGGGCTATTGTGAACAGAGCTGAATTGGGTAATTAATGAGGTGAAACATCTTGAATGTGATTCTGTTGTTAATAATGATCATCAGTTTTCTTTTGTAAACATCTTTTCTAGGCATCATGCCCTAGTCAGGAGACAATTTTTAATACAGTGGAGAATATAAAAAAAAACATAGAGTCTTGGGACCTGTTTTACCTGATGATCCTAAGGATCCACCTTCCAAGGTTGTGCTGTTTGGTGGCTTGAAAGCCCTTTCCCCTGTCATAGGTGTAAAATATGTCATACCATTGGAGGGAATACTGTGAGAACTAGATCCTTCACTTCTCATAGTAGATCGAAATCTTATGAAATAGATTGTTTTGTTTCTTGTTCCACCAAATGTGTTGTCTATCTCCTGCAGTGCTCGTGTGGCATTCAGTATGTTGGGTGGACCGCGCAAGCATGGCAGATGAGAATTAACAAGCGTATAGTAAATATTTGTAAAGGTTATGAGGGACACAGTCTCTCAAAACATTATCATTTGCAACATAACAAGGACCCTTCATCTTTGAAATTAATTAACATTGACCTTTTCTCTCCACATTGGAGAGGTAGTCATTTTGTGAGGGAGATCTCTAGGTTAGAAACCAGATGGATCTTTCAGTTAAAAACCTATAGTCCCTATGGTCTAAATATTGAGCGGGACCTGAATAGTTTTATATAATAGTTCACCACTAATATGTTTATTTTTTATGTTGTGCTGTGTTTTTAGTTTTTATTCTGCCTATTTTTTTAGACCTTCCTATCATTGCTACGATTAGGGCTTATTATTTTCTCTTTTAATTTTTCATTTTAGTTTTAGGTTTCTTTGGTATATTTAACCACTTCCCGACTGCTGCACGCCGATATACATCGGCAGAATGGCAGGAGCAGGCAAATGGGCATACCTGAACGTCCCTTTGAATTTGCTGCCCAGCGGGCGTGCGTGCATGCCCACCATATGCCGCGGGAGTGAGCTCACGGGTCCCGGGAACTCAATGTTTGCTGGAGGTCCACGATTATGGTCAGGAGAGGCAGAATGGGGAGATGCCTTTGTAAACAAGGCATTTCCCTGTTCTGCCTAGTGACAGGACAGTGATCTAATGCTCCCTGTTATTGGGAACAGTGATCACTGTCGTGTCACTGGTAGCCCATCCCCCCACAGTTAGAATCACTCCCTAGGACACACTTAACCCCTTCAGCGCCCCCTAGTGTTTAACCCCTTCACTGCCAGTGTCATTTACACAGTAATCAATGCATTTTTATGGCACTGATCGCTGTATAAATGACAATGGTCCCAAAATGTGTCAAAAGTGTCCGATGTGTCCACCATGAAGTCGCAATCATGATAAAAAAAAAAAAATCTTAGATCGCCGCCATTACTAGTAAAAAAAATAATAATAAAAATGCCATAAACTACCCCCTATTTTGTAGATGCTATAACTTTTGCGCAAACCAATCAATATAGGCTTATTGTGATTTTTTTTTTACCAAAAATATGTAGAAGAATACACATCAGCCTAAACTGAGGAAAAAAATGTTTTTTTTTTTTTAAATTGGGATATTTATTATAGCAAAAAAGTAAAAATGATTGTGTTTATTTTTTCAAAATTGTTGCTCTTCTTTTGTTTATAGCGCAAAAAATAAAAACCGCAGAGGTGATCAAATGTAACGCAATTGTCAGTTAAAGCGACGTAGTCCTAAATCACAAAAAATGGCCTGGTCATTGGGCAGCCAATTCTTCCGGAGCTGAAGTGGTTATTTGTCATATTGGTTTTTGAGCAATAGATGGCATATACTGTATACTTAGGTATACAATTATTTTATGATAAGTCCTATTTTCCTTCAATTTAATTGAATTGCCCTCTTGTGTTTGATCCTCTGTGGATACCTTTTTTTATACTCCTTTCTCCTTTCTTCCCTTCTTTTACTATGGAGAATTGTTTTTGTCCACATTTCTTCTTTAGTTTTTGGTGTTTGACCAGAGCCATTTTGGGGCAGGTCTAGTTATACTTATGAGCATTACAGTGGAAGTAGCAGAGTCTATATAAACTGTACTAGATGTCACTTGTTGTGCTACTGTTCCCGTGATGAGGCTGTTTTACATTGAAATGAGTCGTGCTTAACCTGTGATGTTACTACGCCCACTAGGTGGACACCGGTGAGGCACTACTATTTGTTGTTACATGCTGTATCTGTTTTTATCTTTGTAAGTATATGCTTTTTTATAATAAATAAGTGCAGCCCCTGTTACCCTTTATGAGTATAAAGGCTGTTTAGTCCAATTTTGGAGCCTGAGGCTGGTGGAGTCCTTTCATCGTGGCTGGATGCCTGGATGGTCATTGATGAACATGCCTGTTTCATCTCTGTTATGGGGATCCAGTTAATTTGGTAAGAGGCCATTGTTGTCTCTGGTGGAAGGCACAAAGTGTGTGGTCAAGTTTTCAAGATACCTTCACTGGATCAGTGGATGGCTGATTGTTTCTTTGAAATGTATTATTTGAACTCTTTGTTGTTTCATGAACTGAGCTGAAGTTCTTCATATGTGTATGTATTTAAATAACATCATTACTACTTTGTTCTGGGTACTGGGAGACTATTTGACACCGCCTGGCCTTGCTGGAGTGACTTAACATTTTATCAAAGTTCCCGACCTGTCCCACCACCCACTGTGGCCTTTTGTTGCCTGTTACCCTATCTTATGTTTCCCAGCCCAACCCGGTCTATCCGTGTTCCACCTTTGGCTCTACTTCTAAATGAGTTCAGGTGTTCTCTGCAAAGGTTATTCTTAATATTACATCATTCAAAGACATTGTATACAAGTGTGCTCTTCCAACCTTGTGGTAACAGCTTGGTGAAGACCCCTTTCTCTTCCACCATGACTGTGCCCTTGTCTACAAGGCCAACTCCGTTAAAACACGGTTTGACCAGTTTGGTGTGGAGGAACTCAAGTGTCCTGCACAGATCCCTGACCTCAACCCTACTGAACACCTTTGGGATAAGTTGACACATTGATGGTGAGCCAAGTGTTTTAATCCAACATCAGTACCTGACCTTACAAATGGGCACAAATGGGCACAAATTCCCACAAACATCCTCCAAAATATTGTGGAAAGTCTTTGAGGAAGAGTAGAGGATGTTATAGCCACAAAGTGGGGTAACTCCATATAAATGACCATGATTTTTTAATGGGATATCCAACCAGCTCATATAGGTGTGATGAACATGGGTCCACAAACATTTCACTGTATAGTATAGCGTTTTTGAACTGCCAAAATGTACTTTGTGGTTCACCATTCTGGTCACCTCTGAATCTGCAGGATTCCAACATTTGATATCTTCTGTAATGATGTCCAAAGCAAATAATCAGTAAATGATTGCAGGGGCAACTGCACTGCTGAAGACATTCCTCTAGACAGGATACATGTAAATTGTTCAGTTGTGATGCCACCAGAACAAGAATAGAGGGGAAATCTTCCAAAATAAAACATTTTGACTTTAGTTGAACTTTGACCCATCAGCTTGAACCTTCTTCTCCATCATACAATGTCTGAAGGGAAGTAGAAGGAAGTATGAAATTTGATGAAGGAGGAAGCAGTCTGTCTTATGAAGACTCCTTGTAGAGTTATTTTAGAGAACACAGATTTCAGAAAATCAGATGCTGGCAGAGTTGGAGGAGGGAGACTATAAAACCAAATGTGACTTGTGCAGCTGGGATAATTATGAGGTATCAGAATACTTTAAGGGAAGTTTCTTACGGTACTTTTTCCAGCATAAATAGATTCAGTTATATTTGGAGAATTTTCTAGGAAAAGGAACTGTTAATATTTAAGCCTTTATATAGAAATGGTGTAATGTCCTCCTGTATGATTGCTGTTCTCCATGTAGACACTCTGGTGGTCATCATGATCATGCTCCCCTGTCTTCTCTCTCCAGGTTCTATCTACGGACAAAGCAACTCAAATTGGGGTCATCACACGTGTATGGCGGGGATTTAGCTCTAAAGAAAACTATACTATCAATTTCCTGATGGACCTCCATGTCTCCATGAAAGCAATGCTGATGGCCTGCACCTTGTTCATTGTGAGTCTGAGCCTGAGAACTTTGCAATATGTGTGAGGATGGAGAGATCACTGCAATGTGGGAGATTATCTGTACTGTATCCTCTCCCTATCTTCATGTCCTCTGTACACGTCCTGTGTTATCTGTCCCGTGTCCTCTGTACACTTCCTGTATTATCTGTCATGTGTCCTCTGTACATTTCCTGTGTTATCTATCGTGTGTCCTCTGTACACTTCCTGTGTTATCTGTCCCGAGTCCTCTGTACACTTCCTGTGTTATCTATCGTGTGTCCTCTGTACACTTCCTGTGTTATCTGTTCCATGTCCTCTGTACACGTCCTGTGTTATCTGTCCCGTGTCCTCTGTACACTTCCTGTATTATCTGTCATGTGTCCTCTGTACATTTCCTGTGTTATCTATCGTGTGTCCTCTGTACACTTCCTGTGTTATCTGTCCCGAGTCCTCTGTACACTTCCTGTGTTATCTATCGTGTGTCCTCTGTACACTTCCTGTGTTATCTGTTCCATGTCCTCTGTACACGTCCTGTGTTATCTGTCCCGTGTCCTCTGTACACTTCCTGTATTATCTGTCATGTGTCCTCTGTACATTTCCTGTGTTATCTATCGTGTGTCCTCTGTACACTTCCTGTGTTATCTGTCCCAAGTCCTCTGTACACTTCCTGTGTTATCTATTGTGTGTCCTCTGTACACTTCCTATGTTATCTGTTCCATGTCCTCTGTACACTTCCTGTGTTATCTGTCGTGTGTCCTCTGTACATTTCCTGTGTTATCTGTCCCGTGTCCTCTGTACACTTCCTGTGTTATCTGTCCCGTGTCCGCTATACACTTCCTGTGTTATCTGTCCCGTGTCCTCTTTACACTTCCTGTATTATCTGTCGTGTGTCCTCTGTACATTTCCTGTGTTATCTGTCCTGTGTCCTCTGTACACTCCCTGTGTTATCTGTCCCGTGTCCTCTGTACACTTCCTGTGTTATCTGCATTTTTTTTTCTGGTCTTTAGTGACCACTCTTTATCATGGCTGGATTAAAGTGGTTGTAAACCCTTACAAACCACTTTGACCTACAGGTAAGCCTAGATTAAGGCTTACCTGTAGGTCCAAGCAATATCTCCTAAACCTATATGGTTTAGGAGATATTTGCCCGAAAACGGGCACCGTGTCTACGGCGCATGCGCTGAAGACAGCAGCGCGTAGGTGCACTGAGCGCGGCATTCTCAGCGACGGAGCTGCCGCGTGTGTCGGCTCCCGTGCGCATGCGCGGTAGTGACGGCTTCGCCGAATGACAGCGGCGGAGAGACCCCACCAACAAGATGGATGCGGCGGACTACAGGGGACAGCGGCGACTTCGCTGGCTCCTGTGTCAGGTAAGTGACACATAATGGGCTACTATGCGATGCATAGTAGTCCATTATGCTTTGCCTTTGCAGGGAATGAAAGAGGAAGTAAACTCATCAGGGTTTACTTCCTCTTAAACCTTGTGACCAATCATCACCCAGACAGGAGCACCCTCTAGAGGCAGCTTAGTGTAACGGTCCAATCTACTTGTGATCAATCTTCACATCCCGATCTTCACACAGACAGGAGTGCCCTCTAGTGGCAGCTCTGTGTATAAAATATTATTTTGAAAGTAAAAACTGCTAAAGCATTTCTGAAGCTTTTTTACATATATATTTTTGATTTTTTTCTCATTTGTATCTCTTATTTAGAAAATTCCCTTCACTTCCTGTCATGTAGACACAACAGGAAGTGAGAGGAAATCACTCCAAAAAGAATTCTCCTTTCAGACAATTGTCAGCAGAACAATTGTCCCCATTGGGAGATTTCTCCTCTTTTCGAGGTTCTGGTAACAACTCAGTTTGTGGAATATTCTCATCACTTTAAGGCTAGGTTCACATTGCTGCGATGCGGGAACGCCGCGAATCCGCGGCGTTTTCCCGCATCGCACACCTCCCGCCGGCAGTTCACACTGCCCTATGCGGACGGCTGGGGGTGTAAATGTTATGTTAATGACACCCCCAGATCCGTCGGCATATCGCAGTGCGATCTGCCGACTCGCACAGGAATTGGATCGCATGATGTGAACCCCCATGCGATCCGATTCCGTTGCGGACCCAAAAAAGGGTCCCGTGCGAGTTTGCTGCGGGACCGCTGCGAGTTCAGCCATACTATCTGTATGGCTGAACTCGCAGCGCTACGGAGATCGGATGTGATTTGCTGTGCGAATCACATCCGGTTCTCCCCCCGCAGCGGTGTGAACCCAGCCTTAATGGTCACCAGAACAAATCGGAGGTGAATCTCCACAGAGGGGACATGGTCAGCATTTAAATCCTGACAGAGGGTCCAACCCTTCCCTGTCCCATCAAAATCAAAACCAATTTTTTATTTTTTCCTTCAGATGCCCCTTTCTATCATGTTGGAAGTGGTGGAACATTTATTTGGGGGTGATTGCAACTCTTCTGTGTCTTTCAGAAGCTTCTGATTGAAGAGCGCAGGCGCCAAGAACAGTCCCGAGCGGCGAACCGACACTGATTGGAGGATATCCCAGCCAATCCGCAGACTCTGATGATAGGATCATACGTGTTCTGTTCATGACATACATAGAATGAACGGGCTGCATGAAGATTCTCTGTTTTTAAATTTTCTTAATAATCAAAAAAAAAATTATAAGGGGCGGGATCAGTATTATTATATATGATTTATATAAGCATCACATGATTAAGGTGGCACAGTGGTGTAGTGGTTAGCACTCTCACCTAGCAGTAAGAAGGTCACTGGTTCAAATCCCAACCATGACACTACCTGCCTGGAGTTTGCATGTTCTCCCTGTGCCTGCGTGGGTTTCCTCCGGGTACTCCGGTTTCCTCCCACAATCCAAAGACATGCAGGTAGGTTAATTGGCTTCTGGCTTCTGTCCAAAATTGGCCCTAGTATATGGATAGGGACCTTGGATTGTGGGCTCCTTGAGGATAGGGACCAATGTGGGTGTAGCAATGTACAGGGATAGGGAAAATTGTAGACACTTACTCAGGTTGAACTGGATGGACTGGTGTCTTTATTCAACCTTACTAACTATGAAACTATGAATTAAGGACTGTCAGAGCTCTGTGTCTTAGCTAAAGTGACTGCACAGTACAACTGCTTGCTTTAGTGCTCGGTCAGTCTGATTGAATCCTTGTACTGGGCTGTGTAATAAGAGGTGCAGCCACTTCTGTGATAAGGGAGGAGTCACTGCTGTGAAAGGGGCGGGTCCCTGCTGTGATAAGGGAGGAGTCACTGCTGTGAAAGGGGCGGAGTCACTGCTGTGATAAGGGCGCAGTCTGTGCTGTCATAACGATAGAGTCACTGCTATGATGAAAATTTTGAGATGTGTAAATAACAGGAATTTCCTTCAGCACAGCTGAGAAGAATGGAAGGCTTACAGGTGAAAAGGAGACTAGAGCACCACCTGCTGGCTTAAAATAAAACCACAATGTTCATCTAGGATGTGTCATGTTGATCTAATTGATGATGGATATAAATGGATACAAATGGAGATTTTCTTTTTTTTTTTTTATAAATAAAATTTGTACAATTGCTGCTTCACGTAATGGAAAAGAAAACGTTGGAGGATGCAATCCCGAGAGGAGGGGACAGTCTAGATTTTGGTCCTCTATGTTGAAATGTGCATGCATTCCAGCCCAGACAGAGTGCGGGATGGGAACAGAGAGGCGGGATGGGGCGCTATGATAAAGAATAAAGCTGTTATGTAGGGGGATGATAAGAACATCAAGAAAGGTGTCTGTCTAGGCATGACATACCGTGATTGGTGCAGGTGCTCTGGACACAACAGGGGTCAGTTATGTTATATATTATATACACTATTTTACCAAAAGTATTGGGACGACCGCCTTTACACACACACATGAACTTTAATGGTATCCCAGTCTTAGTCCTTAGGGTTCAATATTGAGTTGGCCCACCCTTTGCAGCTATAACAGCTTCACCTCTTCTGGGAACTGAAAGGGTCAAACTCGCTCACAACTAATGATAATTCCCATCAGGAAAAAGGCTCCACGCTGATCTTTAATGGTCCCCACCAAGGTCCTGCAGGGATCAACCACGCTTTGCACCTCGTATACTCTGTGATGATCACCAGCAACTCCAGACCGACATGCAAAAATATAAAGTGCCTCCAATAGTGCAGTACCAAGTGTTAAATGGAATAAACCTCACCCACCCAACTAAATCTATTAAACTCACCCCTTTTTCAATAAGAAAACAGCATATAACATATTTAAAATCCAACAGGTCTTACGCATGTCACCACCAGGTTCTACCTCTATGCGTTACACCACCTACCACGTGGCTTCATCTGGAGAGCAAAATATGTTGATTGAGGGTCCTTGCCTAAAGGGTTCCAGTTTCTTCATAGTAACCTTATAAAAATGCTTTTGATTAGTGTTTGGGGCATAAATGTTGGAAATGGTCATATTGTGGTTGTTGATGGAGGCATTTAGGATGGTGTTCCTGCCATCAGGGTCAAGCTCTGAGTAAAGGAGTTGGAAGGAGACCGAGGAGCTTACAGCTATCATGACTCCACTTAAATGGAGAGTTTAGGCCTTTGACATGGATGAATGTGATGGTAAGAGACATGTTGTACATTTACCACTAGAGGGGGTGAGGAGTTCAAGAGTTACACCTTATAGGGTTGCACACTGAGATGAAAACAGAAAAGAAAAAAACATATGTAATAAAAAAGAACAGGATAATATCAATCCACAATTAACTTGGCTTAAACTTAGTAATAAACTGTATAGTATAAAACAGGATTTGAATACAAACAAAATAAGGTGATAAATGATGAGAGGGTGCTTAGCACCTCTTATTTCTCAGGGGGGGGGGGGGGTAAGAGTGTGAAGCAAAATTGGTATCACACTCATCTAGGACATTCATTGAGAGTGCAAAATCAGAAAAAAAACAAGTTCAAGTGCAATGAATATTGAAAATAACAGGACTCATCCTGCAACTGGCAGGTGTATAAAGTAGCCAGAGTTACCGATGGGTTGGTGCAGATGTATTGTGACATGGATTCAGAGTGAGTGCTGGTGACTGATGCATTTGAGAGTTAGGTAGAGGAGTGTTGAGCAGGCCCCAATTTAGCAGCCATTTAAAGAGGAAGTAAACCCTGATGGGTTTACTTCATCTTTGTTTCCCTGCAAAGGTAAAGCATAATGGACTACTATGCATCGTATAGTAGCCCATTATGTGTCACTTACCTGACACAGCAGCCAGCAATGTCACCGCTGTCCCCTGTTGCACAAAGCGTCCATCTTCCTTCCGGGTATCGCTGCTCCGTCGCTGTGAGTGGCAGGAGCAGCGATGAAGTCACTCCAGCGCATGCGCATGGGAGTCGTCAGTGACGGCATGTTAGCCTTCACTGACGGCATGCTTAGTGCGCTTGCGCCGGTTTCTACGGCACGCATGCGCCATAGACATAGGTGCCCCTTTTTAGGAAAATATCTCCTTAACCGTGTAGGTTAAGGAGATATTTCTTGCACCTACTGGTAAGCCTTAATCTAGGCTTACCTGTAGGTTAAAGTGGTATGTAAGGGTTTACAAACACTTTAATGCCTTCTTTAGGCGTGAAAAAAGTGGTAGTTTAATTTTGAAAAGTCACTATCAGATTACAGGGAAGCCCCATTTGAAGTGGACATTGTGGTTGCAAAGGACTGTGGTGACTTGAGAAAAAAATGTCTGCGTTTTTGAGCTGTGGCAGCGGAGATATCAATGTAGAGGGAGACTGAGGTATACGGCTCCGGTAATGGGGAGATGGAATGAGCTGACGCCATTACACGTTCTTCAATTTGAAAAAAGTGAATGCGGGCCAATACGTCTCGCAGGGTAAAAGCAGATAGATGATTGGGTGAGGCAATTCTGTGTGTGCAGACAATGGTTATGTCGGCTTGGCTTAGCTGTGGGAGAAGTAGGAGGAATAGCTGTTGTAGGTAGGAAATTAGCTCTGGAGGTTTAATGGTTTCTGGTATGCCCCTGAATTTGAAATTATTCCTCCTGGAGCGATCTTCTAGATCAACTACTTTGGCTTGGAGAAAACAAAATTCTTCAGTGTGGTGATCACAGGCATCCGCCATTTCGTGGTAAACCAGAATATGTTCTGTCACCACTTTTTTTTAGGTCAGCCATGCATTCCTCTACCTGGTCAACTATATTCTGTAGTGTGGAAAGAGAGGAAGGCAGTTAGTTTGCAGAGGTCTCTTTCTAGAGAAAGCAGCATGAGCTTTAAAGTGTGGTCAGATGCTGCCTGGTCACTGGCAGGGAGGGCTTCTAGGGAATCTGATCGATTCTCCCAGTACTTTTTTTTAGAAGGGGTTCCTTAGCAGGAGAAAGAGCTGGGGACAGTGCTGCCCTCTTACCTCTGTCTGAGGGTGATTACTGGGGAGAGCTAGGTTCTGGTGTCAGACTGTCCATAGGCTCCAAATTGCCAGCAGTTCCCTGCGGGCTGTCTGTGTGCTGTGTGGAGGCAGGAGGCGCCACTCCAGCGCCCTCTTTAGTTTCTTGCATGGTCAGCTGAGGGAAATATTCCATGAGACGGCTCAGCTTGTGTAGACCGTTATTCTTTTTGGACATACCATCCAGTTGCGAAGAGTGAGGGCTCCCCTCTGGTGTATGAGGGAGGGGAGAGGTGTTGCTGGGAAGTGCTGAGAGCCATTACTTGTCCTGCGGCTGAGTGGAGTTGTGTGGATAAGCCATCTTACTCCATGACCGACCATGCCCCCCTCCCCCAAGTGTTATTTTAGTTCCATACCTTTGGTGGTGAAAAGATTGTGTGAAACAACCTCCTTGTTGTCAGAGTACAAAATGTGGATTTCTCCATCAAATTGTGCAATATCCTTCTTATACTTTTCCACAAGTAATTGCACCACACCCTGAGTGCCAGATTGTTTTCCCATCTGACTTTGAATTCAACAGAGAGAGCTTTTAAATTCAGAAAGATTTGACAAGAGAAATAACTTGTGGCTGGATACATAAACTACCATTTGAAGGTGTTTGCCACCCTAAATCTGAAAGTTAAACTAGCTAATGGGAAGAAGGAATCCAATAGGAGACCTTCTTGTTATTGGACACAAGCATCCGGTACCACATCTTTAATGAATTGTATTTACAGAGAAAAACCTAACTATGAGAGAGAGGACTTTAAAGGAACCACGTATTTGTATAAAAGGGCAATGTTTTATTCTACAAATGTTTTAAAAAACATATATGACATTTAAGAAGACAACAATAATGCATGTAAAGAATACAAGTACATGAGATACTATTATATATCATCACTCATCATCCCTGTTCAGCCTGGATGGTAAAATGTGTGCTGTAATTTTGACGTGTTTCACCGGTCCATGCCTGCTTCATTAGGAAGATAACAACATTACCCTATAATGGTAAAACATACAATCATCAAGACAGTGATGAACAAAATTATATGAACCATCAATTGTATGCTTTCTGGAACAGATAAGTCAACTCCTTTAAGGTTAGTCTCCTATGAGTCCACGAAGGAGGTAAGAGGGAAAATCCCTCAGTCAGGATCAATATCATTGTGTCAAGTTTGGAAAAACTGAAAATGGAAAAGAAGATAAGACATAGTAATAATATGACTCAATATAAAATAGGAGAGTATATCTACTATTCAAAAAGAGCAGTGGCCTGTAATTTCCATGCATTGAGCAGTGGCAGCAGGTGGTATATTTCTTTGGGGGGGAACAATGCACCCACAGCTACCCTCCCCCTCCCCAGTGGGCCGGTTGGTTACCAGCCCCGCACTTACCCCATCTATGGAGCAGGCAGCGCTTCACTCCAGGCAACAGGCGGTGGCTTCCGCTGCATCGCTTCCTCAGCATCAAGGTGGCCGTGTGTCTCCCCCCCTCCTTGTCCTAGGCCAATAGGATCGTTTCTCCTTTCAGCCAATTGGGAAACGAGTCTCAGGACCTGATTTCCTGACTGACCAGGAGGAGAATCAGTGTCACAATAGCAAATGTTCATTCAGTATCGTCAAACAATTGGGTGGGCTCTGGGCACAGTGCCCTGACACCAGCACTGAGACAGAGAGCACTGACACCAACACCGTGATAGAGAGCACTGAGACCACACCAGCACCGTGATAGAGAGCACTGAGACCACACCGGCACCATGATAGAGAGCACTGACACCAACACCGTGATAGAGAGCACTGACACCAGAACCGCGATAGAAAGCACTGACACCAGCACCGTGAGAGCACTGACACCAGCACCATGATAGAGAGCACTGACACCAGCACCGTGATAGAGAGCACTGAGACCACACCAGCACCGTGATAGAGAGCACTGAGACAACACCAGCACCGTGATAGAGAGAGAGCACTGACACCAGCACCGTGAGAGCACTGACACCAGCACCATGATAGAGAGCACTGAGACCACACCAGCACCGTGATAGAGACCACTGAGACCACACCAGCACTGTAATAGAGAGCACTGACACGAGCACTGAGATAGAGAGCACTGACACGAGCACTGAGCTAGAGAGCACTGACACCAACACTGTGATAGAGAGCACTGACACCAGCACCGTGATATAGAGCACTGACACCAGCACCGTGATAGAGAGCACTGACACCAGCACTGTGATAGAGAGCACTGACACCAGCACCTTGATAAAGAGCACTGAGACCACACCAGCACCGAGATAGAGAGCACTGACACCACACCAGCACCGAGATAGAGAGCACTGACACCAGCACCATGATAGTGAGCACTGACACCAGCACCGTGATAGAGAGCACTGACACCAGCACCGTGATAGAGAGCACTGACACCAGCACCGTGATAGAGAGCACAGAGACCACACCAGCACAGAGAGAGAGCACTGACACCACACCAGCACCCAGATAGAGAGAGAGCACTGACACCAGCACCGAGATAGAGAGAGAGCACTGACACCAGCACCGTGATAGAGAGCACTGACACCACACCAGCACCATGATAAAGAGCACTGACACCAGACCAGCACCGTGATAGAGAGCACTGACACCAGACCAGCACCGAGATAGAGAGCACTGACACCAGCACTGATACCAGCAACTCGCTGCGGAACCCAAAAATATGACACCGCTCAACCTCTTCAAACAGGAGGGTACGGGCATATAGTACGGTGCGCTTTTTTTGCACAAGGAAGTGAGCCAAAATAGAAAAAAGGTCTGTGTGCTAGATTAAATAAATCATTTACAGAGTTATGCATATACATGGTCTACTGGTCACATGTGTTGAATGCCTCCGAGATCCATGCCTTATTCATTTTTATAAATGTGAGGTAGTCAACACTGTCGTGAGCTAGGCGAGTGTGCTTATTGGTCACGATCCACCCTGCTGCGCTGAACGTCCTTTCGGACAGGACACTGGACGAGGGACAAGCCAACAGTTCCATTGCAAATTGGGCAAGCTCTGGCCAGAGGTCAAGCCTGCCCACCCAGTAATCCAGGGGTTCATCACTTCTCAGAGCGTCCACATTGGCCGTTAACCCAATGTAGTCGGACACCTGTCGGTCTAGGCGTTCCCTGATGCTGGATCCGGATGACACCTGTCGATGGGTCGGCTGAAAGAATGACCTCATATCAGAAGTCACCAACACATCTTCAAACCACCCTCTTCTTGCAGGCGCTGTAGGATTGGGAGTGGGAATTCCTCCTCTGCCAGCGCATGCAAAAGCAGAATGCAGCATTTCTCGAAGCAAGGCCTATAAGTGCTCCATTCTGACAGCCCTCTGTAAAGGTGGTAACATTTCCGCCATTTTGTGTTTGTACTGGGGGTCTAAGTACGTTGCCACCCAGTACTGGTCCTTGACCTTTATGCTTTTTATACGGGGGTCCCTGTTAAAACACTGGAGCATGAAGGCCCCCATTTTCACTAAGCGGCCTGGCTCCTGCTCATCATCCCGGATAATGTCGTCCTCCTCGTTCTCCTCTCCACTTCCACGGACAACCACAGGGATCCCAGAAAGGTTTAAAGCATGCTCTTCTTGCTCCTCCTCATCCGCCCCAGCACCATCCTCCTCTGACTCCTCTTCAGACTCCTGAAGCATTGGGACTTCCTTATCTTCCTGCTCCTCCACGGCTTGATCAATGACACAACACAATGTACGCTCCATAAAGAAGGCATAAGGTACGATGTCACTGATGGTGCCATGGCTGCGACTGACCAGTTTGGTGATCTCCTAAAATGGCTGCAGAAGTCTGCATGCGTCGTGCATGAGCAGCCTGCATGCGTTGCGCATGAGCAGCCACTGGCGCAGTGAAAAAAACCAAGCTCCCCAGAACCTGTTCTGCCGCAGAGTTTCGTACAGGTAGTCATTAACTGCACGTTTCTGCTGGAGCAGCCTATCAAGCATATAGAAGGTTGAGTTCCATCGCGTCGGGCAATCGCAAATAAGACGTCTGACTGGCAGATTGTCAGCAAGGCGAGCCATGGCCGTGTAAGATCTTCTGAAATGGGCCGAGATTTTCCTTGCCTGCCACAAGATGTCCTGGTCCCCAGGGTATTTGACAAGGAATCGCTGCACGACCAAGTTTAAGATGTGTGCCATGCATGGCACATGTGTAATTTTGCCCTGTTTCAATGCGCTAAGCAGATTGGCACCGTTGTCACACACCACTTTACCAACTGTCAAATTGAGCGGTGTTAGCCACTGATCTGCCTGTGAACCCCAAGCTGAAAGGAGTGCAGGGTCAATGTGGCTCTTGGCATCCAGGCACAACAGACGCAGCATAGCATGGCAACGTCTCATCTGGCATGTCGAATAGGTTCTGGGGATCTTGGGCAGCGCAGTGGAAGAGGCGCTAGCAGCGGAAAAGGAGGAGTCAGCCGAGAAGGAGAGGAAGGATGGAGTAGGAGGAGAAGAAGAGGTAGGCCTGCATGCAATCCGTGGTGGTAAAACCAAATCTAGAAGGGTGCCATGGGTTATATGCTTGACGGCCATCAGAAGGTTCACCCAGTGGGCAGTAAAAGTTATATACTTTCTCTGCCCCTGTTTGCTAGACCACGTGTCTGTGGTCAGATGTATCTTGGCACTGACACTGTGTCCCAGAGATACATTCACTTGCCACTGAACATGGCCATATAGCTCTGGGATGCCCTTCTGTGAGAAATACTTCCTTCCTGGGACCTTCCATTGTGCTGTTCCAATGGCCACAAATTTTCGAAAGGCCTCCGAGTCCACCAGTTTATATGGCAGTAGTTGGCGGGCTATCAGTTCTGACAAGCCAGCCGTCAATCATTGGGCAAGAGGGTTATCCGACGTCATCATTTTTTACGCTCGAACATTTGGCCCACGGAAGCCTGCCTTTTTCCAGAAAAACGTGAGGACAGCATGATGGAAGGTAGAGTGGAGGACAATTGTGAGGAGAGAGGAGAAGTAGAAGTAGAAGACGAGGCTGGACGGTGAGAGCCTGGAGTGTGGCTTTGTGGGTTGCGTTGCTCCCACTGGGCTCGGAGATGGCAGCTCATGTGCCTTCTTAAGGCGGTCGTCCCTAGGTGAGTGTTGGGCTTGCCGCGACTTAGCCGTTGATTGCAAAGATTGCAGATGGCAACACTATTGTCATCAGCGGGCACGTTAAAAAAAGCACACACTGCGGAGCCATGTTCAGGCGTCCTGGGAGCGCCAGATGTGACTGTACATGGTTGATGCCTCGCTCCTGATACATTAGCAGTCTGCTTTGTCCCTCCTGTGCAATCTAAGTTCCGCCTGATTCTCCTCCCTATCTGCTGGTCCATATCGCCCTCTGAACTCCCCTCCTCTTCCTCTATTCCTCTCTAGTGACATCACTAGACACTTCATCATCGACGTCACCTTCCCCACCGCTATAATTAGAGATCTGGGAGTAGGCAGCAACACTGGGGACCAACCTCCTCCTTGGGCTGATCTGGGTACTGTCGTCAGACTGCTGAGTGGCGGTTGTTGCTACCTCCTCTTCCTGATCCAATGCCAAGAGTGGCTGCGCATCGGCAATGTCTTGTGATGGATCGGAAAATAATTCCTGTGACTCAAGCGGAGGGTATATGGGGGTGATGGTGTTGGTGGTAGTGTCTTTGGGGGTACACACAGCAGAGAGTGAAGAAGAGGGTGCAGATCGAGAGGATGAGGAGGGTGCAGAAGAGTAAGGCTGAGTGAGCCACTCATCCAAATCTGGTGCATCCTTTGACATAATCGAACACACCTGCAATTTGCCACTTTGACTCAAGCCCGTTGCTCCTGCCCTACCCCTACCACGCCTGCGGAAGGGCCTGCCTCTTCCTCTGCCTGTCATTTTTTAAATGGCCCTGTGACAAAGGTCTCTAGAGAAGTGCAGTATATGTGGAAGAAGGTACATAACACCCCGCTTCAATCTGTCTTTTTGGGGGGCCACTGGTCTATCACAGTTATAATACTTTTTTCTAATTGCGTCACTCTTTGTAGTATCGTTGCAGAACCGCTCAACAGTCACAATGCTGCACAGTGGAAATGCACTATACTATGCTTTCTATATTTGAAAGTATTTTATATGTGTATTACACCCCTATATACTGCACACCAAATAGTACACCTATACCAGTCCTTAAAAGGACCTTTGTGGGCCTAATAGTAGCTAGCTAGTAGCTAGTGAATTGCAGACTGTCCCTGCTCCAAACACCAAACTGTCCCTCCCTACACTGAGAAACGACAGCTGCAGAATCGGTCAGCAGCACAGCAGTGCAGTATAATATGCTTTCTATATATGAAAGAAAGTATATTATACGTGTATTACAACCCTATATACTGTACACCTATACCAGTCCTTAAAAGGACCTTTGTGGACCTAGTAGTAGCTAGCTAGTAGCTAGTGAATTGCAGACTGTCCCTGCTCCAAACACCAAACTGTCCCTCCCTACACTGATAAAAGACAGCTGCAGAATCGGTCAGCACTCAGCAGCACAGCAGTGCACCATAATATACTTTCTATATTTGAAAGAAAGTATATTATACGTGTTTTACAACCCTATATACTGTACACCAATACCAGTCCTTAAAAGGACCTTTGTGGACCTAGTAGCTAGTGAATTGCAGACTGTCCCTGCTCCAAACACCAAGCTGTCCCTCAGTCCCTACACTGATAAAAGACAGCTGCAGAATCGGTCATCACTCAGCAGCACAGCAGTCAGCAGTGCACCATAATATACTTTCTATATTTGAAATAAAGTATACTATAAGTGTATTACAACCCTATATACTGTACACCTATACCAGTCCTTAAAAGGACTTTTGTGGACCTAATAGTAATAGCTAAGCTAGCGATTAGACTGACTGTCCCTGCTCCACAAAGCGTCCTTTCCCTACACTGACAAAAGACAGAATGTAAAATGGCCGCCAGATCAGGTCTATTTATAAGGTAGGGGGTATGTCCATGTGCTGAAATGTCTCAATTGACTTTCCTGTACCGCATGATGGATGTGTTATGGGTCAAAGTTCTTCACAATGTAAATGCATATGTCCGCCGCGTACAACGCCAGAAGTCCGTCGGTTTGGCGAATCGCGAACAAGCAAAATTCGCCACAAACAGACTGCCGGGTGAACCGCAAGGCCATCTCTATTAAGGAAGGCAGGTCCACTGGAACGCCAACACGGATCCCACAAGGGCTAGACAAGATTCCCCTGGGCGCGGAGTCTAAGAGCCAGCAGTTGTTCACCAGAGCCTCTAGTGGTGAGGATGGACTGGGCTGCAACTGGCTCCAGGTTGTGACCCCCAGGTTCTCCCAGCTCACGCCCACAGTAGGCTATAGGAGGACAGAGATAGTAAGGGAATAAGCCAAAGGTCTAGTAGACAAGGATAAACATAGAACACGGCAAAGGTCAGGGTCAAAAGCAGGCAGGGATAGTTGAGAACAAGCCAAGATCGGTAACTTGAATCAGCCGTAGAAGACACAGCAAGATACACATGGAACCTAAACGCACAAAGGTTGATCAGCAAGGCAGGCTAATAGAGTTCCCTGATAGGGGCTGGGGTGTAGCCATGCTTTAAGGAGAGGTTATTTAAGTAGCCAGGTGAGAGTGGCTGACCTTTAAAGGTGAACACATGAAGTAGAGGTAAGCTGAAAGACAAAGATTACTGCATAACCATGACAGCTTCGTTCAGTCAGAGGAAGAGCAGTGGAGAAGGTGGTCGGCTGACCGATGCCTTTAGACAATTTTTCAGTCCTCAGCACCAAGGTATGATCAGTTCAAGCAACCATCGCCAGTGTCTGCATTACATGGTGCAGGAATATCTAGGGGCAAGAGCAGACTTGGAGAACTTTCCAACAGAGCACCCACTGAGTTACTGGGTCTTGAGGATTGACCACTGGCCAGAATTAGCTCAATATGTAATTGATCTACTGTCCTGCATCCAGTGTTCTTTCTGAATGCACAATCAGTGCTGCTGGAGGGTTTGTAACAGATCATAGAGTGCGCCTGTCCACAGACTCCCTTGATAAGCTCACATTAATAAAAAAATAATCAGTCTTGTATCAGCAGCAGCTATCAAGCACCTGATGCTGATGCTACTGATTGATTTTTCTATGGATGTGGGATCCTTTGAAGACTGCCTATGCTGAGTGACTATACTATTCCTCCTCAATTTTGATGATGCTAGCTTCCAACAATATTTTTGGTTTAGGGCACCACCACCACTACCTAAGGCCCAATTTTTTCTGTCCCTGTTTAATAGGGGCATGCAATTACAATTTCTGGTCTAATATTGCACAGCAGGGCCCGTTCCTGTGCCCAACAAGAGTATCTGTGAGGGGTTACAGTGTTGTGGCACCACCACCACCAAAGGCCCAATTTTTCTGCCCCTGTCACAACAGCAGAAAAAAAGGACAACATGCCCCACAGTCATCTGCATTAGATGTACCATGTCCATGACCTGCACTGTGGATGGTAGACACAGAGCCTGCTTGCCCTCTTTTAGTGACCTGTGAGCATCTGCCTCTCCTTGGTGACCTTCCGGACATGATGGGGATTTTGTTTTGCAACACCACACTACACTGTATTGTGTACTGTGTACACCACCAGAAAAGTAGTAGCAACTGCCCTATGGGTGCACGGTACTGTGTACATCAACAGAATTGTAGTTACAACTATGGGTGTACTGTATTGTGTACACCACCAGAAAAGTAGTAGCAATAGAAACTGCACTATGTGTGCATGGTATTGTGTACACCACCCGAAATATAATAGCAACTATTGGTGCACTGTATGAATAGTGTACTCCACCAGAAAAGTAGTAGCAACTGCAATAGGGGTGCACGGTACTGTTACTGTGTACACCGCCTGAAGTATATTAGAAACAGTACACCAGTAATGGCCTGCAGTGAGATATAGACTGACTGACTGTGTGTGTGTGTGTGTGTGTGTGTGTGTGTGTGTGTGTGTGTGTGTGTGTATATATATATATCCACTGCATAGAGTTTAGCTATATCAGATTATTCAGTTAGCTGCAGTGTATTTAACCACTTCCCACCCGGCCAATGCACATATACGGCCGGGTGGGAGCCGCCTACTCCTGATATGACGTTCAGGAACGTCATTCAGGAGTAGAGGGATCGCGCGCGCGCGCACCCGCGCAGCGGCGCGATCCCGATGCGCCCGTGTCACCCGGACACGGCGCATCTCAGATCGGCAGGAGGGCTCTGTGATTGGCCCTCCTGATCACATGACGGCCGTGTCCAATCACGGCCGTCATGTGATGTAAACAAACAGCCGGTTGCTAGGCAATCGGCTCCTCCTCTCCTCACACAGAAGTCATCGCTGTGGAGAGGAGAGCAGATCGCTGCAGCCGGCTGCTGATCAGTGAGTATGAGCTGCTTTTTACAGCTTTTTACTCACTGATCACCAGTCTAGTGTACACAGTAAACACACCACACAGTAAACACATCACACAGTATAAACACAATGTCCCCACACATGTCCCCAAAACATACATGTCCCCAAATAATAAAAACACATGTCCCTAATAATAAAAACATGTCCCCCACATATGTCCCACTAAAATCACATGTCCCAATGATTATCTGCACACATATCTACGTGATCACCTGCACACATATGTACATGATCATTTGCGTACATATGTCCATGATCACACAAACCAATTATTATACACTTAACGGATTTTTGTTTACCAAAAACATGTAGCAGAATACATTTTGGCTTAAATTTATGACAAAATTAGATTTTATTGGATTTTTATTGAAGTAGAAAAAAGAAAATATTGTTTTTTTTTTCCAAATTTCCGCTTTTTTGCGCTTATATCGCAAAAAATAAAAAACGGAGTCGTGAATAAATACCACCAAAATAAAGCTCTATTTGTGCGAACAAAATGATAAAAATTTCATTTGGGTACAGTGTAGCATGACCGCGCAATTGTCACTGAAAGCGCTAGAGCGCTGAAAGCTGAAAATTGGGCTGGGAAGGAAGGGGGCGAAAGTGCCCTGTATTGAAGTGGTTAATATATATATATATATATATATATATATATATATATATATATATATATATATATATATATATATATATATATATATATACATATATATATATATATATATATATATATATATATATATATATATATATATACATATTAAATACACTGCAGCTAACTGGATTACCTGCCTGCTTGCTAAATCTAAATGACACTCTCTGTCCACGCCAACGACACACTACACGAGGCTGACGTGCAGGCAGCCTTATATATTGTGTGGCGTGGGCTTAGTCCTCCTGAGCCATGATTGGCAAAAGGCACCCTGCCTTTGTCCAATTATGGCTCTCTTAGCTGAGGGCACTGTGATTGGGCAAAGCATGCTGGTCATGGTGCATCCTCTGGCCAATCATCATACAGCAATGCCCTGCGCTCCCGCAGTGCATTATGGGCCATTACGCACCGCTCAAATTTGGCGCAAACTGCCCATAATGTTCGGTTTTCGACGAATGGGCAAACAGCCAATGTTTGAATCTAACTCATGTTCGACCCAAACAGAAAGCTCATCCCTATTGATGGCTAGACTGTGACTGTTGACCCTGGGTCTGGTGTGGTGGTAATCGGGAAACCTGTTGATAGCTGCACTGGTCTTGTAAAACTGGGAATGATGTGCTAGTAATGGGGAACACTGTCAATGACTACACTGGTCTGGTTACATTAGGACAGGTGTAGTAGTGATCAGGAACACTGTTGATGGCTACACTGGTCTGGTGACATTGTACTGCTGTGGCGAGTGATCAGAGACCATTGGTTTGTCTACAACAACTAGTGGCTGTGTCACATTTTTACCCCCCTTAGGTCTTCTACATTCCTAGTAAAACCGCTGGATCAAGAGCATACAATGAGACAAATGTAAGGAGCCCACACTTCCTTTATGTCACCTGCTGAGGGCGCTCTGCTCAGGACTTGTTACCATTCACTCTTCACCAGAAGAAGTCTCACTGAAGCTTCAACTCCCCTCATTCTCCCCCTGCATTGCTTGTTTGCTGTGTATTGATTTGTCGCATTCCTCTCAGTTTCTCGTTAATCTTTCAGGGTGTGTCTGTCCTGTATGACCGGTTCTCCGTATCCTGAAGGCTTCTCACTGACACTAATGCCCCGTACACACGAGCGGACTTTTCGACATCCAAACTCCGACGGACCGAGTCCGTCAGACTATCCGATCGTGTGTGGGCTGCAACGGACTTTAGCTTCGCTAAAGTCTGACGGACTTTAGAAATGAAGCATGCTTTAAATTTTCCCGACGGAACTCCGCCGGACCCGGTCCCCTTCGAAAAGTTCGCTCGTGTGTGTGCTACTCCGACGGACTAAAACCGACGCTAGGGCAGCTATTGGCTACTGTCTATGAACTTCCTACGTCGAATCCCGTCGTACGTCATCACGTTCGACTCCGTCGGAGTTTGGTGTGATGGTGTGTGGCCAAGTCCGTTCGGTCGAAAAATCCGCCAGAACTCCGTCGGAACTCCAGCGGAACTCCGTCGGAGGTTTGTCAGACTTTATCCCTCTCGTGTGTACGGGGCATAAGAGACGCAGAGGGTGAACATTCCTGTAATATATCTCACAATCACACCATCAAGTCGTTCTTTTTTCTGCAGGCACTTTTCTAAGTTTCTATGGAACAGGCAGCAGTGTGCTCTCCTCTAAGGCAGGCCACAGATTATACAATTTTCTTTCCTTCAATCACAGGTTAGATGAAATTCACTTGATGCCCCAACAGAACAGTCCGTGTTATTGGTGGAATCTCTTCTGCTGCGCTAATGTATCATTGCAGTGTACAGAAATACCCAACAGGATGAGTGTACTGAAGATGACTGATAGACTTTGTTATACTACATTGTAACTACAAGTATATGGGTGTGTCAATGATCAGAACACTGTTGAAGGAGTACACTGGTCTGGTGACACTGGGACTAGTGTGGTGCTGATCGGGAACCCTGTTGATGGCTATACTGGTCTGGTGACACTGGTATTGGTGTGATGGTGATCATATCAGTGGCCTGGTACGGTTCAGGAAGGGGGGGGCGCTCTCTCTCTTTTCCTGCAGCCTGCCAGGTTGTGTGCTCAGATAAGGGTCTGGTAAGGATTTTGAAGGGGACACCCACGCCATTTTTTTTACATTTTGGCACGGGGTTCCCCTTAATAACCATACCAGACCTGAAGGTCCTGGCATGAAATTCGGGGGGGGGGGGGCCCACACATTATTTTTTTTTTGTTCAGGGTTTTCCCTTAATATTCATATCAGACCCAGAGACTATATTTGCTTTATAGTTTGTCACACATTTCAAACTGTTTGTTTTTGTTTTATTGATTCACCACACTGTGTATTATGTAGTATTGTAGCACAAGCACAGTATAGTATTGCCACTATTTGAAGGGACTGGGTTCACTTTTACTATGTTTATGAGCACCCCTGGGTTAGTTTAGCTTTTTTGAGACTTCCTACTAGCGTAGTGTTGCACTTTTTAGATACAACAGTAGCCAACATGGCTCGGTGTGGATATGATCCCCTCCTGAGCCATGCCAGGCTGCATGCCCTCAACATGCGACAGCGACAGAAGACTGGGCCAACACTAGTTAAAGAGCTGGAAGAAGAAAGCGGAGGCCCGGCAAGAAGAACCGAAGAGCGGGACAAGATCCCCAAAGAGGGGGACAAGATCCCCAAAGAGGGGGACAAGACCCCCGAAGTCGAAAGAAGACCCCATGGACTGCGGCGGTGGCAAAGGAGAAAGCCAGGGCTCCTCGCTAATAAAACAGCTAGTAAAAGTGCAGAAGATAGCGGAGGAGCCTGGCTAGAAGACCCCTGAAGATGGAAGAATAGAAGACCCCCGGATCTGTCTAATAAAGTATTTTAAAACCTGTGTTGTGTTTTTTTTCTGTATACTTTTTTTCCCCAGGTGAATGGGTTGGGGTACATCGTAGGGGGCCAGAATCTGAGGGCCCCCTTATTAAAGGGGGATCCCGTATTCTGATAAGCCCCCCGCCCGCAGACCCCGACAACCAACGGCCAGGGTTGTCGGGAAGATGCCCTTGTCCTCATCAACATGCACCCCCCCATGTTGAGGGCACGCGGCCTGGTATGGCTCAGGAGGGGGAGGGGCGCTTGCTCGTCCCCGCCCACTTTCCTGACCGGCCGGGCTGCGTGCTCGGATAAGGGTCTGCTATGGACTTTGTGGGCACCCCCACGCCGTTTTTTCCAGCGTAGGGCTTCCCCTTTAAATCCATTCCAGGTGACGGGGCTAGCGAGGTGTCAATCTCAGTGATATTCACTTCCTTCGCTAGTCCCGTCTACCTAGAGCCACGTTCAAAATGAGCAGACTTTTCTCCGTGTATGGGCAAGTCCGTTCATTTCAAAAGTCCAGCGGACTAGCACACAGACGGGCGGATTGAGTCAAAACTTCTTTCTAAGTCCGCCAGACTTTTTGGAAGAAAAAGCCCACCGGAGCCCACACACTCTGGTCTGCCAGACCAAGTCCGCCGGATAGTCCGATCGTGTGTACGCAGCATAAGTGTATCTCACATATTAATGTGATTCCTCAGCTTGAGGCCACTGGTTTTAATCCACACACTTTACTTCCTCGTTTATCACTTTCACAGGTCAATGCTTCCAATATACTTCCTCATCCATTAAGAAACCTACCTGCATCCTCCTTAACAGGGGGTCTTCTTAACTGCAGGTCAGCAGTGGTCAATGCAGCTAATATTGCAGCCCTTATTATGGATGAGGATCTGGATTTTCTTTGTCTCACTGAGACTTGGCTTCAAGATTTTAAAGCCCCTATCTTGGACGAGCTGGTCCCTCCCCAGTATAAAATATTTCAATGTAACCATCTAACTGGAAGGGGGGTGGGGTAGCTGTTAGAAAAGTTTTGAATGTTTATTGTGTGACTATTAGAAAAACAATAACCCTGAGACTGATTTTTAAAATGACTTCTGAGCACGTTGTTGTATTAACTTGCTGTATCGTTTTGTCTTAACTAACTCCATAGTAAGTTGTAGGATGATTATGCTTTACTATATATGGTAGCATAAGATTGTACAGGAAACCCTGATAGCCAAAATAAAGTACCATTGTGTACCAGGCACGCTATCTATGTTTTCTCAGCCAATAGAAGCATAGAGGTGGTATCAAAGTAGGTATGAGGGGGGGGGAGACATTTTCTTTGTGTGATTTCTTACTGCAACTGCTGTTTGTAAGGATCTCCCTTTTGTGGGCCACATCAGAAATAAATTGTCTGCTTCTCAATACATCTGGAGTTTGACTGATCACAAGAGAAGATTCCTAACAGTAGCTGTGATTTAAAAAAAACATTTATTAGTATCAGTTTCAGAGAATTTTAACACTATTCATAAATCTTTTGAGAATTTATTTTTTTTCTTTTCAAGTAGCCAGCAAGCTCACATACAGGTTTGCCTTGATTTATCCCCCTCCCTGCGTTAAAACTTGATTTCGTTTTTGAATTTCTCAGTTTGGCCTCACAGATGTCCATTGTGTTTAAGGGCTCCTGCATCTTGGTTGATTTTAAGTTTTGGGCAGAGGATCTAAGTGATTCCCCTACCCAATCCCTTATCTAAGAACTGTTGCTTTTGGGCTATAGGCAACATGTGACAGCGGCTACCCATACTGCTGGTCATGTGTTGGACTTTCTCCTGCTCAGCGGATTGTCAGCTGCCTAGGGAGTTGACCTGGTCTGACCACAGGTTTATTTCCTTTAGTCTGGCCCTATGGGAAGGGAAACCTCCACATATCACAGATCAAGGTTTTCTCAAGAAATCTATCAAAAGTCTGCTCAGACAGATTTGGAAACCTTGTGGCTAAGGGTATCAACCAGCCAACCTTTTTTGAGCTGGGCAACCCGGTAGAGAAGCTAAGTATTTTTCAGGAGTCGGTTGAAGTGGTCCTTGATGTGTTAGCACCCTGTAGGATGAGATCTAACCCCCGTCCCCTGGGCAAGAGCCCACAGTGGTTTACCAAGGAGCTTAAGTTCTTCGAAAAGCAGGTTTGGTCCAGGGAGAAACGCTGATGGTAGTTCCTCCTGGAGGCTGACAAAGAGCTGCATCTGGTGGCCCTCTATCTCTATAAGAGGGCCATTGGAGAGACTAAAAAGACCTACTTCCGGGAGAGAATTAGGAAGGCAGCCGACAGCACGGCCGAACTTTTCACGATCTCTTCGGAGCTTACTTATCCCGAAGCTGCCAGCTCTGCTCCTAAGGAGTCACAGAACTGGTGCCAGGAGCTCACTTACTTCTTTGTCTCTAAGGTTCAGACAATTAGAGACAACATTTCCAGGACAGAGACTGTGCAAGAGGACACCGGCCATGCAGACATGGCCCCTGGATTGACCGGCTTCCAACCGGTGATGGCTACACAGGTGGTTGAGGTAATTGCCTCATTTAAACCATCCTTCTCTCCTTTAGATGTATGTCCTGCCGGGCTGCTTAAAAAATCTGCTGCCCTCTTAGTCCCCTTCATTGGGGAGATAATCAACTTCTGCTTCAGGACAGGTATTGTCCCGGGCGTTATGAAGTGGGCCCTGGTCTTGGCACTGCTGAAGAAACCAACCTTGGACCCGGACATACTGGGCAACTACAGGCCGATTTCCATCTTGCCTTTTGTAGCAAAGGTGATGGAGCGCATGGTGGTTATCCAACTACAGGCTTACCTTGAGTCTTTTCATCTTATGGACGAATTCCAATCCAGATTTCATCCAGGGCACGGAACAGAGACAAGCCTCATCTGTGTTTATAATGATGTCCTTCACAGCTTGGACAGGGGTGACTCAGTAGTTCTGGTTCTCTTGGACCTGTCGGCCGCGTTTGATACCATAAATCATGGAATCCTACTGGAGCGGATGACATCTGTTTTGGGTATGAGAGGGTCGACTTTGGCATGGGTGAAAAGAAAAACATAAGGTCTGGGATGACCTCCCACTCACCTCCATCCCTAAAATACACAGGAAAAAACAGAATAGCCCCAGGACTTTTTGGCCCCATGGGGGCAAAACTGAGGTGATCATCTTTAGTGATTTGGCCACCCCCCCCCCCCCCCCCAGATATTCCACCTTGGCCTCCCTCATTTGGTCCTGCTCCGAAGGCGGCCCCCTAGGTCCGTGATCTGGGATTCGTCCTAGATTCAGGTTTAGCTCTGGCTCCTCAGGTAAAAAAGGTCATCAGTGCATGTCACTGACAGCTAAAACTCCTGAGGGGGCTGTTTAAATATCTGTATATTTCAGACAGAAAAACTGTCATCTGTGCCACGAGAGGTAGCTGCCTAGACTACTGCAACTCTCTTTATTTGAGATTGCCAAAGATGCTAGTGCAGAAGCTTCAACTTACTAAAAATGCTGTGGCTAGGCTGCTCATAAATGTCCCATTGAGGGATCATATCACTCCTGTCCTCTGCGCCTTGCATTGGCTGCCGGTCTACTATTGCACCTTATTTAAGGTAGAATGTATTATGTTTAAGATTATGAGAGGCCTAGCCCCAAGCTATCTCTGCTCTTGTTTTCATAAACAAGCTCTTGTCAGATCACGCAGATCTACTGGCAGAGACCTCCTCTACATCTCGGTGCCCAAGAAGACCCAGTGTGGTGGTCAGGCCTTCTCCCACCAGGGTGCCGTACTATGGAATAGCCTCCCTGTCGAGCTCCAGGAGGCCCCCCGCTATTCTGGACTTCCGTAGGTTACTGAAGATTTGGCTTTTCACGCAGGCGTTTCCTGCGTAGTCTCTTTTTTCTGCCACTCTGTGCTGCTTCTGGTCCCTGGGCCCTCTCTTTCCAGGATCTTTGCTATGCGCGTCGGGACCCTTCGGGGTAAGACCAGGGGTCAAGTCCTGGGGAAAAAAGTGTGGGAACTCCCACCCAAGATCCACTCCCCCACCAAAAAAAAAAAAAAAAGTACGCTCATATGCATATATATTTCACAGAAAATACAGTACAACATTTATTGTAAAGTGCCAGTTTAAAAAAAGCTAAATAAGTTAACTCAAAACGCTAAGTCAAACAAAATAATCAACATAATGGGTGATGATCTTTCCCTCGGGAATTTCTAACACAAATACACCCTGTTCCAAATTCTGTTACACAGCACATTAGAAAATATCCCACAAACTGGAATAACGTTGCCCTTGCTGTTTAAGATTATCAACTTTCTGAGATTTATTATCATCTGCTCTGCGATGTGTGGTCAGCCATTTTGTGACATATGGAAAAGGATACCATAAATGCAGAGTAAGTATTGGCAGGGTAAGTATTGCAGAGTAAGTATTGGCAGAGTAAGTATTGGCAGGGTATTGCAGAGTAAGTATTGCAGGGTATTGGCAGGGTAAGTATTGCAGAGTATTGTCAGGGTAAGTATTGTCAGGGTAAGTATTGCAGAGTAAGTATTGGCAGGGTAAGTATGGCAGAGTAAGTATGGCAGAGTAAGTATTGGCAGAGTAAGTATTGCAGAGTATTGGCAGAGTAAGTATTGCAGAGTATTGGCAGGGTATGTATTGCAGAGTATTGGCAGGGTGAGTACTGCAGAGTATTGGCAGGGTGAGTACTGCAGAGTATTTGCAGGGTAAGTATTGCAGAGTAAGTATTGGCAGGGTATTGCAGAGTAAGTATTGCAGAGTATTGGCAGGGTAAGTATTGCAGAGTAAAAAAAAAGGTACGCTCATATGCATATATATTTCACAGAAAATACAGTACAACATTTATTGTAAAGTGCCAGTTTACTTCCTCTGTTTCCCTGCAAAGGTAAAGCATAATGGGCTACTATGCATCGTATAGTAGCCCATTATGTATCACTTACCTGACACAGCAGCCAGCAATGTCACCGCTGTCCCCTGTTGCACAAAGCGTCCATCTTCCTTCCGGGTATCACTGCTCCGTCACTGTGAGTGGCAGGAGCAGCGATGACGTCACTCCGGCGCATGCGCATGGGAGCCGTCAGTGATGGCATGTTAGCCTTCACTGACGGCATGCTCAGTGCGCTTGCGCCAGTTTCTACGGCACGCATGCGCCATAGACATAGGTGCCCCTTTTTAGAAAAATATCTCCTTAACCATGTAGGTTAAGGAGATATTTCTTGCACCTACAGGTAAGCCTTAATCTAGGCTTACCTGTAGGTTAAAGTGGTATGTAAGGGTTTACAAACACTTTAATGCCTTCTTTAGGCGTGAAAAAAGTGGTAGTTTAATTTTGAAAAGTCACTATCAGATTACAGGGAAGCCCCATTTGTAGTGGACATTGTGGTTGCAAAGGACTGTGGTGACTTGAGAAAAAAATGTCTGCGTTTTTGAGCTGTGGCAGCGGAGATATCAATGTAGAGGGAGACTGAGGTATACGGCTCCGGTAATGGGGAGATGGAATGAGCTGACGCCATTACACGTTCTTCAATTTGAAAAAAGTGAATGCGGGCCAATACGTCTAGCAGGGTAAAATCAGGTAGATGATTGGCTGAGGCAATTCTGTGTGTGCAGTCAATGGTTATGTCGGCTTGGCTTAGCTGAGGGAGAAGTAGGAGGAATAGCTGTTGTAGGTAGGAAATTAGCTCTGGAGGTTTAATGGTTTCTGGTATGCCCCTGAATTTGAAATTATTCCTCCTGGAGCGATCTTCTAGATCAGCTACTTTGGCTTGGAGGAAACAAAATTCTTCAGTGTGGTGATCACAGGCGTCCACCATTTCGTTGTAAACCACAATATGTTCTGTCAGCACTTTTTTTTAGGTCAGCCATGCATTCCTCTATCTGGTCAACTATATTCTGTAGTGTGGAAAAAGAGGAAGGCAGTTAGTTTGCGGAGGTCTCTTTCTAGAGAAAGCAGCATGAGCTTTAAAGTGTGGTCAGATGCTGCCTGGTCACTGACAGGGAGGGCTGCTAGGGAATCTGATAGATTCTCCCAGTACTTTTTTTTAGAAGGGGCTCCTTGACAGGAGAAAGTGCTGGGGACAGTGCTGCCCTCTTACCTCTGTCTGAGGGTGATTGCTGGGGAGAGCTAGGTTCTGGTGTTAGACTGTCCATAGGCTCCAAATTGCCAGCAGTTCCCTGCGGGCTGTCTGTGTGCTGTGTGGAGGCAGGAGGCGCCACTCCAGCGCCCTCTTTAGTTCCTTGCATGGTCAGCTGAGGGAAATATTCCATGAGACAGCTCAGCTTGTGTAGACAGTTATTCTTTTTGGACATACCATCCAGTTGCGAAGAGTGAGGGCTCCCTTCCGGTGTATGAGGGAGGGGAGAGGTGCTGCTGGGAAGTGCTGAGAGCCATTACTTGTCCTAAAGCTGAGTGGAGTTGTGTGGATAAGCCATCTTACTCCATTACCAACCATGCCCCCCTCCCCCAAGTGTTATTTTAGTTCCATACCTTTGGTGGTGAAAAGATTGTGTGAAGCAACCTCCTTGTTGTCAGAGTACAAAATGTGGATTTCTCCATCAATTTGTGCAATATCCTTCTCATACTTTTCCACAAGTAATTGCACCACACCCTGAGGGCCAGATTGTTTTCCCATCTGACTTTGAATTCATCAGAGAGAGCTTTTAAATTCAGAAAGATTTGACAAGAGAAATAACTTGTGGCTGGATACATAAACTACCATTTGTAGGTG
Organism: Lithobates pipiens; assembly: GCF_037356315.1. NCBI lineage: Eukaryota > Metazoa > Chordata > Amphibia > Anura > Ranidae > Lithobates > Lithobates pipiens. The sequence goes on from NW_027507903.1 coordinate 665,322,327, forward strand.
TTTGCCACCCTAAATCTGAAAGTTAAACTAGCTAATGGGAAGAAGGAATCCAATAGGAGACCTTCTTGTTATTGGACACAAGCATCCGGTACCACATCTTTAATGAATTGTATTTACAGAGAAAAACCTAACTATGAGAGAGAGGACTTTAAAGGAACCACGTATTTGTATAAAAGGGCAATGTTTTATTCTACAAATGTTTTAAAAAACATATATGACATTTAAGAAGACAACAATAATGCATGTAAAGAATACAAGTACATGATATACTATTATATATCATCACTCATCATCCCTGTGCAGCCTGGATGGTAAAATGCTTGCTGTAATTTTGACGTGTTTCACCAGTCCATGCCTGCTTCATCAGGAAGATAACAACAGTTAAGCCCTATAATGGTAAAACATACAATCATCAAGACAGTGATGAACAAAATTATATGAACCATCAATTGTACGCTTTCTGGAACAGATAAGTCAACTCCTTTAAGGTTAGTCTCCTATGAGTCCACGAAGGAGGTAAGAGGGAAAATCCCTCAGTCAGGATCAATATCATTGTTTCAAGTTTGGAAAAACTGAAAATGGAAAAGAACATAAGAGATAGTAATGATATGACTCAATATAAAATAGGAGAGTATATCTACTATTCAAAAAGAGCAGTGGCCTGTAATTTCCATACTTTGAGCAGTGGCAGCAGGTGGTATATTTCTTTGGGGGGGAACAATGCACCCACAGCTACCCTCCCCCTCCCCAGTGGGCCGGTTGGTTACCAGCCCCACACTTACCCCATCTATGGAGCAGGCAGCGCTTCACTCCAGGCAACAGGCGATGGCTTCCCCTGCATCGCTTCCTCAGCATCAAGGTGGCCATGTGTCTCCTCCTTCCTCGTCCTAGGCCAATAGGATAGTTTCTCCTTTCAGCCAATTGGGAAACGAGTCTCAGGACCTGATTTCCTGATTGACCAGGAGGAGAATCAGTGTCACAATAGCAAATGTTCATTCAGTATCGTCTAACAATTGGGTGGGCTCTGGGCGCAGTGCCCTGACACCAGCACTGAGATAGAGAGCACTGGCACCAGCACCGTGATAGAGAGCACTGACACCAGCACCATGATAGAGAGCACTGAGACCACATCAGCACCGTGATAGAGAGCACTGACACCAGCACTGTGATAGAGAGCACTGACACCAGCACCGCGATAGAGAGCACTGAGACCACACCAGCACCGTGATAGAGAGCACTGAGACCACGCCAGCACCATGATAGAGAGCACTGACACCAGCACCGTGATAGAGAGCACTGACACCAGCACCGCGTTAGAGAGCACTGACACCAGCACCGTGAGAGCATTGACACCAGCACCATGATAGAGAGCACTGAGACCACACCAGCACCGTGATAGAGAGCACTGAGACCACACCAGCACCATGATAGAGAGCACTGACACCAGCACTGTGATAGAGAGCACTGACACCAGCACTGCGTTAGAGAGCACTGACACCAGCACCGTGAGAGCACTGACACCAGCACCATGATAGAGAGCATTGACACCAGCACCGTGATAGAGAGCACTGAGACCACACCAGCATCGTGATAGAGAGCACTGAGACCACACCAGCACCGTGATAGAGATAGAGCACTGACACCAGCACTGTGAGAGCGCTGACACCAGCACCATGATAGAGAGAACTGAGACCACACCAGCACCGTGATAGAGAGCACTGAGACCACACCAGCACCATGATAGAGAGCACTGAAACCAGCATTGAGATAGAGAGCACAGACACCAGCACTGAGATAGAGAGCACTGACACCAGCACCGTGATAGAGAGCACTGACACCAGCACTGTGATAGAGAGCACTGACACCAGCACCATGATAGAGAGCACTGAGACCACCGCAGCACCGTGATAGAGAGCACTGAGACCACACCAGCACCATGATAGAGAGCACTGACACCAGCATTGAGATAGAGAGCACAGACACCAGCACTGAGATAGAGAGCACTAACACCAGCACCGTGATAGAGAGCACTGACACCAGCACCGTGATATAGAGCACTGACACCAGCACCGTGATAGAGAGCACTGAGACCACACCAGCACCAAGAAAGAGAGCACTGACACCAGACCAGCACCGAGATAGAGAGCACTGACACCAGCACCAAGATAGAGAGCACTGACACCAGCACCGTGATAGTGAGCACTGACACCAGCACCGTGATAGAGAGCACTGACACCAGCACCGTGATAGAGAGCACTGACACCAGCACCGCGATAGAGAGCACTGAGACCACACCAGCACCGTGATAGAGAGCACTGAGACCACACCAACACCGTGATAGAGAGCACTGACACCAGCACCGTGATAGAGAGCACTGACACCAGCACCGTGAGAGCACTGACACCAGCACCATGATAGAGAGCACTGACACCAGCATTGAGATAGAGAGCACTGACACCAGCACTGAGATAGAGAGCACTGACACCAGCACCGTGATAGAGAGCACTGACACCAGCACCGTGATATAGAGCACTGACACCAGCACCGTGATAGAGAGCACTGAGACCACACCAGCACCGAGATAGAGAGCACTGACACCAGACCAGCACCGAGATAGAGAGCACTGACACCAGCACCAAGATAGAGAGCACTGACACCAGCACCGTGATAGTGAGCACTGACACCAGCACCGTGATAGAGAGCACTGACACCAGCACCGTGATAGAGAGCACTGACACCAGCACCGTGATAGAGAGCACTGACACCAGCACCGTGATAGAGAGCACTGAGACCACCGCAGCACCGTGATAGAGAGCACTGAGACCACACCAGCACCATGATAGAGAGCACTGACACCAGCATTGAGATAGAGAGCACAGACACCAGCACCGAGATAGAGAGCACTGACACCAGCACCGTGATAGAGAGCACTGACACCAGCACCGTGATAGAGAGCACTGACACCAGCACCGTGAGAGCACTGACACCAGCACCGTGATAGAGAGCACTGACACCAGCACCGTGATAGAGAGCACTGACACCAGCCCCGTGAGAGCACTGACACCAGCACCATGATAGAGAGCACTGACACCAGCATTGAGATAGAGAGCACTGACACCAGCACTGAGATAGAGAGCACTGACACCAGCACCGTGATAGAGAGCACTGACACCAGCACCGTGATATAGAGCACTGACACCAGCACCGTGATAGAGAGCACTGAGACCACACCAGCACCGAGATAGAGAGCACTGACACCAGACCAGCACCGAGATAGAGAGCACTGACACCAGCACCAAGATAGAGAGCACTGACACCAGCACCGTGATAGTGAGCACTGACACCAGCACCGTGATAGAGAGCACTGACACCAGCACCGTGATAGAGAGCACTGACACCAGCACCGTGATAGAGAGCACTGACACCAGCACCATGATAGAGAGCACTGAGACCACCGCAGCACCGTGATAGAGAGCACTGAGACCACACCAGCACCATGATAGAGAGCACTGACACCAGCATTGAGATAGAGAGCACAGACACCAGCACCGAGATAGAGAGCACTGACACCAGCACCGTGATAGAGAGCACTGACACCAGCACCGTGATATAGAGCACTGACACCAGCACCGTGATAGAGAGCACTGAGACCACACCAGCACCGAGATAGAGAGCACTGACACCAGACCAGCACCGAGATAGAGAGCACTGACACCAGCACCAAGATAGAGAGCACTGACACCAGCACCGTGATAGTGAGCACTGACACCAGCACCGTGATAGAGAGCACTGACACCAGCACCGTGATAGAGAGCACTGACACCAGCACCGCGATAGAGAGCACTGAGACCACACCAGCACCGTGATAGAGAGCACTGAGACCACACCAACACCGTGATAGAGAGCACTGACACCAGCACCGTGATAGAGAGCACTGACACCAGCACCGTGAGAGCACTGACACCAGTACCATGATAGAGAGCACTGACACCAGCATTGAGATAGAGAGCACTGACACCAGCACTGAGATAGAGAGCACTGACACCAGCACCGTGATAGAGAGCACTGACACCAGCACCGTGATATAGAGCACTGACACCAGCACCGTGATAGAGAGCACTGAGACCACACCAGCACCGAGATAGAGAGCACTGACACCAGCACCGTGATAGAGAGCACTGACACCAGCACCGTGATATAGAGCACTGACACCAGCACCGTGATAGAGAGCACTGAGACCACACCAGCACCGAGATAGAGAGCACTGACACCAGACCAGCACCGAGATAGAGAGCACTGACACCAGCACCAAGATAGAGAGCACTGACACCAGCACCGTGATAGTGAGCACTGACACCAGCACCGTGATAGAGAGCACTGACACCAGCACCGTGATAGAGAGCACTGACACCAGCACCGCGATAGAGAGCACTGAGACCACACCAGCACCGTGATAGAGAGCACTGAGACCACACCAACACCGTGATAGAGAGCACTGACACCAGCACCGTGATAGAGAGCACTGACACCAGCACCGTGAGAGCACTGACACCAGCACCATGATAGAGAGCACTGACACCAGCATTGAGATAGAGAGCACTGACACCAGCACTGAGATAGAGAGCACTGACACCAGCACCGTGATAGAGAGCACTGACACCAGCACCGTGATATAGAGCACTGACACCAGCACCGTGATAGAGAGCACTGAGACCACACCAGCACCGAGATAGAGAGCACTGACACCAGACCAGCACCGAGATAGAGAGCACTGACACCAGCACCGTGATAGTGAGCACTGACACCAGCACCGTGATAGAGAGCACTGACACCAGCACCGTGATAGAGAGCACTGAGACCACACCAGCACCGAGAGAGAGCACTGACACCACACCAGCACCCAGATAGAGAGAGAGCACTGACACCAACACTGTGATAGAGAGCACTGACACCACACCAGCACCGTGATAAAGAGCACTGACACCAGACCAGCACCGTGATAGAGAGTACTGACACCAGACCAGCACCGAGATAGAGAGCACTGACACCAGCTGCGGAACTCAAAAATATGACACCGCTCAACCTCTTCAAACAGGAGGGTACGGGCATATAGTAAGGTGCGCTCTTTTTGCACAAGGAAGGGAGCCAAAGGTAGAAAAAAGGTGTGTGTGCTAGATTAAATAAATCATTTACAGAGTTATGCATATACATGGTCTACTGGTCACATGTGTTGAATTCCTCCGAGATCCATGCCTTATTCATTTTTATAAATGTGAGATAGTCAACACTGTCGTGTGCTAGGCGAGTGCGCTTATTGGTCATGATCCCCCTGCTGCGCTGAACATCCTTTCGGACAGGACACTGGACGAGGGACAAGCCAACAGTTCCATTGCAAATTGGGCAAGCTCTGGCCAGAGGTCAAGCCTGCCCACCCAGTAGTCCAGGGGTTCATGACTTCTCAGAGCGTCCACATCGGCCATTAACCCTATGTAGTCGGACACCTGTCGGTCTAGGCGTTCCCTGATGCTGGATCCGGATGACACCTGTCGATGGGTCGGCTGAAAGAATGACCTCATATCAGAAGTCATCAATACATCTTCAAACCACCCTCTTCTTGCAGGCACTGTAGGATTGGGAGTGGGAATTCCTCCTCTGCCAGCGCACGCAAAAGCAGAATGCAGCATTTCTCGAAGCAAGGCCTATAAGTGCTCCATTCTGACAGCCCTCTGTGATGGTCGTAACATTTTCGCCATTTTGTGTTTGTAACGGGGGTCTAAGTACGTTGCCACCCAGTACTGGTCCTTGACCTTTATGCTTTTTATACGGGGGTCCCTGTTAAAACACTAGAGCATGAAGGCCCCCATTTTCACTAAACTGGAAGCGGTGTGGTGGCCTGACTCCTGCTCATCATCCAGGATAATGTCGTCCTCCTCGTTCTCCTCTCCACTTCCACGGACAACCACAGGGATCCCAGAAAGGTTTAAAGCATGCTCTTCTTGCTCCTCCTCATCCGCCCCAGCACCATCCTCCTCTGACTCCTCTTCAGACTCCTGTTGTTGACTTGTCTCAGATAGAGTAGCCCCCCCCCCAGGAATTCATCCAGCATTGGGACTTCCTTATCTTCCTGCTCCTCCACGGCTTGATCAATGACACAACGCAATGCACGCTACATAAAGAAGGCATAAGGTACGATGTCACTGATGGTGCCATGGCTGCGACTGACCAGTTTGATGATCTCATAAAATGGCTGCAGAAGTCTGCATGCGTCGCGCATGAGCAGCCTGCATGCGTTGCGCATGAGCAGCCACTGGCGCGGTGAAAAAAAACAATTCCCCAGAACCTGTTCTGCCGCAGAGTTCGTACAGGTAGTCATTAACTGCACGTTTCTGCTGGAGCAGCCTATCAAGCATATAGAAGGTTGAGTTCCATCGCGTCGGGCAATCGCAAATAAGACGTCTGACTGGCAGATTGTCAGCAAGGCGAGCCATGGCCGTGTAAGATCTTCTGAAATGGGCCGAGATTTTCCTTGCCTGCCACAAGATGTCCTGGTCCCCAGGGTATTTGACAAGGAATCGCTGCACGACCAAGTTTAAGATGTGTGCCATGCATGGCACATGTGTAATTTTGCCCTGTTTCAATGCACTAAGCAGATTGGCACCGTTGTCACACACCACTTTACCAACTGTCAAATTGAGCGGTGTTAGCCACTGATCTGCCTGTGAACGCCAAGCTGAAAGGAGTGCAGGGCCAATGTGGCTCTTGGCATCCAGGCACAACAGACGCAGCACAGCATGGCAACGTCTCATCTGGCATGTCGAATAGGTTCTGGGGATCTTGGGCAGCGCAGTGGAAGAGGCGCTAGCAGCGGAAAAGGAGGAGTCAGCCGAGGAGGAGAGGAAGGATGGAGTAGGAGGAGAAGAAGAGGTAGGCCTGCATGCAATCCGTGGTGGTAAAACCAAATCTAGAAGGGTGCCATGGGTTATATGCTTGACGGCCATCAGAAGGTTCACCCAGTGGGCAGTAAAAGTTATATACTTTCTCTGCCCCTGTTTGCTAGACCACGTGTCTGTGGTCAGATGTATCTTGGCACTGACACTGTGTCCCAGAGATACATTCACTTGCCACTGAACATGGCCATATAGCTCTGGGATGCCCTTCTGTGAGAAATACTTCCTTCCTGGGACCTTCCATTGTGCTGTTCCAATGGCCACAAATTTTCGAAAGGCCTCCGAGTCCACCAGTTTATATGGCAGTAGTTGGCGGGCTATCAGTTCTGACAAGCCAGCCGTCAATCATTGGGCAAGAGGTTTATCCGACGTCATCATTTTTTACGCTCGAACATTTGGCCCACGGAAGCCTGCCTTTTTCCAGAAAAACGTGAGGACAGCATGATGGAAGGTAGAGTGGAGGACAATTGTGAGGAGAGAGGAGAAGGAGAAGTAGAAGACGAGGCTGGACGGTGAGAGCCTGGAGTGTGGCTTTGTGGGTTGCGTTGCTCCCACTGGGCTCGGTGATGGCAGCTCATGTGCCTTCTTAAGGCGATCGTCCCTAGGTGAGTGTTGGGCTTGCCGCGACTTAGCCGTTGATTGCAAAGATTGCAGATGGCAACACTATTGTCAGCAGCGGGCACGTTAAAAAAAGCACACACTGCGGAGCCATGTGCAGGCGTTCTGGGAGCGCCAGATGTGACTGTACATGGTTGATGCCTCGCTCCTGATACATTAGCAGTCTGCTTTGTCCCTCCTGTGCAATCTAAGTTCCGCCTGCTTCTCCTCCCTATCTGCTGGTCCATATCGCCCTCTGAACTCCCCTCCTCTTCCTCTATTCCTCTCTAGTGACATCACTAGACACTTCATCATCGACGTCACCTTCCCCACCGCTATAATTAGAGATCTGGGAGTAGGCAGCAACACTGGGGACCAACCTCTTCCTTGGGCTGATCTGGGTACTGTCGTCAGACTGCTGAGTGGCGGTTGTTGCTACCTCCTCTTCCTGATCCAATGCCAAGAGTGGCTGCGCATCGGCAATGTCTTGTGATGGATCGGAAAATAATTCCTGTGACTCAAGCGGAGGGTATATGGGGGTGATGGTGTTGGTGGTAGTGTCTTTGGGGGTACACACAGCAGAGAGTGAAGAAGAGGGTGCAGATCGAGAGGATGAGGAGGGTGCAGAAGAGTAAGGCTGAGTGAGCCACTCAACCAAGTCTGGTGCATCCTTTGACATAATCGAACACACCTGCAATTTGCCACTTTGACTCAAGCCCGTTGCTCCTGCCCTACCCCTACCACGCCTGCGGAAGGGCCTGCCTCTTCCTCTGCCTGTCATTTTTTAAATGGCCCTGTGACAAAGGTCTCTAGAGAAGTGCAGTATATGTGGAAGAAGGTACATAACACCCCGCTTCAATCTGTCTTTTTGGGGGGCCACTGGTCTATCACAGTTATAATACTTTTTTCTAATTGCGTCACTCTTTGTAGTATCGCTGCAGAACCGCTCAGCAGTCACAATGCTGCACAGTGGAAATGCACTATACTATGCTTTCTATATTTGAAAGTATTTTATATGTGTATTACACCCCTATATACTGCACACCAAATAGTACACCTATACCAGTCCTTAAAAGGACCTTTGTGGGCCTAATAGTAGCTAGCTAGTAGCTAGTGAATTGCAGACTGTCCCTGCTCCAAACACCAAACTGTCCCTCCCTACACTGAGAAATGACAGCTGCGGAATCGGTCAGCAGCACAGCAGTGCAGTATAATATGCTTTCTATATTTTAAAGAAAGTATATTATACGTGTATTACAACCCTATATACTGTACACCTATACCAGTCCTTAAAAGGACCTTTGTGGACCTAGTAGTAGCTAGCTAGTAGCTAGTGAATTACAGACTGTCCCTGCTCCAAACACCAAACTGTCCCTCCCTACACTGATAAAAGACAGCAGCAGAATCGGTCAGCACTCAGCAGCACAGCAGGGAAGGAATTTGGTGTCGGACCTATCACTTCCGGTTTACGGCCGAAACCGGAAGTCCGCGTTTGCTGCACACTCTGCTGTATTTGTTAATGTAAGTGTGGATTTTACCTTTTATTACAATAAAATAGCGAAGATACTACACATGAAAGCCCTCTGTGTTTTTCCATTCTATATGACTTGGATATCCTGGAGCTATTGGGAGGGCATATAATACATAGCCTTACAGTGAAATACAAACAGCGGTGGAGCAGTGTGACTGAATGAATAAGAAGCCAGCAGTTATCCTTTTACACAGTGCCTATTTACCAGCTATTGGAGGTGAGAGGCTGGGGGAAATAGTTGGTGCACCCATTAAGCACTGAAGTTTGCAGTGATTTGCCACTCTTGGGAATTGATTCTTCACACTTTTTTGCATGAACTTTATTTATATTTTTTGCAATTTTATCAGTCATCAGCGCACTTTATTTATGGACAATCACGTGTGTATATTGATTATCTAAATAATCACTATATTTGCTTTTTTTCACGAATTTTCACCTTATACATTTTTATATATTTTTATACATATATTTTTTATACGCCTGTTTACATTTGGATTATCTATGCAGATTATTTCTATTTAATCATTTGATTGATTTTTTCACGGACTCTCATTCACTAATTGTTGCACATTTATTGCTTGCACGCGTATTTTAATTTGGATTATTTATATTGATTTATTTCTTATTATATCCATGTTACATTTAGTGGATATTATTTGATTTACATTTATTTTGGGATTATTATTCATTTATATGTTTTAGCACTTTTAGGTAGCGCCGCATTCTTATTAATTTATATACTCATTTTTTAGTGCAGAGATCACTGTTTTTATGCTGGCTGCTTCCTATGTACATCAATTTTGTATTTTCCTATGACATATTAGGTGGAGCGCACTAGTTTTCCCTTTACACAAGTGCAGTATAATATGCTTTCTATATTTGAAAGAAAGTATATTATACGTGTATTACAACCCTATATACTGTACACCTATACCAGTCCTTAAAAGGACCTTTGTGGACCTAGTAGTAGCTAGCTAGTAGCTAGTGAATTACAGACTGTCCCTGCTCCAAACACCAAACTGTCCCTCCCTACACTGATAAAAGACAGCTGCAGAATCGGTCAGCACTCAGCAGCACAGCAGTGCACCATAATATACTTTCTATATTTGAAAGAAAGTATATTATACGTGTTTTACAACCCTATATACTGTACACCTATACCAGTCTTTAAAAGGACCTTTGTGGACCTAGTAGCTAGTGAATTGCAGACTGTCCCTGCTCCAAACACCAAACTGTCCCTCAGTCCCTACACTGATAAAAGACAGCTGCAGAATCGGTCATCACTCAGCAGCACAGCAGTCAGCAGTGCACCATAATATACTTTCTATATTTGAAATAAAGTATACTATAAGTGTATTACAACCCTATATACTGTACACCTATACCAGTCCTTAAAAGGACTTTTGTGGACCTAATAGTAATAGCTAAGCTAGTGATTAGACTGACTGTCCCTGCTCCACAAAGCGTCCTTTCCCTACACTGACAAAAGACAAAATGTAAAATGGCCGCCAGATCAGGTCTATTTATAAGGTAGGGGGTATGTCCATGTGCTGAAATGTCTCAATTGACTTTCCTGTAACGCATGATGGATGTGTTATGGGTCAAAGTTCTTCACAATGTAAATGCATATGTCCGCCGCGTACAACGCCAGAAGTCCGTCGGTTTGGCGAATCGCGAACAAGCAAAATTCGCCACAAACAGACTGCCGGGTGAACCGCAAGGCCATCTCTATTAAGGAAGGCAGGTCCACTGGAACGCCAACACGGATCCCACAAAGGCTAGACAAGATTCCCCAGGGCGCGGAGTCTAAGGCCGCGTACACACGCGGGGACTGTTCGCTCAACTTTGTTCGTCAAACAGTTTCAGCGGACAGTCCGCTCAAACTTAGCATGGACGGACTTGCCCACACACGATGAACGAACAGTTCGCTGAAACCGTGCGCGATGACGTATGTCACGTACGACGGGACTAGAAATAGGAGGTCCAAGACACAGCAAAGCACCCTTTGGGCTCCTTCTGCTGACTTTGCGTTAGTAGAAGTTTGGTTAGAGACGATTCGCGCTTTTCAGACTTCAGCTTAATTTGTCCGTTCACTGCGGCGCAGTCTACCTGTGAGGTTTGTATCTGTCTTTCAGTACGCGTGGATCAGTTGTACCTGTTATTAGGCGCTTCTGGTCCGCTCGTTTCTGGGTTTCAGGTCGTTCTTCATAGGTCTGGCTGTTCTTCAGTGCGTTCAGTTGAGCTTGTCTGTCCAGCCGACCGTTTCAAAGCCATGGAGTGTGGACGTACTCGGGAACGAGTTCGTGCTATATGGGGGCTTGGTGTTGGGGTTAATACTTTGACCCGAGCCCAGTCTGTGAACAGGGTGAGGAGGAGTTCATGGACAAAGAATTGGTTGCGCCAGCATGACCAATTCTCACATAT